>NW_020528413.1:0-335000 GCF_003368295.1 Carassius auratus
AAAGATAAAAATATATATTGTTCATATTCAGTTAATGTATAGTAATGACTAAATAGTGTTAACAAATTAGACCTATTTTTTAAAATACTACCAAAACTTGTAATTATGTAAAAACATTATTTAATTATTTTAATGATCTAGTAGTGCAGAAATAATACTATACTTACAATACATACTAACTAATTGATGTATTTGTTGGTCATTGTATCTTCTTGAATTTAGCAAGGACCTTGCTCACATTTCTTATCCTATCCATCTAGTGAACACCTACAGTATCACAGCCTTCATCTGTCAACTAAAATGTCTGATATGAATATGAGCAGCACAGAATTGGTGCCAAGTAATGTCCCACAACCAAAAAACTATTGAAAAATGCATTTAAGTATTCAAACATTAGATATTTACCAAGATCCTTGTGTTATTTATTTAAACCCCCCATAAAATGTAAAATATAGTAAGCTTAAAACTGTATCATAATTATAAATTTTTTGGGTACTTTTCCAATGGCTGGTGGCTGCCCCGAACCGTTACCTCTAAATTTCATGTTATAAATAAATTTTAAATGTTAATAAATTTTTTATTTTAAAAACAATTTTGGATTTTTTCTTTTAATAGTGATGTTCAAATATATATAAATATGTGTGTGTGTGTGTGTGTGTGTGTGTTGTGTGTGCGCGTGTGTGTTTATCTTTTATATTTTATTTGTAAATTTGCAAATGTTTGCTGTATTGGCAGAGATTGATTTAACTACACCCCTACATTTATGAACAGGAAATATTAATGTATCCCTCTCTCTTACATAGCTACATTTTGATTAGATATGTCCCATAAGTTTGAGGCACATGATTTGAAAATCTTAAAACATATACATAAAAAATCTTATCATATACATATACACACACACATACACACAAATGCAATTTTCCAGATAATAAATTAATAAATACAAATAATGTTGCAAAAAAAAAAAAAACTACTGAAAGTTAATGAATATAACTAAATAAAAATTTATGTCGTAATGTTAAGGTATGTTTTGATAAACCAGTACGTTGAATCAAAACTGTTGAAGAAAAGTCATTAAGGGGTAAAAATAAAGGTTGTGAAAAATGTCCACTGTCCCCCTCTATTGATTGACAGTGGTTTCATGTCTCTGTCTCCCTGCTGTAGAAAGTTATTACAAAAAGAAGGTTAATTTTGGACATGCAATTCCCTTTTCTACCAGTAGGGGTACAATTCAGGGTTGTGAAAAATGTCCACTCTCTCCCTCTACTGATTGACACTGGTTTCATGTACCTGTCTCACTGCTGTAGAAAGTTATTACAAAAAGAAGGTTTATTTTGGACATGCAATTCCTTTTTTTACCAGTAGGGGTAAAAAGAAAGTTTGTGAAAAATGTCCACTCTCCCCCTCTATTGATTGACAGTGGTTTCATGTCTCTGTCTCCCTGCTGTAGAAAGTTATTACAAAAATAAGGTTAATTTTGGACATGCAATTCCCTTTTTTACCAGTTGGGGTAAAAAGAAAGGTTGTGAAAATGTCCACTCGCCCCCTCTATTGATTGACAGTGGTGTCATGTCTCTGTCTCCCTGCTGTAGAAAGTTATTACAAAATAAGGTTAATTTTGGACATGCAGCTCCCTAATCAGCCACTTGGGGTAAAATGAAAGGTTGTGAAAAATGTCCACTCTCTCTCTCTACTAATTGACACTGGTTTCATGTATCTGTCTCACTGCTGTAGAAAGTTATTATAAATAGAATGTTAATTTTGGACATGCAGTTCACTGTCCCCCTCTATTGATTGACAGTGGTTTCATGTCTCTGTCTCCCTGCTGTAGAAAGTTATTACAAAAAGAAGGTTAATTTTGGACATGCAATTCCCTTTTCTACCAGTAGGGGTACAATTCAGGGTTGTGAAAAATGTCCACTCTCTCCCTCTACTGATTGACACTGGTTTCATGTACCTGTCTCACTGCTGTAGAAAGTTATTACAAAAATAAGGTTTATTTTGGACATGCAATTCCTTTTTTTACCAGTAGGGGTAAAAAGAAAGTTTGTGAAAAATGTCCACTCTCCCCCTCTATTGATTGACAGTGGTTTCATGTCTCTGTCTCCCTGCTGTAGAAAGTTATTACAAAAATAAGGTTAATTTTGGACATGCAATTCCCTTTTTTACCAGTAGGGGTAAAAAGAAAGGTTGTTAAAAAATGTCCACTGTCCCCCCACTATTGATTGACACTGGTTTCATGTCTATATGCCCTTTATCTAAAAAGCTATTACAAAAACACCTACTGAGCTATAGCAAAAAACGAAGAAAGTTTGCACTTTCCCACGGTCCCTAACTGAAGGCTCTGCTGAGAGCGTTCTCTCCCGGCTTTTTGCACATTGCCACGGCTTGCACGGGGCCGTGCTTATTATATCGAGGGAAAATATAGAAAAAGAAGGATGTGAAACATGATCAGCTTTGCCCTTTTGGCGGTCACACTGCTTAGATTTTTTTAGGCCAATTCGTTTTGGAGTTATTGGCGTTTACCGCTGAATGTGTCACGAATATCGAAAACAAAACCAACTTGACCCCGCTAGATTTATATCTGTTATTTTTCAGTGTTATTTTTTGTGGCTGACTATCAAACTAGACAATAAAATAAAGTTTCTTGTGTTTCTTTTGCTGTATTTATTCATTCATCACACACAGGATTTAACCTGAACCAGGCTTAACTCCTGGACTCCTAGCATTACTCTCTCTCTCTCTCTCTCTCTCTCTCTCTCTCTCTCTCTGTGTATCTGTGGCCTGGCAGTGAGCAATGGACATATGACAATTCTTTACAAGAAAAAGACAGATTCAGGTGAGAGACTAGGGACAGTCCATAATGACCTCTGTCCTGTTTTTTTTTTTCTGTTCTTCTGAAAATAGTTAAGCTAAAGTAACAGATAATGCAAAACAGCTGTTGTTATATCAAATTATTTATCTAGGCAATGCTTTTTTATTTTATTTCAAACTCACAAGCTTCTCTTGTGAAAGGAATTTGTCATTTAAAAAAGTTTCTAAGCCCAATAATAATAATAATAATAAAGACATTTAAAATGACACGCCTCTGTGTGCCTTTTGGACCATATCCTTAGAATCTGTAAATGGTGTCATGGTCTCATTTTTGTGACATAACAAACTGACCTCAACTCTCCTGCCTACAATATATTTGTGTATGATTGTCAGTGCAAGGGAAAGAGAGGGAGATGGCGAAAGAGAAAGGGAAAGGGAGAGCATGCAGGAAGAACCAAGTGAGGAAACAACAACAATTAATTGACATAAAGTGAATAGTGGCAAGCAAAACAGTAACTACTCATACTCCTATACAAACTTATTGGCATTAATTAGCCTATATTGAGTTTTTTTTTTTTTTTTTTTTGAAACATTATTTTACACCACAATTTTTTCATAATAAAGGAGGAGGAAAACAACAGGGAGAGTCCATAAGGGATGAGAGGGAATTGACTAGTGAAAGAAATGAAGAGACAGAGGGAGTGCAACATAGAGACCACCAAGCCAAAGCAGCAGAGACAGAAGAGAGCTGTTCAGACTTAGGGGATAAGGACACTGGTCCTAAACAGTTAAAGCTGTCTCAACACCCTCATACTCAGTTTTGCACAAAAAAGGGCCTTTTAAGAACAGTGGTTCAAAAGTTTCAGATGGCTGGAATACTCAGCTAGACAAAATGCTACTTTCTGCTTTCCTTGTAGGGTATTTGCCAAAAATGTCAGAAAGGATGCACTTGTTGGATTTAATAGCTGGATGGATTTAATAGCTGGCAAAAGGCACTTAGCAAGTTTCAAAAACATGAAACAACACAGTCACATAAGGACAGTGTGGTTTGTTGGAACAGCTACAAAGCAAGCCTGTCAAAAGGGAATGTTGTAGAGCAGATAGAAGCAGCAAGTACCACTGAAATTAGTGAAAGAACCCAGCAGGCACAGTACATCAATGTGACGTCAGGAAGACGTTGGACTCCAACTAATCCAACGTCAGTCAGACGTCATATTTTGGTTGAAAATGAAAGTCGGGTTGATGTCTAAACCCAACTTTGTTTGACGTCAAACTCTGACATCAGACAGACATTGAATTTTGGTTGGAATAAGCACCACACTGCAACAAAGGGTGAAATGCATGACAGCACATTAAATATCTCAAGATCTCAGCAGAGGAGGATTAAACAAACTACACAAACAGCATTACCAGCTTCACATATTACTAATCAGACATACTTTATTTCTGTCTTTCTGTCTACAAAAGCTCTTAAAATTAACAGGGGATTATATCTAATGTGTTTAATTTCCATAACAGCATAACAGTTAAACACCATAACAGTGATTAGTGTTTCCATTAGTTGGGCTCTTAACACTTATTATATTGTTTGTCTTTTGTGGCTGCTGTGACAGTTTGTTTGTTGAACACATTTGCAGCATCAAAGACAGCTAAAGTGACATGAGATCAGGTGATTATCTGTAAATGGCTTTATGATCATCATGAAATAACCTGATTCACCAATGTTTTTTTTAATCTAACAATTATGTTGGTCCTTTAGTACATTCATATTACAAACCCTGTGTTTCTGTCACATGGGATCCAGCAGTATTACAACAATCAGTTAATATCTTTTAACAAACATGAGCTCAAAAAACTTAACCTACAGTGACACACACAGACATCAACAATCAGCGTATGAATCTCAACAATGGTGACATGCTTTATACTATGGTGGCTCCCAGCATGCATTGCTGCATGAAGCATGTCACCATTGTTGAGATTCATATACTGATTATTGATGTCTATGTGTCTCGAAAGATTTTTATCCCAAAATGTATCTAAAAATGAAAATTCTGAATGTCAGAACGGATGGAAGAAAGTATTATTTCTTGAATATTGTTCATTAGTAATAAATGACCGCTTTAGATCAACAATGAGAAAAATAATATTACTCAATCAATTTTCTTAATGACGACAAAAACTAGATCACCTTATAATAATAAATTATGTGTTTCACTAAACACTATTACAGGAACCACAAACTTATTGATTGAAGAGTCAAACTACCCAACTAAAACAAACACTGATCACAATAATGGTGACCAAACATTTTCAAATAAAACATCAACATATTAACCTCTGTTAATTCTCAAAAATAACTTCTGTACACGTCTGACAGATATAAAGTCAAACTGGTTAGTAATAAGTGAAGCTGGTAAAATGTGTAGTCCCATTCATTTCACCGTTTTTTTATGTTTTTTTTGGGGGGGGGGGGTATTCCAGCGACATTCAGCATCTGCCCAATGTTGGAGCTTGACATCAAACAGTCGTTGGATTTAGACATCAACCTGATTTTCATTTTCAACCAAAATCCAACGTCTAACCGACGTTGGATTCTACATCGTGTGCCTGCTGGGAAGGCAGTACCTAGAGCGTATTATGGCAGTAACCTGCTTCTTAGGGAAGTAAGGCATAGCATTCAGAGGTCAAAGAAAGGTTCCTATCCCTTACAGAAGTGTCACAGTTTGATACTACTTCAATAACAGCTGCAATTGAAAATCAGTTGGTAAAGAAGGGAATTGATCAGTTGAAATGTGTGGCACAGACCTACAATGGGGCAGCTGTCATGAGTGGGGATGTTGGGGGTGTACAATTAAGGGGTGTCTGTGTGAACTCTCACAATTAAGCTGGTGTTCTGAAAAGGTGTCAAAAAAAGAAAAGAAAAACAAATCTGGATTTTGGAGTTAGTTGAATCAATGTTAAAATGATAAAGTTATTTTTCAATAGACATATTTTTTGTTTTTGTGTGAAAAAAGGGTGGGTGGGGGCAGTGGGGCTCATTGGGTGCTCAGCACCCCTAAAGCTCTGACCCTAGAATCGCCCCTGCTTTGAAGTACTTCTTCGACAAGCCGGATGCTTATAAACAAGCGCTCACTGATTCTGAAGACGATCTGAGCGACGATGAAAGCGGCATAATATGACTGTTTAATATCCCTAATCTACAACTGAGCAAAGATGACGACGAGGAAGAATGTATTGGACTGGCGTCAGACGAGTTGGACCATAAGATATCAGAGCCTATATCGATAGTAACATTTGATGGGGATAAAGACAGAGAAATTGGGAAAATCCGTAACATTTAGAGGCAAACAGACGCACAGTGCAAACTTCGGATCTGCAAGAATACTTTTCTGTTTCTTATGGGGTGAGTTTCCATAAACATCAAAGTTTGTCGTTTTGTGTTCATTCTAAGAACACACGTTATCTCATGTTTAGTCCATGTTTAGACCTTCCCACATCTACCTATTGTTATTAGCTAGCATCTATCACAGAATCCTGTTAAAAAAAGTCCCAATGCTACACAATGAAATCAATTCACCAAGTTTTATGTAGAAAACCAGCAAATAACAAATAAAATTAGCATCAATATGTACTTTTTGTTTACGTAAACATTAAAATAATAACATTAAAAATGATGGCCACATTTGAAAGATTAAAGTTTTTTATAAAAAGATAAAACTCACATATTTCAGCCTCTAAATCATTTTTATAAAAGTCAAAAAAGATAAATTACTGACATTTACAATGCACATTCTCCTTTATTATTAATAGTATGCAGTCCGATTTTTCCTGTTGTGTCTGTCGTTGCTATGCAGGGGTATGGCTTATCTAAATGAGATGTATATCATACAGTGAACTACTAGTGAAATAGATAGATACAAATGTTTTATGTATCTATCTATATATAAAATTGGGGGAAAAAAATATTCAGCACCTTATAAAGCACCATGCATTGCTTATGTGTTTTTTTTTTCTGAATTGCTAATGCAACCTTTTCACACCACAGTCTGAACAAAATGAAGCATTGCTTGGTAATTGGTCAACAAAGTATTGATAGTTGTGTAAATATTGTCATAATAACAGTTGTCTCTAGTTTTGGTTGATTGTAATCCATTACGTTTCTATCAAAGTTATGACATTGTCAAGACTAATTTGTTCTGACAGAGTTTAACTCTAAATTCTTGTCATTATTTTATAACCATTTTAGAAGCAATAGCAAATAAACTAATAATGTGAAAAAATCTTCAAGGTGTATGATAATTTTTTGTAAAATAAATTTTGGTTTGATTGTATATTAAATTTTTACATTGAAGACTATCCAGTGCTATTTTACATTTAATTATTTGGTTTCTGTACCTGGACACCTACAAACTTAAAAACTTTGTAAATGTGTTCCTGTGTTCTTGATACTCAAGAAAAAGAAGGCGAAGGTTTCGGTTTCTTAATCTTCAGAAATAATAGATTAACTCTTTTATTGTAATTCGTTAGGTCATAAATTCAAATCCTAATAGTCATAAAAAGGTCTTAAAAAGTTTTCAATTTGACTGATTAAACCCTGCAGAAACCCTTGTTCTTTATCCCTGCGATAAATACGGAAGTGACCACATATTGGATAGATTCTACAGTATTCTAATGTTCCAGATATGATTGTTTGCGCTCTGCTTTAACACTGGGTTTTGTTATAGGTTTAAACCATAAATATTTGACTGAAACTTTTCTATTAATATCTGTTTGCATGCACTTTAAAGGGGTCTTATAATGCTACATGCACTTTTACAAGTTGTTTGAACTGAAATGTGTGTTGGCAGTGTGTGTACACAATCACCCTATAATGATAAAGATCCACAAAGTGCACTACCAAATCCACCACTTTCTCAAATCGAGCCGTCTGACCGTGTGATGTCACATGGTCAGAGGCCCCTCCCACGATTGTTTGATTGACAGCAGCGCCTCAGCACAGACTGGACTTGTGTCTTACATCAGACTCGCCCTAAGTGAGCCGTCATCAGTCCGAGATGCAGACGAGCATGACTCCTGAGTGATTGAGGTGTTTCGTTGTTGGATGTAATAATGAACATAGCAGTAGTCATTAACTCCCAACATCTGAGCGACTGAAATCGCAGAGGATTAATTTACGTTTGAATCTGAAAGAAATGCGCCCTTGATCTACTTAAATGTGTTTATGTTTGGGTTAATTATTCATGATCCAGCCTCACCTACAGAAGCAGTGAGTATTATCAGAGACAATTTATAAGAGACATGCCACTTCCTCAATCCTCAATACAACTATTTAAGGAAAACCTGTGACGGCAAAGATGGCGGTTGTATGCACATGTCCCGCCCCTCCCGCTGGAAAGCCAATCATCTGCTTTTTAACAGTCAAGTCGGGAAACATTTCAGCCTATCGTCTGGTTTCACTGATGCATGCACACAGTTGAGGTTTTGCGACAGCAGAGACTATTTGGCGACAGAAAGTTGTGGTGTGTGCAAGATCAGATGGAATCCACATAGAAGAGGGTGATAACAACACAAAGGCTACCAGTTAAAGCATTTTATATCGACCACAAATATGTTACCTTACATTCTAAGAACAACATTCTTATGCCGCGTTTCCACCGAAATTACCCGGAACATTTTTACCAGGAACTTTTTTTCCCAGGAACTTTTTCCCCCCCAGACCTGTTGCTTTCTGCGTTTCCACCGTGGTGTAAAGTACCGGGAAGATTATATTATACTTGATAACTTCAGTCAGCTCGTCTTGCTACTGCAATTTTCCCTACTGTATATTTACAATAACACGAAATAGGATATCAAATACCACTGCCTCCTTTGGTTTTCATTTAAGCATAATAACAGCTGCAGAAATGTACTTAGTTCAGGGATATGTGTCCTTAAACTTTAAAATGAAAAAGCATGTTAAAAAATTGAACAGATAAAATGTATTTAAACATATTGAAATATATGCATTTTAAAATCTGTCAGTGTCAACAAGCAACTACAAATTTGACTATATATATATATATATATATATATATATATATATATATATATATATATATATATATATATATACACAAATCAATTTTGGGCTCATATCTGCTTGTCTGTGAATAGAATGCTTTATTAATAATTTGTTTACTGAGTTTGGTCTTTTTAAAACACTGTTTTAATGCATAAGGTAATGTACTTTCACATTAAGCATTTTAGAATGTCCCAATGATTCATTTGTGAATTCGACTGGTCCAGAATATTAAACTTGCAGCAGCTAACATCTCGGGATTCAATAAATCAGACATAGTGAGTCAAGCTAACAATAAACATCTGCATTATAATGAAGGCTTTGTAAAACTGCTCAGTGCTTTTAGCTTTTATATAACATACTCTGTCCTACACCAACTACGCACACATTTCCTATCATGTATGTCTATGAAAGACGATAGAACCAATCATAATAACAGCTGCAGAAATGTACTTAGTTCAGGGATATGTGTATATGCAGCCATTACAATGAAACGAAATATTATATAAATTTGCCTTTTTTATTTTCATTTTAACATATAGATAAATTGAATACAGGCCAAAGAAAACCTGTTAGATATACCCCGCAGCTGAATTATATTTTATGTATAACCATTAAAGACACATCAGAGCCAGCGGCACATATCAGAAGGTCTATCCCAGGAGAGGCTGCTTCTCGGCGGATACATGAGGACTGAGCTCCCGCTGATCGCGTGGAGCTCACCGTCGCAGAGATCGGCGAAACACATTTTTAAATAGGCGCTGTCTTTATAAATAAACCACAGATTTGAGTTTTAAACAACTACATTCTCGCCTGAAATACTTTTAAAATTACATTTCATGACACAATAACAGTAATATTTGAAAATGATCCGAATAAATGGTGTTTGAACTCAACCAATGCTGCGTGAACTCAGATGGCTTTGGCTACAGCAATTTTTCCCTCAGTATATTTACAATAACACGAAATAGGATATAAAATACCACTTCCTTCTTTCGTTTTCATTTAAACATAATAACAGCTGCAGAAATGAACTTAGTTCAGGGATATGTGTAACGTTATATACAGCCATTACAATGAAACAAAATATTATATAGACTTGCCTTTTTTATTTTCATTTTAACATATAGATAAATTGAATACAGACCAAAGAAAACCTGTTAGATTTACCCCGCAGCTGAATTATATGTTATGTTTAACCACTAAAGACACATCAGAGCCAGCGGCACATATCAGAAGGTCTATCCAAGCTGAGGCTGCTTCTCGGCGGATACATGATCACTGGGCTCCCGCTGATTGTGTGGAGCTCACCGTCTCAGAGATCGACGAAACACATTTTTAAATAGGCGCTGTCTTTATAAATAAACAACAGATTTGAGTTTTAAGCAACTACATTCTCGCCTGAAATACTTTTAAAATTACATTTCATGACACAATAACAGTAATATTTTGAAAATGTTGATCCGAATAAATGGTGGTTGAACTCAACCAATCAGAATGTTTAGCGCCAAAGTCCCGCCCCCGAAAGTTCCGGAACTTTGAAAAAGTACCACCTCGCCAGCAGGGACTTTCTGAGGGGCATTTTTTTACCCGGAACTTTATTTAGTTCCTGGTTCCTGCGGTGGAAACACACCAAGTACCAGGCCAAAGTCCCTAGTTCCTGGGTAAAGTTCCTGCGGTGGAAACGCGGCTTTACATTCTAAACGACACCAGCATTCTGGATAGAGACGTAAATAAAGTTGGTGTCTTGAACCCTTGCGCATGAGTATAACCTGTAGGGAAAAAGGCGTTTTAAACATTATTTTGGGGCGAATTCATCAAAAATTTTCTGCGATTTTTATCATATTTTACTGCTGTTTTTATATATGCAGTTTTTATGTCCCGGTGACCAGTGAAAGTGCAGTTCTGACTCTATGCCCATTCATTTAGATAGGAGCTGGTCTTGTTAGTCTGAAATAGCTGCCCGGAGGCATTGCCAAGATGGCGGCCAAGTGGCACAACTTGCCTAAAAGGACTTTGGTATAATGTATTTAAATGAATCATTGCAAATCATAGCGCTTAAGAGCGTTTTCTACGAGTCATTTTGGGATCGTTTGTTATTGTTTCACATGCGATTCCCAACAATGTACATAAAGCAATCGCACATAGTTGTGCTTTAAGTGCTACTTAGGAGTCGCTCTCCGTTTGTCAAGTGCTGAAATGTCACCATATATAAAGGCTCGTAATTGTAGTACATGATCGTTTATTGAGAGAAGCACCCGGCTGCAGCCTGCAGATCTCTGATTGGTTCGATCGTTTTTCATAGACAAAACATGACAGGAAATGTGTGCTTAGTTGGTGTAGGAGTATGTTGATTAAAAGCTAAAATCGAAGAGCAGTTTTACAAATCCTTCATTAGGATGCAAAAAAAAAAAAAAAATAAATAACATTAGCATGTAACTCGCCATGTCCCTGAAATAATTGTTTTGTTAAATTAAGGTGATCTTTAGGCTAACAGACGAACAACCCACTACATTTAATAAATTAATTGGATTATCCACAGTGGGAGAAAAATTAATTATGAATATTTAATATCATAAGAGTATTATAAAGGAAATGGAAAGGATGTATCAGTATTGTTTTAATTTATATAGCTTGACAAGACAATTATTGTTACATACAGTATTGTTCAAAATAATAGCAGTACAATGTGACTAACCAGAATAATCAAGGTTTTTAGTATATTTTTTTATTGCTACGTGGCAAACAAGTTACCAGTAGGTTCAGTAGATTCTCAGAAAACAAATGAGACCCAGCATTCATGATATGCACGCTCTTAAGGCTGTGCAATTGGGCAATTAGTTGAATTAGTTGAAAGGGGTGTGTTCAAAAAAAATAGCAGTGTGGCATTCAATCACTGGGGTCATCAATTTTGTGAAGAAACAGGTGTGAATCAGGTGGCCCCTATTTAAGGATGAAGCCAACACTTGTTGAACATGCATTTGAAAGCTGAGGAAAATGGGTCGTTCAAGACATTGTTCAGAAGAACAGCGTACTTTGATTAAAAATTTGATTAGAGAGGGGAAAACCTATAAAGAGGTGCAAAAAATGATAGGCTGTTCAGCTAAAATGATCTCCAATGCCTTAAAATGGAGAGCAAAACCAGAGAGACGTGGAAGAAAACGGAAGACAACCATCAAAATGGATAGAAAAATAACCAGAATGGCAAAGGCTCAGCCAATGATCACCTCCAGGATGATCAAAGACAGTCTGGAGTTACCTGTAAGTACTGTGACAGTTAGAAGACGTCTGTGTGAAGCTAATCTATTTTCAAGAATCCCCCGCAAAGTCCCTCTGTTAAAAAAAAGGCATGTGCAGAAGAGGTTACAATTTGCCAAAGAACACATCAACTGGCCTAAAGAGAAATGGAGGAACATTTTGTGGACTGATGAGAGTAAAATTGTTCTTTTTGGGTCCAAGGGCCACAGGCAGTTTGTGAGACGACCCCCAAACTCTGAATTCAAGCCACAGTACACAGTGAAGACAGTGAAGCATGGAGGTGCAAGCATCATGATATGGGCATGTTTCTCCTACTATGGTGTTGGGCCTATTTATCGCATACCAGGGATCATGGATCAGTTTGCATATGTTAAAATACTTGAAGAGGTCATGTTGCCCTATGCTGAAGAGGACATGCCCTTGAAATGGTTGTTTCAACAAGACAATGACCCAAAACACACTAGTAAACGGGCAAAGTCTTGGTTCCAAACCAACAAAATTAATGTTATGGAGTGGCCAGCCCAATCTCCAGACCTTAATCCAATTGAGAACTTGTGGGGTGATATCAAAAATGCTGTTTCTGAAGCAAAACCAAGAAATGTGAATGAATTGTGGAATGTTGTTAAAGAATCATGGAGTGGAATAACAGCTGAGAGGTGCCACAAGTTGGTTGACTCCATGCCACACAGATGTCAAGCAGTTTTAAAAAACTGTGGTCATACAACTAAATATTAGTTTAGTGATTCACAGGATTGCTAAATCCCAGAAAAAAAAATGTTTGTACAAAATAGTTTTGAGTTTGTACAGTCAAAGGTAGACACTGCTATTTTTTTGAACACACCCCTTTCAACTAATTGCCCAATTGCACAGCCTTAAGAGCGTGCATATCATGAATGCTGGGTCTCATTTGTTTTCTGACAATCTACTGAACCTACTGGTAACTTGTTTGCCACGTAGCAATAAAAAATATACTAAAAACCTTGATTATTCTGGTTAGTCACATTGTACTGCTATTATTTTGAACAAGACTGTATAATTATCTGTCATGCAGATAAAAGGCTGTGTGCCATTTATATTTTTTCTTTACTAGATTGCAAAGCATAGACTTTTTCCTCCCCTTTATTTCAGGAAAATATGCTGCTCCTCATTATTTTAAAGTTAATTTAATGATTTTTTTTTTATTTCTATCGGCCAGTGATGATTCTGGAAGGACTTACCTGTAATCTGTTGCTATAGTAACGAACACAATTTCATGATAATTGTGCTCTTATTTTAGTGCAGTCTCACAGCCACTGTCAAATATTGAGATAAACTTTATAAAGTATCATCTATTTATATTAAATTGGTATTTTCTCAGAGACCCTTTTTGTGACCATTGAGCCGATTCTTTTCAATCAGCTGGAATGATTTGGGACATTCTACGCTTAATGTGGCTTAATGCATTAAAACAGAGTTTTTAAAAGACCAAATTCAGTAAACACATACTTACTGTAATAAAGCATTATATTTATAGTCAAGCAGGTTATGGGAGGAAAATTTTTAATTCTTAAACTAAATGTTGCATTCGTATTAACTGTCTTTTGACAAATATGTCCTTAAACTTTAAAATGAAAAAGCATGTTAAAAAATTGAACAGATAAAATGTATTTAAACATATTGAAATATATGCATTTTAAAATCTGTCAGTGTCAACAAGCAACTACAAATTTGACTATATATATATATATATATATATATATATATATATATATATATATATATACACAAATCAATTTTGGGCTCATATCTGCTTGTCTGTGAATAGAATGCTTTATTAATAATTTGTTTACTGAGTTTGGTCTTTTTAAAACACTGTTTTAATGCATAAGGTAATGTACTTTCACATTAAGCATTTTAGAATGTCCCAATGATTCATTTGTGAATTCGACTGGTCCAGAATATTAAACTTGCAGCAGCTAACATCTCGGGATTCAATAAATCAGACATAGTGAGTCAAGCTAACAATAAACATCTGCATTATAATGAAGGCTTTGTAAAACTGCTCAGTGCTTTTAGCTTTTATATAACATACTCTGTCCTACACCAACTACGCACACATTTCCTATCATGTATGTCTATGAAAGACGATAGAACCAATCAGAGTAGGTATGGAGCGGGGCTGCACGTGTAACCCCGCCCCAGGTGCAGCCCCGCCTCGATCTGCAGGCTGCAGACGGGTGTACTTGTTTACTGACACACCCAATGCTGCGTTCCAGACAGACAACTTGGATATAATAACTTTAACACAATACAACATTATATTATATTATAGTGTTTAATATTATACTTTACATAATAATATATAATGTACGTTACAGTACATATACAGTAAAGAGAGAGAGAGATGATATTTCAGGGTCCAATACATAGCTGGTTTTCATGCACTTCAGCAAGTCATTGACATTTTTTCTGAAGCATTTCCTAAATTACTTTTTTTGGCCCTTTTTAATTATTTCATTTATAAAAAAGAAAAAAAAAAAAGAAAAAAAGAAATTGAGCCATAAAGTTTACAATAAAGCACAATAAAAGCCTTATATTATAATCGGTTATAAAATATCATAAAAGGTGTAATCTTCCGATTGTCCTGCAGGTGAGCGCATAAATCTGTCTTCTAATGATGCACTTAGGGCTTTACGATTACTCCTGAGTACCTGTAGATTTGCAATGATTTTTAAGTGCTACTTAAGTTACGATGCTTTTGGGAAACAGACCTTCATCATCAGTCATACGATCGTTTTTAGGAACTTCTTAGACTTACGAAGCTTTTGGGAAACTCAGCCCAGCGTGTTTTGAACAATAGTATGTTCCTGCACAATCAGAGGCTGCTGTTTTAGGACCCTGGCTATAGGAACCCGTTATAGGACCCTAGTTTTTTGTGATATAGCAACGGTTGAAGTTTCAGGACCGCAGTTATAAGACCCGGGTGGTTTAGTTTGTACTTTCATAGTTCAAAAGATATTTAATCTCAGGAGTATTTTTATTATATTTTATAAAATGTTTTTAATTCAAAAGGCATCAGAGGTTCAATTTAAACAAATTTATTTACACAAAACACATTACAAATGTATATCAATCTTTAAACAACTGAAAAAGTGAAGTCTTAGTTTCTTGAATTATATTGTATATTGATTAACCTCTTTAAGTTTAACTAATTTGCTCGTTATCAGGTAAAATAAAGATGGAATCAGAATATGCAGTCACTAAATGATATAGCCAGATATTGTAATGGTTGTAGAGAGGCAAGACAAAACTTGAGAATGATTAAATAATGAATTTATTGACATATATATACATATATATGTACATATATATATATATATATATATATATATATATATATATATATATATATATATATATTAGTGGTGAGCATAGATAAAATTTTTTAATCTAGATTAATCTCACTGTGATCTTAAATGATTAATCTAGATTAAAATGGCTCATTCAAATTCTGCCGAAGGCATTCAGAATATGTGTGTTACTCAAATAAAATTGACAAACAGTAAGTCTTTGAGAAGGGGTTTATCAAGCTAGGTGGTGCATTAGAAAAGAGGCTCATCTCCTGTTTCCAAAATGCATCACAAAGTGCTTGAAAAAGCTGTAAACTAATTCCACATTGCACAAGGTGCAAACAACCTTACGCCTGTTTCACATACTCCATCTGCAGTGCGTGTGAAATATACAATCAAACCTACATTTATTCAGACACCTTCAACATTTCTCACATTATTACAGTTTGGCTATATATATCAACAATTATATCTGGTGTCTGAATAATTTTTGGTTTGACTGTTACAACTACAAAGTAATTCAGTCAAGAGCAGTGAGTGATTTTCATTTTTATTTTCTTGGATTAACATTAGAGCCAGGGTTCAAAGGTCAAGAGCCCAACTAAAGCAAACACTGATCTCTAACATGGTTACTTCAAATGAAACAATAAATCAACATCTAAACCTTAGTTAATTCTCAATAAGATCTTCTGTAGACGTCTGACAGAAATAAAGTCAGTCTGGTTATTAATAAGTGGAGCTGGTGATGCTGTTTGTGGGGTTGTTTAATCAGATCTTGAGAGATTTCATGTATTTTATTTCAGTTGATTTCATCTTAAGCCCTATTCGGACGGGACTAGTTTTACAGGGGGTCGTTAAAGAAATCTGCGTTTCACAGACGTACTTGGTAATTTTAAACCCGTCCGACTCTGCCACGTCTGTGTTTTTCTCACACAACCTCTGTGATAATTCCAGAGCAAATTACCTACTGTTTTTCAGCAAACTCAGTGATCCTCTGAGAAAACTAATCCCGTCCGAATGTCTGTGATTGCCGGTGATATTTTATTTCACAACGCGTTTCCTTGTGTGTTTTGGCCAACGTGAATTACCGTAGATGATCTTACCGCGCGGATGTTTGATATATTTGCTTAGCGGCAAATAAATAATAAAATAAAATAATAAAATCAAGAGCAAGATCACATAAACTGTTAACACCGGCTATTGTAATATCAGCATCAGGTAAAATTACTCACGTTCATTTATGTACTCAGTTACATAATGTTTTAATTACATTTAATAATAATAAAAAAAGGAAAACAAGTTAAACTAAAGGAACCACACATTAACATGGTTTTGTTATACTAGCCATTTAGTATTTATTGTGTAATAATATTAAGGCAATCATTCTGAATGAATGCAATGCACGCATACAGAGCGTGATCTCTGTGATGCCCAGATGCACAAATCAGACCCTCCCACCTCTGTAATAAACACGGATGTTAGTCCCGTCTGAATTGGTACATTAAAATCACAGACGTCAGGTGGTAAGAATCGAAACTCAAACGTAGTTTAGAAAACTAGTCCCGTCCGAATAGTGCTTAAGGCTGTGTCTGAAGTCAGTTGTAGTAGTTCTTGTGTTTCTCTTTTCTTCAGTGATTCTGTTTGTTAACAGCAGCTGTTCATCACTAATTCACTATTATCACTCAGTTAATCACTTAATTACTTAATTGCAATGTATAGCTTCTTTCAGTGAACTCAACTGAATTAAGTTCAGAGTACTCATAACTGTTATTTTTTTCAACTTAAATGGTTTAAGGCAATCGGTTTCCTCAAATGGTTTGAGTTAACATAACTTGTCAGGTTTTTAAGGAGTTTACTTGTCGGGTTTTACAGTCAAGGCAATCGGTTTACTCAAACGGTTTGAGTTAAGTTAACTTGTCGGGTGTAGGGGAATTTACAGTTAAAACCCAAGGACCAGATATTTGGCAATGAAGACCAGTAGTCAGAGATGAGTTAAATTAATAATAATAATTTTACTTGAAGAAAACAGTTTGCAATTTCATCAGCAGAAGTCAGCTTCAATACTCTTGACGGAGTTCGTAGGCCGCCCCCCGTACAACTCAAAATCAACCACAGTTATACCCTGACATATACCCTAACATTCCTGGATACTAATTGCGTCAATACATATGTCAACAAAATTCTGATTGGTTCCAAAACTTAGATAAATGCTCCAAAGACGTATATCTGATACGCTGGACACTGGCAGCTGATCGTTTGTCCTGGGACTGTCTGAGCTTCTCCCCGTACAGATACTAACACACATACACAGAGAACTTATCTAAAATTCAAGGCTGTCTAGCACTGGCGAGTGTCTTATCATTACGGTTGGATACACACACATAATATGTGGACATTAATCTTGAGGAAAAGAAATACAGGGTAGAACAGGATTCTTTAATATCTCATAAGCGCACATAAGGTTACACATTTCACTCTTGCCATAACTTGATTAATAGTCAAACAAGAAATCATGTAATAATATAATTAATATCAGTATGAAGGATATGGCAACTCTGCATCCACTCCTTCAATATATATATATATATATATATTTCCTCAATTGTCAATTTGTCTGTTAAATTCTTCCACTTCACTGAAATAGTTATCAGAGAACAATCATTGTTGTGTTAACATAAATATCAGTAACAAAAGGGTGCACTGGGCATTGCTAAAAAATAATTAATAATCTACTCTGACCTACAATGATAATCCGGATCAGAAAGGAAGACCTGCTCAGCCTCCTGTAAGGAGACATTCCCGAGGACAGCCAGGGCATTTATGATGGCCTATGAAAAAACATTAATGTAAATATACTATAATACCACTACTGAACATTTGATTGTTTTTTGCATCTTTGAGGTCATCTCAATTAAAATAACCCTAGTGCATTTTTTTCATCATATGTCCTACAATGATCCTAACCAAATCCATAAAATTCATATTGGCCATGCAGAACATCACAGAAACAAACACATTATAACCATGGACTGTGTGTGTCGTAGGCCTGCAGATTAGGCTAAATTATTACAGACTTTTAAAACTGCCAAATGACTCATTCATAATTCCAAAACAATGCCAAAACTACAGGCTAATTTGTAGTGCAACCAGGCAGTTGAATTATGAAAGGTATTTTATACTTAACTAATAAGGTAAAACAATGATTAAGCAAGTTTTCATACTAATACAGTAAGCTCCAGGTAAGTCTTACAAATTTAACATCAGCATGTTTCATGCTCATATTTTAAGCTAAATTAATGTGCTGGCTAGATTTACTTATAAAACTCAACAAGGATTCATTAAAACATGGCCACGGATTAAGATCGTCATAGTAATTAATACATCTAGAACACAAATTCTAAATTCATGGGAATTAGTTATTAATTAATAGTTAGCAGCTCTAACTTTGGCTATGTAAACTTTGCTTAGTTTAAACGTAATATAATTAAAGTGAATTTAATATCGGTACTCACAGTCTGATTGTCCATGTCCATCTCAAATGAGTGTTTTTGGTGATCCAGTTCGGTAGGTGGCACTGTCAGAAAAAGCTAGGGTCCTATAACCGGGATCCTATGGGCTAGTTGCATATCTCTGCCATTTTGGATTTCCGGTCTTGCGAGTGTGTGCTTTGATACTTCCTGTTGTGCTAAATGCCAGTGAAAAAAAAAAAAAAAAACTGGAGAAATCCAAATATTACCTTTCTACATATGTTTACAGGATTTATAATATCACTTCATATGCAAATAAGATCTGCACTGCTATTATTAATATAAATGTTAACTGAGCCAGTGCATCTGAAACTTGCGTATGTCTGGGTCCGGTGAATGAATTAAATACACCAATGTTCCCTACTGTTCACGAGATGAAAGTTGAACTCATGGTGTGTACACACAGATATATAATTTATTTTTACCTTAAAGGTAAAAATTACTTATTTCTCAAAAATGTTTGTATTACATTGATTATTATTATTTATTATTTTGTTTTATGAAATATTCACCTTTTGAGGCTGTGATTTATCTTCACATTTCTCAATTGTGCACATACATTAGTTTGTTTCACCATCATTTTCACAACATATTTTATTATTTTACATAGTTAAATTTGCATCAAACATTTTTAAATGAAAAAAAAAAAATGTCTGTAAAATAACACAAATAATACATGACTAATTTTAATATTTGTTTTATCTGAAGAATTCGTAAGAAAATACATGCGCTGCTTATAGACAAGATTATTTATGCTGCAGATATTTTACAAAACAGATAAACATTGATAAAAACAACCATGAATGCAAACAGCGATCTTTTAATTAATGCAAACCTACCATAATAGCATTACGTTAAATTGTACAGTTATAAACTGTTATCAAAGAAAGTTAATAAAAAATACATACGTTATCAGAAATATCTTGTTTGACAGTCAGAAACCTTATGATCTTATAGATAACAGTCAGAACAAAATCAGCTCTCCGAAAATGAAAAGTATTGCATATTTGGGTGGCTTGTGTTTGAAAGAAGAAATCCCTGTGGACTTATTAACCACTGACGCTGATCCGCATAATCAACAGAAGAATAAAGCAGTCTCTGCGTTGTATCTTAATGAATTTCCACACTGAGGTACGCAAAAATGTAGGGAGGATGTTTCTTCGTGTCTGTGATATACCACTATTCACTGTTAAATTTGAAACACATTAATTATATCCATCTAGCCAAGTTTCGTATATAAGTTTCCCTTATAGTAAATGTGAGCGTCCGCAAGACCAGAGTAAGTATGCATACACTCGCATCGCTGAAGCTCATCGGACCCATCTTGTACACCTAGCCCATAGGTGGGGTCCTAAAACCACAGCCTCCGATTGTACAGGAATACCCTACTTGTTTTGAAGAGCTGTTTTTTCAGGGTAAAAAAAATGTTTTTTTTTTTTTTACACTACCATTGAGAAATTTTAAACAAACTATGTTACAGACTTTTCATTAAGAGCCTAAAGATTCAGATCAACTAGTGGAAAATGGGCATTATATGACCCCTTTAATTTTGAAATGTTTTAACTGTTGCCTCGCTTTCTACTTCTCAAACCTTGTACTTTCTATGGTATCGTGCTGAGAAAACACGGAGGAACATTGAGCTTTGTGAGTTACCCATCGCGTTTTGGTAGTGATGTTTATCACAGATTGCATTGCTTACTGCGAAAGGTGATTGGTAAACAGTTTGACAGAATAACAAGCATGACATCTCTCGACCAGGCGCCGAATGCTGCCAATCACAGCACAGACTGGCCCAGCTAACCAATCAAAAGTGAAAAGTGACGTGACATTCAGCCAAGTATGGTGACCCATACTCAGAATTTGTGCTCTGCATTTAACCCATCCGAAGTGCACACACACAGAGCAGTGAACACACACACACACACACACTGTGAACACACACCCGGAGCAGTGGGCAGCCATTTATGCTGCGGCGCCCGGGGAGCAGTTGGGGGTTCGATGCCTTGCTCAAGGGCACCTAAGTCGTGATATTGAAGGTGGAGAGAGAACTGTACATGAACTCCACCCACCTACAATTCCTGTCGGCCTGAGACTCGAACTCACAACCCTTCGATTGGGAGTCCGACTCTCTAACCATTTGGCCACGACTTCCCTCACAGGGCATTTCGTATTTAAGGAAGGCGGGCCTTCAATTGATACAGTAACTATTTGAGACGTTCATACCAGACTCAACAGAGAGGTGTTGTAATAATGTAAAATATGTGGAATTTTTTTTTTTTTTTTTTTTTTACAACAGAGTCTGTTCAGATCTTTGTGATGAACTCACAAAGCTTTAAATTTTAACAATATGAAATTCTTTGTTCAGACAGCTATGTTTGACTTGGGATATTATTTGGGGTAATTTTGTTGGTCTGACTATTAAATTATTTAAATCTAAATAGTATTAAATATTAAATAGTATAAACAGTAAAATAGTAAATAGTAGTTAACAAAAACTAATATAAGTGGGACAAAACTTTTTTTTTTGCTAATAAAATTACATAACATGTTTTTCAGAAACATACTAATTTCTTGTCATATTTTCTTAACAGCTAATCTCTCTGACCCCTGCTACAACTACACTGTGCTGGACAATCCATGGAGAGCCACCAATAATACATATGATTCAGTCAGAAGGTGTGACACCTCAGTCTCCTGGAGAGGCTGGTATCGTCTCTTCATTAACGGTCTGAGTGCTCACATCCCAGACACATGTGTTGCTCGGTACAGCTGTGGCACTGATATTGCACTGTGGATTCATGGTGGACACCCAACAGTTCAAGATGGAGTCGTCAC
Source organism: Carassius auratus (assembly GCF_003368295.1). Taxonomy (NCBI): domain Eukaryota; kingdom Metazoa; phylum Chordata; class Actinopteri; order Cypriniformes; family Cyprinidae; genus Carassius; species Carassius auratus. Next base: position 21,828 of record NW_020528413.1, read on the forward strand.
TCGAGATGTCTGTGGTAACGGTGGCAGTTACTGCTGCTATTTGTGGTCTTACCCCATTAAAGTCAAAGCCTGTCCAGGCAACTATTATGTCTATGAGCTGGTTAGTCCCACTGGATGTGCTTTTGCATACTGTGCAGGTAATTATATTTACATCATCTCTTTTTACACATTCATGATATTTGTGTCTCTGTTTATTAATCACTATTCATCCAAACTTTCAGATGTTAGCAGCGTTAACACCAGCTCTACAGCCGTCACACCAGCCACCATCTCTACAGGTAATGCAATGCACTTTTTCTTATTGACTTGACTGAATAATTTCTAATGTACATATAGATCTCTGCTGCTGAACAGATGTGTGCTTGAGTTAGAAGAAAAAACATATTTACTGCACTATTACAAATAGTATGCCAGTTAAAAACAGTATAAACCAACACTAGTGTAGCTTCCTGGCTTAAAAATGTTGAACTCTTTCCTGATGATTCATAATTAGCTTTATTAAAGATATGTCACTGTAGATTTGCAGTAAACTCCATTAAATGCCATAAAACATCACAAATCACCGTAAGAGCTTTGTATGAAGAAAACAAACAAAACATAATATAATATAAATAAACTATGAAATAAACATACATCAAATCAAACACAAACTACTAAACAACAGTTTAACACACCTAACTTCATGCAAACAAATAACCATTACTACATTACATAAAGCAAGAAATCCAAAACAATACACATAACAAAGTCAATTTTACCTTATTCTCCACTCAAACCAGGAGCTAAATACTTCAAGTTCTCATTAACCGTATGCCTTTAAATGAATCGACCATGATACAATGTACAAGGCTTTGAGCATGCCACAATATATATCCACTTAAGTGGAAGAATTTTAAAATAAAAGACCTGGTTACCACAAACGTATAAACAAATAAAACCCCAAAATCCAACAACTAAACACGATACACATTCAAAATGGACAACACTACAAATCATTTAAATATGAAACATTTTAAAACCGTGTGTGTATATATATATATATATATATATATATATATATATATATATATATATATATATATATATATATATATATATAACAAAACCAAATCCTTAACAACAAGAAATAGTTTGACCTATATATGGGGCTGTTAGCTGCATCTGGTGTGGCATGAATACAACAAGAAGGTGCGTCACTTTAGAAGCACTCTTGGTAACACTTTCTATGAAGCCTGTGTTTATAATACATTATTAGGGTATTCTTAAGGCATTATAATGAAGGCATAATGCATTATAAAAAATATATATATATAATATGTTTTATCATCTAATGACTATTCATAAGAAAAGTTTTAATATATTATAATATTTACTTATTTGTGGTTATAGCTTTTAAGAGTATAATGATTTATAACAAACATGTTGCATCAACTTTTACTATGGGTTATACTTCTCATAGTTATAAGGTATTATAAAACTCATTTCTTGCCATTTTTCGGATGCTACTTTACTTAAAGCGGTCAAATAGCACTTATAAGTAGTAATAATAATATTTATAATAACAAGTTTTTCTCTCAAACAACCATAAGATCAGATATCAGATCAGATGAATGTGTAATATGACACATTTGCTTTGAATTATTTTATTGTAATATAATTATTTTGGTGGTACCCTTTAGACAGCTGTTGATAAGTAACTCTGCAACTACATATCAACTAGGGCTCATTAGAGTAGTGGTTCCCAAACTTTTCCATTCTACGACCCACCTAGACAAGTGTAATATATTTCACGACCCACCAATATATATATATATATATATATAAAAACGGTTGCCATTAAGCCAAATCTTACTTAAATGATTGATGACAGAAATTAAGTATTTAAGAAAAATAACCAATTTTTCACTACTAATTTTTAAGTTTTCATTTTTGTTTACAGACGTTAAAATATGTAGTGTCCATAAAACTGTGAAACAGGTTCACTCCTGTGAACTGTAATCTGCGCTGCTGTTTTGTTGCAGAAAATGCATTCATGATCCTTCCGTGTGTATCGGCGAGAATGGAGCACACACTGTAAAAAATAATTAGTTGGGCCAACTTAAAATTTTAAGGCAACAAACTTCAGCAGATTTTTGAGTTTGCTCAACTTAAAGGTGAATTAGTTGTACAAACTTTTGTGCAGGTTCATAATATATTAAGTTAAGTGAACTTTTAGTTAAACTTTCAATTTTGTGTTTAGTTGACTAGAAATGTATTCTTAAATGATAAAAACTCCATAAGTTTACAAAACCTGTTAGTTGAAGTTGCTTTAAAAAAAAAAAAAAAAAAAAAAAAGTTGACAAAACTTAAGTTTAAGGCAACCAGCTTCCGAAGGTTTTTGAGCTCTCAACTATTTTATTTTTATTTTTGGTTTTTACAGTGCAGCTTGAGAACTTTAGGTTTTACTCAAGCAGTTTAAAGTTCAGCACAAAACTGTCAATCCAATATGAGTGAATTAATTTATTAAATGCTACTCAGTACAACATTGGTCCTTAAAAAATCTTTAAATGGACAGAATCACAATTTCTTTTTATTTCATCAATATATTTTTTTTTTTTTGTAGAACAGCAAGTTTAAATCACAAACCAAATCAAGTCATTTCATTCGCAATAAAATTAATTACCAATAGAAGGTTTTTTTCAAGTTAAGAGCTTCTTTGTTACATTTGTGTTGCAAAATTAAAAACTTCAACACAGTTAATTAAATTGGGAAAGCATCAAATAAAAACTTTCACAAAATTCAAGTTCAAAATAATGTGCAAAAATAACAACAGGTCCAGTCAAAAATGTATTGGCTTTCATATCTGTCCTTCATATCTATCACAAGCAATATAAAATTAACTGCAATGGTGATAAAAGTGTGTGCATAGCAACAGAGTTTGTGGCTCACTGTCTTTTGGTTCTGCATTTTGAATAATGATATTTGCTTTAAAGTCTGTAATGGAAAAGCTGCAATGTTTTTGACTTCTGTGACCACTGGATGATGAAATCAGATGTGTTTTAAAAACCACACTGGCTAAAAGGACACCTTAAAGTTTCATGATTTTTTTTTTTTAAATGGCTCCTTATATGTTTGGAGTAATAGGGTGTTTTACAAATTACCTAAAAAGTCACACAATTCACCATTCAATGTTTAAGTGACTCTCACGTGAAGATAAGCACACTGTAAAAAATTGCTGTAGTTTCTACAGCAAAATTTTACAGAATTTTACTGTATAAACATTTTACAAAATGCAGCTGTAATTCGCAATGCATTATGGGTCAAATAAGGTTTTACAGTTGTTAACAGTATATTTCCACGTCAACTGTAATTCATTTACAAGAAGCAGGTGTTTCCTACACTAACTTACTGTAGTGTGGCATTATGGGATTGCGCGCGCATCATTCAAATTCAGAAACCCAGCCGACTGGAGCAGCCCAAGAAAGATTGAAGATAAGAAGCTTTATTCATAGTTCCTGGTAAGTTCACTTAATTATACTTAAGAAATATAACCTTTTATATTTATTTAAGTTAATCTATAAGCGATTTCATGTCACAATAGCCTCCTATCCTGACATTTGGCCTTGGTAACTTCTGTGCAGTAAACTGGGAATTGCTATCATAGCATAGTTACGCCAAATGTTCCGATTTTTGGAAGTAAAATGTTCTTATTGAGAGCATTTAAATGTAGTGTTTACCTAATGCGAACGATTGTCATAGTAACGTTAATATCTATCTAAATAACTGACGAAATTTCATTCGTTTGTATGTGTTCAACTATCCCATATTGACTCGACGCCTTACTATAATAAGTGAAAGACATCTTTATATGCCCGACTGGGCAAGTTAGCCTGATTTAAAAAAAAAAAAAAAAAAAAAAAAAACTGAGGAAGCATCGAAACGCCAGAATGATTCTGATTATATTAAAGGAACACTCCACCGTTTTTTGAAATAGGGCTTATTCACATTATTTCCTACATTTAAATAGGTGGGCAAATGCATTTTTGTGTCAGTGCATGCATTGTTTTAGTTTGACTGGGTCGGCGTTAGCTTAGCTTAGCACAATGAATGGAATCCTTTGTTGCCAGCTAGCATGGCCTGAGTAAAAGTGATCAAAAAATTTTAAAAAACCCACCTAATTACTTCTTGTGGCCTGCGTATTCACAACGAGTACAAATAGCGATCCCGATTAACACTAGGCGATTTCCTAGGCAGATATTGACTTGGGACTATATTATGGGGAAGCACAGGCGAAGCACTGCTGCTTAGGCGAAGCACTGCTACTTCGGCGCAGAGATATCACGCAACACATAAAATCCCACGACTTCCGTCAACATACCGGCGTGAATAGTAGCTGCCTGGCTATTTTCCTTACAGTACACGAATGGCGATGAACATGGCTGATTTTGAGATAGACGAAGAGGGTGACTTCTCAGACAGTCAAGAACCAGAACCATACCTATTTGAAACAGAGTTTACAGAAGACGAGCTGCATGCTTTGGAAATAGAACGACAGGAGGAGGAGGTTGCGATCGCTCAACAGCCTGAGGACGTGAGGATGAGAGCCAACATGAAACTGGTGGTGTGAATGTGGGGGAATATGCCAATCTATGCCGACGGAAATAGAGTGTCTGTGCTGTAGAGAGTGGGACATGTTTTTGCCATTGATGACCAGGCTCAACACGTCAGATCAAGATGAGCGTGCCCGAAGTTGTGTCACATCTACAGAGGATTTCACGGCGCTGATCCATTCTGCAGTACTCGATTTTTTTTTCCGGTGTCACAAAGTGAACTGGAAAAAACGCCCCACGCTGAATGGACCAAATGGACAGCTGTCCACAGAGTAAGTGATTATTTTAATCATGACGCATGTATAGATCGACCCATATTATACCTGTATTCACATAGAGTTGATGTTTTCACAGGCAATATAGGTTGGTGGCTTATCGTGTTGTCTCCTCTCTAGTAGTTATACTAAAACTCCCGAGTCTAACTCGGTGAGAGAAATATAGCTAGCTAACTTACCCCTCAGTCATTTCATTTTACAGGTTTGTAGTCTAGATAGTAGTCTAGTCTATCCGTAGTCTAGTGCAGCATCTATTTTACACCCGAATAAAAACACAGATTAACATAAGGAAGAGAAATAAAAGACAACTTACATGTGCACTTTGTTCTTCCTGTGCTTTGAAAATAGATGGGACTGCCGTATCTTTCAGACGTAGTACCGTCTTTCTGGACCCATATTCCATTTTTTCAAAGTAACGTTAGTCCTCTGGTGCAAAATGTTCTTCGCAAACACGATAATGATTTATTTTGTTGAGATGCGTTGAACTACAGATCTCCAGAGCTGCTAGCCATTTATTTCTCAGTTCCACATTAGATGGAATTCTGTGAAACATTACATTCGTGTATGTCCTTTGCTTGTTCTCACAACCTTTTGCTATGCAGGTAATAACCATGTTTGCTGTAACTTCTCAAAATAAATCATCCAAAAGCGAAGACACTCGGTGCAGGTCACGCCGGTATGTTCTTCTTCTTCTGTTTTTTTGACGCGTTGCACGCCGGTATGTTGACGGAAGTCGTGGGATTTCATGTGTTGCGTGATATCTCTGCGCCGAAGTAGCAGTGCTTCGCCTAAGCAGCAGTGCTTCGCCTGTGCTTCCCCATAATATAGTCCCAAGTCAATATCTGCCTAGGAAATCGCCTAGTGTTAATCTGGATCGCTATTTGTACTCGTTGTGAATACGCAGGCCACAAGAAGTAATTAGGTGGGTTTTTTAAATTTTTTGATCACTTTTACTCAGGCCATGCTAGCTGGCAACAAAGGATTCCATTCATTGTGCTAAGCTAACGCCGACCCAGTCAAACTAAAACAATGCATGCACTGACACAAAAATGCATTTGCCCACCTATCTAAATGTAGGAAATAATGTGAATAAGCCCTATTTCAAAAAACGGTGGAGTGTTCCTTTAACGTTTCATTCAACATCAGAAAAGCTTAACAGCACACATAAACTCACAGATAATACATGAGGTAAGTTAAATGTTCAACTGTTGAGTTTATTTATAACATATAAGAATCACAAGTGAGCTGTTTTGCTGAGTATCACGATTGCAAATACATAGTTCAATAAACAATTAGTTAACAAGTTACTTACTTTTTTATACACAATATTAACTGTTGTTGTATTTCACCGACGAATATAGTTCCAAACAAACACCAAAGCAAAACTATTTTGCTCATTCTCAAATCAAAACTCTCCAAACTTGAGCTAAATGATTCATCTTTTTGAACGGATCGGTTCAATTAAAGACTCAGTTGATTCCCTCATTAAGTTATTTACTGCCACCTAATGGCGGATTAGTTTCAGGTTTAATAAGCAGCATTGCATTTTTCCAACATTTATTAATTGTATTTTCAAATTTCATTTAATTTTGCACTGTTAATTATTTAACTTGATTGGTGGTACAGTTCTACAATGTAATATTACAATTTATAATTATAAATTATATAATTTATAATAGTTTGTTTATTCTAATATATATGCCTTTTGGGGTATTAATTTTGGTATCATTTACAGTACATAATGCTTTAAAGAAATCACAAGATTATTTTCTTTATGTCTTTTAGGTGCAAAGAATAGCAGCTGATGTGGAGAAATGTTCGATGCTTCAAGACTCTGAAGCTGATTTTATTAGGTAATATATTAATTATTTAAATAATTTGATAAACTTGTAATTTAGATTACATTTTATATTGAAATATTGCATTGTAGGTTACATTATTGCTTATATTTATTCATTTCAGGTCCACCCAGTGGTTTTTGACTATTTGAGGGTCAGATGGTTGTGAATTCATACTTCAACATTGTGTGTCCGGGGAGCAGGCATCTTTTGCACACATAAATTTTTTCAAAGGTAACAAGTTTTACTTAAGTAATTTTATTCGCGAAAAAGGTTACTTATTCAAAATGAAATGTAGTCATTAATCACTGTTAACTGTTAATGTCGTTCCAAACCCGTAAAAGCAATTTAAGATATTTCAGATGAGAACCGGGAGGCTTGCGTCTGTCCCACTGACTGCCAAACAATTAACAATGTCTAAGCCCAGAAAAGTATGAAAAGCATCGTCAGAATAGTCCATCTGCCATCAGTGGTTCAACTGTAATTTTTCGAAGCTACAAGAATAATTTTTTTATGCAAAGAAAACAAAAATAACAACTTTATTCAACAAAGTCGTTATCATAGCAGTTTTAGTTCAAATCAAAGCGTAAATAAACATAGCAAGCATGTCCATGTGACCCAGCTGACACAGAACAGGCTATGTAGTGTGTGCCCAACAGATTCTCTCCAAAAATGGCACTACACTGACGCAGAGGAGGCGAATTGTTGAATAAATCGTTATTTTTGTTTTCTTTGCATACAAAAAGTATTGTCGTCGCTTAATAACATTACTGTTGAACCACAGATGGACTATTCTGATTATGTCTTTCATACTTTTCTGGGCCTTGACAGTGGTATTTACTGTAGAGACTATGGGACAGTCACAATCTTCCCAGTTGCATTCAAAATATCTTAAATTGTGTTCCGAGGACGAACAAAGCTTTTATGGGTTTGGAACGACATGGAGGTAAGTGATTAATGGCAAGATTTTCATTTTGGGGTGGAGTAACCTTTTAAGTACTGGTAAATGCTGATTGTATTGTATAAGTGGCATTTTGACATTTATTTTATTGAGCTAGTTTCATTTGATACATAACTTTATGCTTTTGTTTTGTTTTTATGTGCAGATGTTTTCTTGGAATCACCACACTCCCTGGATACAAGACGGACACATATAGGCAAAACAAGAGGGACAACCCTCATGTGTGTGCTCATCTCAGAAAGTTTATGGACTTTCAGTATGTATTTATTAAATTGTCAGGAATATTCTTAATTTAATAGAACATAAGCTCAAACAACAGAATTTGTGATTTAATGTTGATTCCAGCATTTTATTTGAATCATTTTCTTTAAAACATATATTTTTTAAATTTTTAAATGTTTAAAAAAATTATACAGATTCTGTTGATTGACCTTCATTTTTATAGAAAGTTAATGCTCTACTCTGAATATGGCTTTTTTAAACAGTTATTTGTGATGCTATGCTATTTTTATGATAAGATTTAACTGTTGAAAGACTGAAAAATTGTATTTTACCAGTAAAAGCCTTGCAATGTCTTTCTGCCAGTTTTAATAAATACTTATTTGCATCATCATTAACTTGGTTTTCATTCATTTGTAAATGTATTAAGGTAGAGCTCATGATAATGCATTTATATCAGTATTTTATAGTTTACTGTTAAAATTATTCTTTAAAGCAGTTTCATTGTTAAATTATTACAACATCATATTGTATTTAGGGGTATTTACATGATTTTATTGGCAACTTTTGTTGCCAGTTAAATACTGTAATTTAATGAAATTACAAAAAACAAAATGCTGTAAAATATATTCACAGGACTTTATTGGCAACTTTTTTGCCAGGTAAATACTGTACTTTAATGAATTTACAAAATATTGCTGTAAAATAAACTACTTGTAAAATTCAATGTTACTGTAAAAAATACTACAAACTACTGTATTTGACATACAGCAATTAACTGTAATTTGCTTTGCAGTAATGTCCTGTAATCCATTTTACAGCAATTAACATCATTTTTACAGGATTTTATTGGCAACTTTTTTGCCAGTAAATTCTACAGTACATTTTTTACAGTGCACTTGTGTGATCTTAAAAGGTGAGACTTCAACCAGTGGTTTTAAAAGAGCAGATGCAATCTGTGTAGAGGCAGGGTAGTTGGCAGTATCTTCCCTGGTAGTGGCACAATTGGTCATGTTTCAAAAGGACCTCCTGGGCAGGGTGTTCAAATCTGCAAATCTTGCACTGCATCAACCTAATCAGGAAAACAAAAACAAACAAAAAAAACAATACAGCGGTAATGTTAGAACTAATTCTTTTGGCAATAACGTAAGATTTTATTTTATTTTTTACCACCAGGGATACATTAATTCATTGCTGGAGAACAATATAAAATAACAACTTAAAGGGATAGTTCAACCAAAAATCATAATTATGTTATTAATAACTCACCCTCATGTCTTTCCAAATCCGTAAGACCTCCGTTCATCTTCTGAACACCGTTTAAGATATTTTAGATTTAGTCCGAGCGTTCTCAGTCCTTCCATTGAAGCTGTGTGTACGGTATACTGTCCATGTCCAGAAAGGTAAGAAAACATCATCAAAGTAGTCCATGTGACATCAGAGGGTCAGTTACAATATTTTGAAGCATCGAAAATACATTTTGGTACAAAAATAGCAAAAAACTATGACTTTATTCAGCATTGTCTTCTCTTCCGTGTCTGTTGTGAAAGAGTTCAAAACACTGCAGAGAGTGTTTCGAGACACAGGTCTGATTGCCGTTGAATCAAGGGCAATCATTGCCGATGACATCATTACATTGAGCGCAAAAGAACCGGTGAACCGTTTTCTTCAACAGGTTTATTGAATCGAATGGTCCAAAAGAACTCCTGGTAATCTGAAAACCGATAAGTCAATGTTTTGTTCGTTATCTGGCTCGGCTCTGTGTTCATCTTCAGTTCTCTCTTCACAGCAGTTCAGTCGGTGTACTGTTTGAGTAAATGAATTACTCTGGGATATTGGTTTGTTTGAACTCAGAGGGAGTGTCAGCCACATTAAACAAGTTAACAGCTTAAGTCATTTGTGGATTAATGTTTATTGGAGACGCGAACCGTTTAAAACGATTCAGTTCAATTTGGTGAACTGGTTCAAAAAGATCTGGTTACATCGAATGATTCGTTCACAAACTGGATATCCAGACTGCTTTGTTTTGAACTCTCTCACAACAGACACGGAAGAGGAGACAATGCTGAATAAAGTCGTAGTTTTTGCTATTTTTGGACCAAAATGTATTTTCGATGCTTCAAAATATTCTAACTGACCCTCTGATGTCACATGGACTACTTTGATAATGTTTTTCTTACCTTTCTGGACATGGACAGTATACCATACACACAGCTTCAATGGAGGGACTTAGAGCTCTCAGACTAAATCTAAAATATATTGAAACCATGTTTGGAGGTCTCACGGGTTTGGAACGACATGAGGGTGAGTTATTAATGACATAATTATGATTTTTGGGTGAACTATCCCTTTAAAATACTATCTAAAAGCAAGCAAGTTGGTTAAACGAATATCAAAAAAAAAAAAAAAAAAACTAAGAATTTAAGCTTTAAAATAGCTCTTAAGTTATTTGCATTTTCAACGTGATCTCATGGGAATACGTGTGTATTTTTACGTTAAATGTGGTTCTACCACACATACATTTACTTACATTTTCATGCACATAGAAACGTACAATTTAGACGTATTTATAGCAGTAAAACGTACAAATACTTACGTGTTAGCAGCTAAAAAAACGTAAATAATCTAACGTTAAGTGTGAATGTATATGAATTCCCATGTATTAATATTAAAATTGTGGCTTTAATGATTTAAATCTGTTGTATTTAATTGTCATATCAATACATGTTTTTATTCAATTTATTGAAAGCAGTTTACTCGTCTACTTAATAGGAAATAACATTTCTGTGCATGATGCAAACCATAGATACTAGGGGTGTAACGATACGCGTATTCGTATTGAACCGTTCGGTACGACGCTTTCGGTTCGGTACGCGGTACGCATTATGTATAGCGAACGGTTCGTTGGACTAATTAATTATATTAAAAAAAAAAAAAAAAACCCACACAAGACAGGGTAAAGCGTGGCATGTCTGGGACGGCTGGGAATGAGTGTGGATTTGGTGACCCTGGGCCCCGAAGCACCTCACCTTGATAACCCCTTGCAACTACACCCTGGTGGGGGTCTATCATATGCCATGGCTACGAGGGATGTCAGAGGCAGCTTTACAATACCTTATCATTAATAGTTGTATCAATATTATTATTATTATTATTGCAACTACTACTATTATCATTACTTTCAATAGCTGTGTCAATATTATTATTATTATTATTATTACTACTACTATTTTATTTGTCCTTTTCCTGATCCTTTAACCTCCCCCTCATTCTGGAAGAAATATTTGTTAGTATTATCAGTCGTAGTAATGATAAACATATATTATTATTACCATTTGTCTATTCTTATTAATTGGATTTATCATTATTATTATTATTATTATTATTATTATTATTATCATCATTGTTATTATTAGTACTATTGCTATTGTTATGTGTGTATATATGTATGTGTGTATATATAATTTTTTTTTTTTTTTTTTTTTTGGTTAAGTCTGTTGTACTTCCCTACAGCCCCCTTTATTCATATATTTCTACTCCCTCACCCAGTTACACTAACACACACGCACACATACACACACACACACACAAATCGTACTGATATGTATGTTATGTTGGTCTCTGAATTTGTTTTTTGCATTTTATTTGTTTTTTGTAAATATTGTAATAGTCTGTTTGCATAATAAAAAAAATAAAAAAAAGAGAAATATAATGATTTGCGTTCGACAAGGTAGCCCAATAACCCAAACGACGTAACAGGCAACGCCCCTGACACTCCCGAAGAAGAAAAAAACACCAACTTATATGTTTATGTTAGGCTACTCAGTCAGGCGCTCGCTCACTCAGTACGCGCTGAAGGCTCGTTGCAAAATGGCCAATGCGTTTAACAGACCAGAAAAAGAAGATCCTCCAGTAACCAACAGGTCTGGTGTTTGGGTGCACTTTGGATTCCCTTTAAGCTATAATGGTGATGGCAAGAGAGTGGTGGATAAAAAAACAACGGTATGTCACATCTGCAACATGACAGGGTACACCAGCGGGAATAAAAAAAAAAAAAAAAAAAAAACACCAGCGGGAATACTTGAAACATGTCAACTCATTTACGCCGACATCACCTTATTGTGTCAGTATCTGGGAAAAAAAGGAGAAACATGCACGCAACAAACTATCCCTGCAGCATTTAGACACCGGTATTATAGCTTACAGGGAATCCAAAGTGCACCCAAACACCAGACTTGTTGGTTATATTTCTGGTCTGTTAAATGCATTAGACATTTTGCAATGAGCCTTCAGCGCGTGCTGAGTGAGCGAGCGCCTTAGGGGCCATTCACATATCGTGCCTAAAAACGCATGGAAAACGCTAAGCGCGTCTTTCTCCTCCTTTCCAAAGCGCTCGGGCAGAAGCGCCCTTGAGGCGTCTGCCTTTGCTAAGCAACAATGACGTGCTCTCTCCATGAGACGTGGAAATTTCAGCGAAGGATAAATGGATTTGCAGCTCTAAAAATCGCTTGCAGTAGCTCTGCTACTAAATTTATTTCAAAATTGCAATCCATATACAACTATGATCAGCTGTTCCTTCATCTTGGCTGAGTTTTCAACGTTGTTACGGGAAAGGATGAAGCTGATTGGTTAGTTCTTGTCACATGACCCGCGGTGCGCTTGCGGCATTCTGAAAAGTTGAGATGTTTTTACATTTTGCTGTATCTAAAACGTACCGAACCGAACCAAACTGTGACATCAGTGTATCGTATCGAACCGAACCGTGAATTTTGTGAACCGTTACACCCCCAATAGATACACAAAAGCACAGCATACAATTACAAATCACATCCATTTTATTTGTTTGCTGTACTGCATATCTTTAGAATCCAGATGTTTGCAAGGATCATATGCAAATTCAGCCCTTTATCAATCAATCTTCATTTTCATTCTCAGCAACAGCGTCCGTCACAGTCATAGCTCGCGCTCGTTATAATTCGAATTTGAAAATAGCGGCAGTGCGCCACGTTATGACATGGTTTATGGCACTGATATTGAACGCTCATTGGTCCTCATCCAATTCGTCACAGATTGTGACCTGTCGTGTTTCAGTTTATGACATTTGAGGACTGCGCCAGTGCGCCTTCACGGAGAGAAGACAGATACATAATTTCACGGATTAATAAATTAAATTCTGCTCTGTACCCCATAAAAAACTATTACCTCCATAGAGGACTGCGACTGGAACTCATTATAATTTGAACTACTTTTGGTACCACTTTTGGTACCACTTATTTTCGCAAAAAAATAAATGATTAACGTTAAAAGCTTGACATGTCTACTTTAAAACTAAACAAGTGCCCAAAACAGATATTCTGTGATAAAGTAATCCATATGAAAACAACGCGATGTCCGTTTTTCACGTCTCCCTTCATTATATCTAATGTGACGACACCCCCGCGCTGAACGCGCTATTCAGATTCAAACTGAAGCTCGCGGCTTGAATACACCCATACAGAAGAAAAAGCAGCGAAACTGTTCAAACTTTTTGGGGATCTCTGAGAATTGAGATAATTTTAAAATGATATTTTGACAAAATGACAATGTTTTTTAACCTTGGATGGATTTAAACCTATTGTACAGGACTTATAAACAGTGATAGGAAGCTTAGAATTTTCATCTTACTGGCTCTTTAAAACAAAGTAGCCTATACTTGCAATTGTAAACTAGTTTTTCTGCTGTCTGGTTCATTGAAAAAAAAAACAACAAAAAAAAACATTTATTTTTAGAATTAGCAGTATTCTACATCCACATTCTATTATGTTCTAAATTTGTCCATAAATGCACATTGTCCATCTTGAAATCCTGCTCTTCAAGAATACAGGACTATATAACCAAAATGGATCCTTACTATGTGAACTTTTAATAACTCTTCCAAATAACTGTAATCAACTCTCTCTCTGTCCTTATGTATAGTCAAGCCAGGTTGAGTTAGCAGTGGAGGAGAGCAACTTTTATCACCAGGGAGTCAGTCAAGAGAGATTGAGTACACTGGTCCACTTTTTACTTGCACTTAGTTCTCAGCTTTGTAGGGGTTTTTGGGAATGGAACGGTATATATGCATATCTACAGGGACCGCAAGGATGATGTACTGGTTGGTTATATCCGACCGATTGTGGTGGGCCGGTCTGAGCGAAAATGCCAGGGCCCTTTTTTTGTCACAGTCCAGTGCTGTCAGCAATATCTTCAAAAGATTTCTGAACTTCTGTAAATTTTTCTCTAAACAGAGATGATACGTCAAGGAAATATTGCGAACTTTTGTACATTTTGTTATGTGGAAATGTTTAAATCTTGTAGAGTTACAATTAACCCTGCGTTTGTGCCCTGCTGTGCTCACCCTGTACATGTGAAATGCTTTTTACAAACCGTTTCCTGAATTAAAACAGTGCAGAGTTCAAACGGATGATAGAAATGATTGAACATGGCCTACCTGAAACTGTTTTCGTAACTTTAGAATTTTCTGGTGTATGCAATCTCATGCAGAATATAGTGTATTGAAGTGAGCAAGTTTTTTTCTCTTTTAATAATGCGGACCGATTTAACCTCTTAAAGACATTGCTCTGAGACCTTCACTGAACAGTTACAACTCGTGTGCTCCTGCACTTCAAAACACGCACGTGGACTTTATTGCAATTTAAAAATCACACTAAGGATATTGCAGTTCGTTATTAATGTTGGTGGGTATATCGTTGTGACGAGTGGGTTCCCAGTTCCCGCCTCCTTCTTCTCATGATTGTGAAGTTTTTAATGTGTTACACTGGTGCCGAAGCCGGGGAGGAAGGAGGGATGTGCTGCCGAAGATCCCTCGCCGCTGTGGTGAATCCGCGGTGCAATCGAGCAGGGTGAAGGGGTCTGCCGCCGGGGATGCTCGAGGCGGTGGAATGGAGTGAGTTGCCGGGGGGACGGATGAACTCACTCCAGCCCAGCGCCTTGATGACTCCTTCGGGAAGGAATTGTGAACCGGCGGACAATCGAACAAAGTTTTAATAACCAAATAAACACAAAACAGCACGACAGCCCTTCGCGGACGACTGCGGACGACTGAATAAAAAATAAACACAAAATAAAACCCAGGCCTGGTCCTCTCTCGTCCTTCACTGTCGTCGCTCTTCTTTTGTATACTTCCAATCTCCTCCGTGGTTCTCGAGACCGGTGAGTGGAGCATGTGTTGCTCATTTCCCAATCACTCCACGGCTCTCGGCCCTGCCCCACTCGTCACATTCGTGCAGCCCTAGACTGAACTGTGGGTGTGTGTGTCTTTGAAACGCAAATTTAGCTGCAGCCAAGTGATTTTGTGAGACCCACCTTGTTCCATTCTGTGACCCACAAGTGGGTCACGACCCACAGTTTGAAAACCCCTGCATTAGAGTTTTTGTATTAGTATTTGTGCTAATGTTAACATATGCTAACACTTTATTTTGATGGCCAACCAACAGATGAACTGAATATAAGTGTCTTTGCAAGTACATCTACTTATTCGATTATACTAGATTCAACAATTCTTGAGCATACTAATACTCTAATGAGAGTTAGTTGGCATGTAGTTGCAAAGTTTCTTATTTTTTGATTAAGAAGATAATCAAAATAAAATGTAGCCATTTAAACAGTTTTTTTTTTCATTTGGAGTATTAAAGGGTTAGTTCATCGAAAAATCAAAATTATGTTATTAATGACTCACCCTCTTGTCGTTTCAAACCAGTGAGACCTCCGTTTATCGTTGGAACACAGTTTAAGATATTTTAGATTTAGTCCGAGAGCTCTCAGTCCCTCCATAGAAACTGTGTGTACGGTATACTGTCCATGTCCAGAAAGGTAAGAAAAACATCATCAAAGTAGTCCATGTGACATCAGAGGTACAGTTAGAATTTTTTTGAAGCATCTAAAATACATTTTGGTCCAAAAATAGCAAAAACTACGACTTTATTCATCATTGTCTTCTCTTCCGTGTCTGTTGTGCGAGAGTTCAAAACAAAGAAGTTTGTGATATCCTTTTCGCGAACGAATCATTCGATGTAACCGGATCTTTTTGAACCAGTTCACCAAATTGAACTGAATCGTTTAAACGGTTTGCATCTCCAATATGCATTAATCCACAAACGACTTAAGCTGTTAAGGGTGGGGGGGGGGGGGGGGGGGGGGGGGTGAAATGCAATCAGAATCAGAATGAGCTTTATTGCCAGGTATGTTTACACATACGAGGAATTTGTTTTCGTGACAGAAGCTCCGCAGTACAACAGAATGACAGTGACAGAACATAAAACACATAATGAAAGAATAAAAAATACAAATAAGTAGATAGTGAATGAAAATATACAAATTGACAATTGTAGGCAGGTATATTTACAAAATGCAGTTATGTATGTGCATGTATATTATGTGCAAAATTTAAGTGTATACTAAGTATGTATGTTAGATAAATAAGTGTATGTGTATATAAATATAAAGTGTAGTGTGTTCGCAGTTATTATCAGCTGTTCATAAGATGGATTGCCTGAGGGAAGAAACTGGTCCTGTGTCTGGTCGTTCTAGTGCTCAGTGCTCTGTAGCGTCGACCAGATGGCAACAGTTCAAAGAGGGAGTGTGCTGGATGTGAGGGGTCCAGAGTGATTTTGACAGCCCTTTTTCTCACTCTTGATAAGTACAGTTTTTGAATAGAAGGGAGGGTTGTACTGATGATTCGCTCAGCAGTCCGGACTACCCTCTGTAGTCTTCTGAGGTCAGATTTAGAAGCTGAGCTGAACCAGACAGTTACTGAAGTGCAGAGGATGGATTCAATGATGGTGGAGTAGAACTGTTTCAGCAGCTCCTGTGGCAGGTTAAACTTCCTCAGCTGGCGAAGGAAGTACAACCTCTGCTGGGCCTTTTTTACGATGGAGTCAATGTGATTGTCCCACTTCAGGTCCTGAGAGATAGTGGTGCCCAGGAACCTGAATGACTCCACTGCAGTCACAGTGCTGTTCATGATGGTGAGTGGGGGGAGTGCAGGGGGGTTTCTCCTGAAGTCCACGATCATCTCCACTGTTTTGAGCGTGTTAAGCTCCAGGTTGTTGAGACTGCACCAGACAGCCAGCTCTTTAACCTCCTGTCTGTAAGCAGACTCGTCACCGTCCTGAATGAGGCCGATGAGTGTGGTGTCGTCTGCAAACTTCAGGAGCTTGACAGAGGGGTCCTTAGATGTGCAATCGTTGGTGTACAGGGAGAAGAGCAGTGGGGAGAGAATGCAGCCCTGGGGAGCTCCGGTGCTGATTGTACGGGTGCTGGATGTGTATTTTCCCAGCCTCACTAGCTGCTGCCTGTCTGTCAGGAAGCTGTTGATCCACTGACAGACGGAGGTGGGCACGAAGAAACTGATTTAGTTTGGGCAGGAGGAGGTTTGGGATGATTGTGTTGAAGGCCGAGAAGAACTCCACAAACAGGATCCTCACATAAGTCCCCGGTCTGTCTAGGTGTTGCAGAACATAATGCAGTCCAATGTTTACTGCATCGTCCACAGACCTGTTTGCTCTGTGGGCAAACTGAAGAGGATCCAGCAAGGGCCCAGTGATGTCCTTCAGTTGGGCCAGCACCAGTTTTTCAAATGACTTCATGACTACAGACGTTAGAGCCACAGGCCTGTAGTCATTTAGTCCTGAAAGTTTGGGTTTCTTAGGGATGGGGATGATGGTGGAACGTTTGAAGCATGAAGGGACTTCGCACAGCTCCAGCGATCTGTTGAAGATCTGTGTGAAGATGGGGGCCAGCTGGTCAGCACAGGATTTCAGACAGGCTGGTGTAACACAATCTGGGCCTGGTGCTTTTTTCCTTTTCCGGAAGACCTGGCGCACCGCATCCTCGCTGATCTGAATTGCAGGTGTGGGAGAGAGGGGGGATGCAGGAGGTGAGAATGGTGAGAGTGCTTGATTGGAGAGGTGTTCAGGATGGGTTGCAGGAGCTGTTAATGGTGTGAACGTTTGTTTGGAGAGGCATTCAGGGCTGGTTGCAGGAGTTGTGAAGGGTGTGAATGGTTGTGTGGGGAGGCGTTCAGGGCAGGTGATGGGTGTTCTTTCAAACCTGCAGTAAAACTCGTCCAGATCGTCTGCCAGTCGTTGATTCTCTACAGTGCTGGGGGGTGGTGTCTTGTAATTGGTGATCTTCTTTAGACTTTTCCACACTGATGCGGAGTCGTTGGAAGTGAACTGAGTCCTTATTTTTTCAGAATAATTCCTCTTTGCCACTTTTATCTCCTTTTCCAGTGTGTATTTAGCCTGTTTATACAAGACATTGTCCCCCCTTCACGTAAGCATCTTCTTTGGCCTGACGGAGCTGTCTGAGTTTTGCAGTGAATCACGGTTTGTCATTGTTGTAAATTAGTTGAGTCTTTGTAGGAATACACATATCCTCACAGAAACTGATATATGATGTTACGGTCTCTGTGAGTTCATCCAGATCGGTGGCAGCAGCTTCAAAAACACTCCAATCAGTGAGGTCAAAACAAGATTGTAAATCCTGCTCTGCTTCATTAGTCCATCTTTTTACAGTCCTTGATACAGGTTTAGCTGATTTTAGTTTCTGCCTGTAGGACGGTATAAGATGAACCAGAAGGTGATCAGAACATCCCAAAGCTGCTCGTGGAACAGAGTGAAATGCATCCTTTATTGTGGTGTAACAGTGATCCAATATATTACTGTCTCTTGTGGGACAAGTAACATGCTGTCTGTATTTTGGCAGTTCACGGGAGAGATTGGCTTTATTAAAGTCCCCGAGAATGATTAAAACAGAGTCCGGGTGTTGTTGTTCTGTCTCTGTAATCTGATCAGCGAGTTTCTGTAAAGCTGAGCTCACATGCGCTTGCGGAGGGATGTAAACACTGACCAGAATGAACAAGTGAAACTCCCGCGGCGAATAGAACGGCTTGCAGTTAATGAAGAGTGTTTCGAGATTTCATGCATACTGAGTTTTTTACACTGTTAAAGAGTTGGATTCCCATGCTAAACATGTACAAAGTTTCAAAAATTAAGTTGTACGTTTGGAAGAGTATTTCTGATCCAAAAATACTCCTTCCGGTTTGTCACAAGTTTCGGAAAGTTTTTTTCGAGTGTGGCTCTGTGTGACGTTAGATGGAGCGGAATTTCCTTATATGGGTCCTAAGGGCACGTCTGCCAGAAGAGCGCGCGCTCCCGTAGAGCAGAGCACTGAGAGGCTGAGCACAGAAATTCACTGATCAGAGTGAGAGCGTCGCGAAATGTCACAAAAGGAGTGTGTTTTTGGTTGCCATGGCAAGACAACCCTGCACAGATTACCAAAGAAAAAACAGCATTAAGGGACCAGTGGATGGAGTTTATTTTTACAGAGCATCAACGGAGTTGTGCAAGTGTTTTTGTTTGTTCCCTGCATTTCGAAGATGCTTGTTTTACAAACAAGGCCCAGTTTGACGACGGATTTGCGTATCGTTTATTTCTTAAGGATGATGCAATCCCAACGAAAAAGGGTCACGATCGTGTGTTGGAACCGCAGGCGGTGAGTAAAACTGCTTAAAATATCTCTGCCTCCTTGTTAGTGCGTCCGCCTCCCATGCCGGAGACCCGGGTTCGAGCCCCGCTCGGAGCGAGTCGTTGCTGCTGCTGCTCTCGTTCAGTTTCAGCCTCGGGATCTGATTCTGGATCATAAATAAATGGCTGAATCTGACTGTTAGCCATGGTTTGTTTTGGATGGTGTTTTTTTCCTCAAGGTAATGTCACAGCTTCCAAACGCTCTCAACGCAAAAGCCTACTGGCGCTCGTGATTCTTTAGCTCCGCCCACACGTCACGCCTCCAGGCGGTCGTGTTTTTCCGGGAAAAATCGGTACAGACTATCTTTCTCTTATGAATATAATAAAACTAAAGACTTTTTGGAGTTATGAAGGATGCAGTACTACTTTATAGGTACTCAAGATTAACAGGATATTGAGTAAAAACAAGCATTTCACCCCCCCCCCCCCTTTAACTTTTTTAATGTGGCTAACACTCCCTCTGAGTTCAAACAAACCAATATCCTGGAGTAATTCATTTACTCAAACAGTACACCGACTGAACTTCTGTGAAGAGAGAACTGAAGAAGAACAGAGCCAAGCCAGATAACGAACAAAAAATTGACAAGATTGCAGCTGGTGCTGGATAAAAAATGATTATGTTTTGGAAAACAGCAAGTCAAACGCAGAATAGAGAGCAACACACTTGCACTGAATGTAGCATTGAATAGACTGTAGTGCTGCAACGCGTCACACTGTTTACATCTCGTGTAATGGCATACTGGGAATGGAGAAAGTTGCATTCTATCACAAAAACAGAGACCACTGTTATCAAAAGTATGGGAATAATTCAAACAGAGGCCAAATAAAATGGCCATTTTTTTCCCTTTGAAAAACCGATATGGTGTACCACGGCAGCACAACTGCGATGCACGAGCACCTCAGAGGAAAACATCCTGGCGCTCTCCGGTGTTACGGTTTAACTGGTTACCTGGTAAAGTTTGATCTGGTGACCAACTTCCTGGTTCAGGTCTCTGCTGCAGGTGTGATGGAACGACCGCAGCAGATTCTGCGATTCTAAAAGTACAAACTGATGTGATATTATTAAGTGTCTAATAAACGCAGACTTGTTAATTGCATGATTCTGATATTCTTGTAAAGATTACAAGTTATTGGTATGATCACCCGTAGCGGCTGAAGTAAGGATAAAATAAAAATAAATAAATAAATAAAATAAAAAATAAAGTAAGTCTGTGTTGGCAAAGGTTTCGAACACGCGTTAGGGGCCGTTCACATATCGCGCCTAAAACTTGTGGAAAACGCTAGTCGCGCCGCTTTCTCCTTCTTTCCAAAGCGGTCGGGCAGTTGCTCCCCTGGGATGTCTGCCGTTGCTAAGCAACCATGACGTGCTCTCTCCCTGAAGACGCGGAAATTTCAGCAAAGGATAAATGGATTTGCTATTCTAAAAATCGCTTGCAGTAGCTCTGCTACTAAATTTATTTCAAAATGGCAATCCATATACAGCTATGATCAGCAGTTCCTTCATCTTAGCTGAGCTTTCAACGTTGTTACGGGAAAGGATGAAGCTGATTGGTTAGTTCTTGTCACATGACCTGCGGTGCGCTCGCAGCATTCTGAAAAGTTGAGATGTTTTTAACTCGATGCTGTGCGGACGCGCCTGTTTTCGCGACCACGTCGCTTCCATTATGAGCGCGCATACCGCGCGCCTACATTGGAAATAACGAACTTGAGTGCGCAAAAGACGTGATATGTGAACGGCCCCTTAAAAGACAGTCACAGACCACCGAGCTACCCAGAATCAGCTCCAGATCTCTGGAAACCATGCTAAACCATAGCAGAACCCTAACTATATTTTATGGTTTGTGATGCTAAAGAACATTTCATGACGTCTCAGACAACTGTAAATTTGTGGTTACTGTGGTTTAATTATAAGCGCTATCGTAAACTCATATTCACCATAGTAAAATAATTTTCTTTGACTCTTTATTTTTGTATACTGTAAAAACTTCAACCACATTGGTTGAAAATGAATAAAGCTTGAAATATTATATTAGAAGTTGTACTTATATTTTTTTGTAAAGTTATCCAAATGATTCATTAGCTAATCAAAAAAAGAACATTAGATTAACGATTATTTTTATTACAATAAATAATTAGAGTAGTCGACTAATCGAAAAAATAATCGTTAGATTAGTCAACAGAAAAAAATAATCGTTAGTCGCAGCTCTAATAGACTGAACGTGAGCAATACCCATATTACTGTTTGAGCAACAGATTTGTTCCTTCTAGTTTACTGTGTTTTGGTTAGGATATTTAAAGATGCAGTTTTTTTAGTGTGTGTACCTCTGCCTCCAACAGCTCCTCGATTTGATTTGAGGTTCTGAAAAACAGAGGGATCAACATCTCTGCAAGTGTAATTTACAGGTGCTGGTCATATAATTAGAATATCATCAAAAAGTTGATTTATTTCACTAATTCCCTTCAAAAATGAAACTTGTATATAATATTAATTTATCACACACAGACTGATATATTTCAAATGTTTATTTCTTTTAATTTTGATGACTATAACTGACAACTAAGGAAAATCCCAAATTCAGTATCTCAGAAAATTAGAATATTGTGAAAAGGTTCAATATTGAAGACACCTGGTGCCACACTCTAATCAACTAATCAACTCAAAACACCTGCAAAGGCCTTTAAATGGTCTCTTAGTCTAGTTCTGTAGGCTAAACAATCATGGGGAAGACTGCTGACTTGACAGTTGTCCAAAAGACGACCATTGACACCTTGCACAAGGAGGACAAGACACAAAAGGTCATTGCAAAAGAGGCTGGCTGTTCACAGAGCTCTGTGTCCAAGCACATTAATAGAGAGGCGAAGGGAAGGAAAAGAAGTGGTAGAAAAAAAGTGTACAAGCAATAGGGATAACCGCACCCTGGAGAGGATTGTGAAACAAAACCAATTCAAAAATGTGAGGGAGAATCACAAAGTGATCCACAAAAGAGTGGACTGCAGCTGGAGTCACTAGGTGCGTTTACATGGACACTTTGAATTCATTCTGATTGACTATCCGAACATAGTGTTTACATGAACGCTGAATAAAGTAATCAGGTTGATATGCGCATTTATATGTCACAAGCTTCTGATCGGATTTACCTTTTTGTCAAGCGCTAACTCCATGAATATACAGAGTATCCCCGCTGAAGTCGTGGCCTAATGGTTAGAGTGTCGGACTCCCAATCGAAGGGTCGTGAGTTCGAGTCTCGGGCCGGACGGAATTGTGGGTGGGGGTGAACAGCTCTCTCTCCACCTTCAATACCACGACTTAGGTGCCCTTGAGCAAGGCATTGAACCCCCAACTGCTCCCCGGGCGCCGCAGCATAAATGGCTGCCCACTGCTCCGGGTGTGTGCTCACAGTGTGTGTGTGTGTTCACTGCTCTGTGTGTGTGCATTTCGGATGGGTTAAATGCAGAGCACAAATTCTGAGTGTGGGTCACCATACTTGGCTGAATGTCACTTTCACTGCTGTTGCATGCTGTTGCAACGACCAACACATGAACTGTTGTGCTGCTCAACATTACTTAAAAAAAAAAAAAGTGCCCCTTCCCACACCCAAACCTAGTCGTCTGTTGACCAGAGTCTTAAACAAGGACTGGTGGGTGTCTTGTTCCACTTCACATACACTGAGTTTTATAAAGACAGGACACTTATTTATCACACTTTATTCGTCTGGAAGAACAGCTTGATCCGCGTGTCATACGTCATTATCTATGCCACTGCGCATGCGCAGTACTTTGCAGTTTCGGTTTTCAATCCGATCAAGTGTTTACATGTCCTCTCGCCGGATTACAATAGGAATAAACCACCCCTTACAATCTGATTGACATTTTAGTCGGATCTGGCCAAATCAATCCGATTTATGTGTTTACATGTGACTTTTTTTATTCTGATTGTGTTTCTAGTCCTATTACAATCGGATTAGTAAAGTCCATGTAAACACTACGCACAGAACAACTATGCACAGACGTATGCAAGACATAGGTTTCAGCTGTCACATTCCTTGTGTCCAGCCACTCTTGAACAACAGACAGCGTCAGAAGTGTCTCGCCTGGTCAGAAGACAAAAAGGACTGGACTGCTGCTGAGTGGTCCAAAGTTATGTTCTCTGATGAAAGTAAATTTTGCATTTCCTTAGGAAATCAGGGTCCCAGAGTCTGGAGGAAGAGAGGAGAGGCACACAATCCACATTGCTTGAGGTCCAGTGTAAAGTTTCCACAGTCAGTGATGTTTTTAGAGCACTTCATGCTTCCTGCTGCTGACCAACTATATGGAGATGCAGAGTTCATTTTCCAACAGGACCTTGCTTTTCACACAGTGCCAAAATTACCAGTACCTGGTTTAAGGATCATGGTATCCCTGTTCTTAATTGGTCAGCAAACTCGCCTGATCTTAACTACATAGGAAATCTATGGGGTATTGGGAAGAGGAAGATGTGATATCCCAGACCCAAGAATGCAGAAGAGCTCAAGGACACTATCAGAGTAACCTGGGCTCTCATAACACCTGAGTGCCACAGAATGATCGGCTCCACGCCACGCTGCATTGCTGCAGTAATTCAGGCAAAAGAAGCCCCAGCTACGTATTGAGTGCTGTGCATGCTCATACTTTTCATGTTCATACTTTTCAGTTGACCAAGATTTCTAAAAATCCTTTCTTTGTCTTGGTCTTAAGTAATATTCTTATTTTTAGAGATACTGAATTTGGGATTTTGCTTAGTTGTCAGTTATAATCATCAAAATTAAAGAAATAAACATTTGATATATATCAGTCTGTGTGTAATGAATGAATCACTTTTTGAATGGATTTATTGAAATAAATAAACTTTTTGATGATATTATTCTAATTATATGACCAGCACCTGTGTGTGTGTGTGTGTGTGTATATATATATATATATATATATATATATATATATATATAGTACAGACCAAAAGTTTGGAAACATTACTATTTTTAATGTTTTTGAAAGAAGTTTCTTCTGCTCATCAAGCCAGCATTTATTTGATCAAAAATACAGAAAAAAACAGTAATATCGTGAAATATTACTACAACTTAAAAAAAATAGTTTTCTATTTGAAAATGCTTTAAAAAAATAATTTATTTCTGTGAGGCAAAACTGAATTTTCAGCATCATTACTCCAGCATTCAGTGTCACATGATCCTAAAAATTCAGCTTTGCATCACGGAAATAAATGATTATTTATAGTATAATAAATGTAAAAACAATTATTTTAAATCGTAATAATATATCACAATATTGCATTTTTTTTCTGTATTTTTGATCAAATAAATGCAGGCTTGATGAGCAGAAGAATCTTCTTTCAAAAACATTAAAAATAATGTTTCCAAACTTTTGGTCTGTACTGTATATATATATATATATATTATGTGTGTGTGTGTGTTGGAGGCCTCTCATGGCTTGGACAGATTCAGGAGATTGTTTCAAATATACAGGGATCAGCACATAGGGCAAACCTAGTGACAAGGCAACATTCATTTGTCTTATCTTAAGAGTCACGCCCCCAAAAATGTTTTTTTGCATCTTTTATTATCCTAACCAAAACACAGTAAACTATAAGGAACAAATGTGGTGCTAAAAAGTATCATGGGTATTCAATGTAAGTGTGTGGCCTCTATTCTACATTTGACTTACTGTTTATAATTTTTTTTTTTTGTCACCAGCTGCAGCTAATGTTGACTTTTATATTACCCGTAGTACTTAATGTTGTTTTATACTATACAGCTATCATTAAGGTACCCCCCCACCCCCAACAAATGCAGATCTGAAGATTTTGTCATCAAGTTTTTACAGACAACAGATATGGCATATTCATTGCAGTACACATGAAATGTATGTATTTATTTGTCATTTAAACTGATGTAAACAGAAAAAGAGTAGATTGGATTTTTTAAAGCCTGTCGCCCCCTCTAGTGGACATCAAGTATATTAAGGCCTTTATTGCTCAGATAACGAAAGTCAATAGGAATTTTTGGGAAGGTAATCTGAGTCAGACGAGTCTGAAGATCTGAGCTGAATTTAGTGAAACAATTAAGTTCTAGTTAGTGTCAGTTACTCTCATAATAAATAATAATAATGTTAAAGGGACATGACATTCAGCCAAGTATGGTGACCCATACTCAGAAATTGTGCTCTGCATTTAACCCATGCAGTGGGCAGCCATTTATGCTGTGGCGCCCGGGGAGCAGTTGGGGGTTCGAAGCTTTAAGAAGTAACTGGACCAAGATCCCAACTAAACCAAACACTTTTTGATAATGAATCAAATATCAACATTTAAACCTCTGATTATTTTCAATAAGAGCTTCTCTGTCTGACAGAAATAAAGTCACAGAACCTTGTAAGGAGGATCTGGGAACATTTATATCGGACGTACAGAAGACATAAAAAACATAAAAAAAAAGACATCATAAAAACATTCTGTCTCCTCAGTGGACGTCTTTTCAACGTTTGCAAACGTAATTTTGCCCAGTGGATTAGGTTGATGTTAAAATACACAATATAGTAATTTTCACGTAATCGTTCCTTTAAAAACAAACAAAAATGTTAAATACATGTGACTTCATGCCACAAGACTGCTAACGTATGAAGGTATAATTAACACTTGATTTATTTAACATGCATTATGTACCATGTGTTGAGTTCAGTGTAAAATGCATGGAGTAAAGAAGTTAATATACAAGACTTGGTATGTCCTTGTGCTTTGGACACAAACTTTCAATAATAAAAAAAGTTATTTGACACGTGTTATGGTCTTTTATTTATTTAGACTATTTGAATAATCTAAAAAATTGTGTTTGCTTATAGATAATATACCTTGTGTTCAGTAAACAAAAAATATTTTGTTCTGATGTTTTTTTTTGGTTAACATGACTATTTATGTTGTGACAACTTGTGATATTAAGTTATTATTTTAAGTTGGGTGGACTTTAGTCCCCGTTTGTTAAGTTTACTCAAAAAAGCACTTGTGATATGTTGCCTTTTTTTTTTAAGTTGACGCAACTTTTTTTTTTTTTTACAGTGTGGAATATGAACTTAATATGAATATAAAAATGCTTACTTTACAAATTTTCCTTATATGTTGCTTACTTTACACCTTAGTTTTAATAGATTATTAACTCCAAAAACAATACCACTTTATGAAAATGACGTATTCACTTCAATTTAAACAAAAAATATTTATGGAAAAAATAGATTCTCATCGTTGTCTCCACTGATCTATAATATAGGACTGGATTGCTCATATTAACAACATAACTGTATTATTCATTGTAATATACTCAAATCCATTTCTGATACTAATACAATCATGTTTAATAATTCCTGAACAAATATGTTAATAAAGAAATAGGCTGTATTTTGTGTTGGATCAGTTACCTGTGTCATCAGTGCGCAGCAGACACACACACCTAAACAATTTAAATATATTGCTTATCCTGCCCCAAAAGACCATAAACACTGCAAATAACATCTGAAGTAAACATAAATTCACTGTTTTTACTGATTTGCTTCAAATAGAGTTATTTTAGGTCAGCAGTTTGAATGTGTCTCAATCGCCCTGTCCCAAATTACACACTTCATGTGGACTTTCGTTCTCGTGGACTTAAATTGCGCATGCTCACCGAGTCTACGAGTCCGTAGGCTGTCCCATTCAGCATTTAAACGCTCTGAGGAGGGCTCAGTAATGCCCCCTTTGTATCCTTGAAGCGGTCTTCAGTGAAGCTCGCATAGATGCAGGCTCCGTACACTTTTACTACCCAGGAATCCTTGCGAAATGCCAATCAGACAACGGATGGGAGGAGATTTTGATCAAGAGCAATTGATGACATGGATGAGAAGAAAATATTTAAGTGTAGGTATCATTATGGTTTTTATGACCTGTGTGTACATTTTACCAGTTGTTACCTACAGTTTATACAGACATTATGGTCTTCAACCAGTGGTTGATATCTCAAACATAATAATAGCGCATTGAATAATACGATCACTTTATGATTCATTAAATAGAACTGAATGTCAGGGCTTTACTGAGTCATGTGTAAACTTAGTATTTATAATGGTAAAAACAACAACAATATAAAAACAGCATATTCCTCGAACCTGCAGCTCCTGTCAAAAAACAACCAGACCATTATTTCCGGCGTGACGATCGAGTCTGTCCCAAAAATACCTCTCAATGCAGGTCTGCACTACATGACGTCACCAAGTCCGGAGTGTGCCATTTGGGACAGGGCCATATGTGCTTGATCATGTATATCAGTATGCTTGTTTGAGATGTGCCTTGCTTCCTCTGAGATGTAGGTCAGAGTAGGCGGCTGCAGTAAGAGGAGGGGTCAAAAAAGACCTTTGAAGTCTGACACTTCCTGAATCTCACTGTTTTGTCTTCTGCAAACCTCAGTAATGGAGGAGATTGCGTTCGCATGTTTTATTGCAGACTCAGTGGATGTAATCGAAATACCACTGTTTTGTCATCATGTGCATCAATTCCTTTGTTCTGCTGAACACAAAGGAGTACATTTAGAAGAATGTTTGCAAACAAGCAGGTTTCTGTCACCATTTCACACCCATTGTATTTTTCCATACTATGCAAGTCAAAGCTCCTTTTGTAGCAAACATTCTTCAGAATTTCTTCCCTTATTTTAAGCCAGACCCAGAGACTTCTCAGATGAAACCACACAAAGATGAGACATAATGGCTAAAGAGTCCATTTAGATATATATGTTTGTATGTATATTTTTAATGGATTGATTTATTAATTCACACAAACATACAATAGAATAAAGTGAAAATTACAACAAGGAAGAAATCGAATTAAGAGAAACATTTTATTACATAAACGCATGTCCTAATTCTTAACTTCACTAGGCGTTTTTGTTTGTCAATGGTTTCCCATTATGCTTTTGATCAGTGCAGCCGATAGAGAGCAAATGCGCGCGACTGCTCAATCCGACACAGCCGCCTCGCCATCGCGAGAGTTTTTTTAGCACACGTCAGCATAACATCAGAGCAAGACGGACGTAACTCGGACACTTTTCTAACCAGCATGCATCTCGCGGTTATCACCCGTGATCGGTTCTGTACAGATTTTACTAATCTCAAACAAGCCTAAAAGGTGCGTTCGCTACATGACTGTCACGTGTGGCATCAAAGTACCGCGAGAGTGATTCGAGAGCAGCCGGCTGATTCAGCCGCCGCAGTTTCTCCAGAGCGACTACAGGAGCGCTGATGACGACACAGCTGCTTCACGATTGGCCAGATTCACCACATGACAACAATCACAAGTTTTTCGGGTTAGACGAACCATTTCAGTTCCAATAATGGCATCAAATCTGTGTTTTTAGAATGGTAAACGCTTTTGTTCTGTAGTCACACTGTTTTATTGAGTCAAGTTTATCATACAACACAGATAAAATCATATATACCCAGTAGTTAAATAGTATATGATTATGTTGATCTTGAAAATATGGCGCTTTATTCAGCAGTATGTAAAAACTGTTTCTGTTGCTCATCAAAACGTTTATAAAACGTCTGTGTATTTGACAAATATTGTATTTAATTCACTTCATCTGTGATAAAGTGAGCTTCACTAACGGGTTTCCACCCATCCCTTAAAATACAGAATCCCATATTTAAGAATAAAATAGCGCGTCCCGTTTTGAATCAATACGGGACGGGTTTGTCCCGTATTTTCAAGTGGGTATAACTGCAGACCGGAGATCTCTAAAATGGGGCATGAACTCCAAAATGGGGCGGGGTCTCCTTTCGCAAAGACTTTCACCATTGGCTGTGGCTTTAGCCAATTATTACTGACTTACATTTCAAAATAAACCTTTATAAATTAAACATTGTTTCTAGTTCATCTAAATTAAAATATGCAATATAAATAAATGTTCTCCATGAGTGGTGTTTGGACCCCAGTCTGAACCTCTGCTTCATGATGTAAACGGGAATCACTCAGGAGCTGTCCCAGCGGAGGGGGAAAAAAAAATTCCTACCAGCAGGGCCGATAAAAGGTGCCATTGAGCGGTGAGTCTCATATCACATAATCTTATTAATTGTTAATCTCCTGAACTGCAACTTTACCACACTATTCAGCGCCAATCCCGCCATTCAGTCAATTTCACTGGTTAAGGTAAGGTGTGGGGTAGGTTTAAGGGTTAGCATTTTTTGTTGTATAGTTTAGGAAACACTTTAACTGACACAACCAATAAAAACTTCAGAATCAGCTGTGGGGCGGAGTTTGCACTGAAGTGGATTGGGGGAAAAATTATGCATGCGTGCCATGCCCCTGTCTCTCAATGGGAGGAAGCCACACCCTATTTTGGAGATCTCCAGGCTGCAGTTATACCCTTCTCTGTATTTTCGGAGTTGTCTTCAATGCAAGTATAGGTCTCTGCAGGAAAGTAATGGGAGTTGCCAGATCAGGGCGTTTTTACACCATGAGACCTGATTGGCTGACATCATAGTGATGTTAGGTTTAGGGGTGGGGTTGGGTAAGGGTGATCATTTAGATTGCATGATTTAGAAACACCCAGCAGTTTGAAAACACCCACAAGGTGATAAACGCCCACATTTGCTCTGCAGAGACCTAAGTCTCCTTCAATGCGGCATCTCATGCAAATCATCCCACTGGCATTCTGTGAAGACTCGTCCTTTTCTGCCCCTGATTGGGTAATACTGGCTGCCATCAGTGGATTGATTGGTTTGTTTCAGGTTCACGGCCGATCAGAGTCAGAGAAGGGTGGTTCTCTTGGCAGAGAGTCGATTTGAAAGAAAGGCGGAGGCTGCTCCAGATACTCCCCCGCGTCCAGCGTTTAAACGAAAGCGGACACAAAAGTACCGACGAGAGTGGGAGGAATCAAAAAGTGTCAGTGGAAATGAGTATCAAGCCAATTGCACAATTTGTCGGCGAGTGTTCTCTGTTGCGCACGGTGGCTTGTCAGATGTGCGACAGCATGCCTCGGGAGAACAACATTCCCGCAATGCTAGAGGTCACAGAAATCAAAGCACCGTCTCACAGTTCTTCATTCCTCAATCATCTCCTGAGGCAGATAGTGAAATGAAAGTTTTTTAATCACCTCAATAATTTTCTGATTGATTACATTAGATTTCATAGGCTGCCTATTTGTTAAGAAATAATGTTAAACATTTTATTGAATCATGTTATGGTATGATTTGTTGGTAACACTTTACAATAAGGTTAATTTATTAAACATTAGTTAATGTATTAACTAACATGAACTAACAATGAGTAAGTAATACATTTGTTACAGTATTTATTAATATTTGTTAATGTTAGTTAATAGAAATAAAGCTGTTCATTGTTTGTTCATGTTAGTTCACGGTTCATTAACTAATATTAACAAGATTTATAATAAAGTATTATTAAATGTGGAAATTAACATGAACAAAGATGAACAATTGCTGTATAAGTGAAGTTCATTATTAGTTAATGTAGTTAACTAATGAACCTTATTTTAAAGTGTTACCGATCTTTTTATTACAGTTAATGTGTACAGTCAGACACATAAGCATTACTGTATTTTAATAAGAAATAAGAGAGATATTTAATAATAGAAATATAGTGCCTATGTGAAGCAAATAAACAACTTAACTAATTTAAATGATTGCATTCTTCAACAGGCTACTGTAGAATTAGCAATAGACTATATAAAATAGATTAACTTACCAATAATAATAATAATAAAATTGTGTTTTACATGAATTTAGAAATGTTTGTAGATCGGTTATTTATTATGTGGTTTCACTGTTTGGATGGTGTTACTCTCTGCAAACAATGATAAATATTTTATCCAAAATCTGTGTTCACTCCACTTTATACAATTACTAAAGTTCATAGCATTTAATATTTTTATGAAAACATGTTTTAAGTTGTGATTTACCACTGGCACGTCATCGGACCTGTGGTCATCTTGGCCCCAAGGGGTTTCTCCCCCAGGAGTCCCTTATTTTTCTGTATTGAAGGTGGCAACCCTAATTTTCAACTCTCGTTGATCACTTTCTGTAGCCGTGCTTCAAGTTGAACGCACCCATATGACAGACGATCGAACCAATCAAAGTGGCTCCGTCTCAATCTGCAGGTTGGGTGTACTTTAACTCTTTACATCAAATAACTAACAATAACGATAAAACAACAACAAAACGTTTAAACGAAGTCAGAAAACCACAAAAACAATAGTCAGTAACTGCATAATTTATTCATGCTGCATTGCATGCTGGGAACTAACAAAGTCTTAAAATTTCAACAATACAACATTTTTTGTTCAGACAACTGCACAGTGAAATCGTGAGTGTTAAATTAACACTGCTCAGAGCAAATATGGACCCACTTCTTAAAGAGTGTTAAAGTAACACTGAAGTAGTGTTAAAGTTAATGAGATAATTAAGTGATTAATTAAGTGTTGATTGAGCATTAGTGATGAACAGCTGCTGTTAACAAACACAATCACTGAAGAAAAGAGAAACACAAGAACTACTACAACTGACTTCAGACACAGCCTTAGATGAAATCAACTGAAATAAAATACATGTCTCTCAAGATTTAAGAACAAGATAAGTGGAAGTGATACAGATGTTTTAAACTGGTGTGCAAAGTGTTAAAGTTCTTCAATATTATTATTATTATTAATTTTTTTGGTCACACTTTATTTTAGGGTCCAATTCACACTATTAACTAACCATTAACTATGACTTTTGCCTCAATTAACTCCTAATTTGCTGCTTATTAATAGTTTATAAAATATTGTTAGGTTTAGGGTATTGGGTAGGATTATAGATGTCATGCATTATATGTACTTAAAAGCACTAATAAACAGCCAATATGTTAATAATAGGCATGCTAATAAACAACTAGTGAGAACTGGACCCTATACTAAAGTGTTACCTTGACAACATCACCAAAAATGGGCCAATATGACCTGATTATATTATTTTTATTTATTTTTTTTCCCATAGAAAATGTGTTTAATAAACAGTTACAACAACCAGAGAAAATCTAGTGTAGTTGTAACACACAATACATGCATTGTATCAAATTATTTAAATATAAATAGTAGAGCTGCACAATTAATCGTTAAAAGATTGCGATCTCGATTCAGTCTCACGGTGTCTGGTCTGTGTTTCCCTGGGTCTCCACTAGTGGTCTCACTTCCCCATAGGCACCTCACCGCAGGCACTACATTTCCCACAAGGCCTTGTCCCTTCGTCACGGTAATTGCACACCTGTTAATTGCACTCAGGTGTCTTCACTTTCATAGTCATAATCCTGCCTATTTCGCGCTGGTCTGGATAATTACTATGGAAGTGAAGACACCTGAGTGCAATTAACAGGTGTGCAATTACTGTGATGAAGGGACAAGACACTAAACACAAAGACACTAAATTCAGACACAGAAAATAAATAATTTCTAAATGACAGCGATTCCCCAAGTCTGTTAAACCTTTGACAGAGTCTTACCGGATCATTGAAATCCCTGTTCGCACTGCCACTGACACAGAGAGAGCAGTTAACATGTTTGGTTAAAAATCAACTACACAGTAATATTTCTGTCTTACAGTCATTTATATTAACACAGAAACACTGGGATAAAGTTTATAGTTCAGATATAAACACTGATGTATATATGGGAGCAATCAAAATATAGCAAATCCCCTTTATGAAAGTACTGCGCTTCAAATGATGCTCGTGTCGATGGCATTGTTTTACCACGAGGTGGCGACAAGTTTCTTAATGTATTTGTCAATGAATTAATTTTAATTCAAGAGAATCGTTCAAAAACGCTGATTCATCCAGTAATGAAACAAGTAAGGCTGTGCAAAAAATCGAATGCGATTTTCATGCACATCTCATCAGTAAAAACGCTCCTTTAATTAGAAGTATTATCTCCAGCACGTGTTTTCAGATCAGGGTTGCCAGGTTTTCACAACAAATCCTGCCATTTTGCTTCTCAAAACTAGTCCAAAACTAATCGCGATTCCAGGAGGTTCCCAAATAATAAAAAAAATGCTTCACGGGGGATAAAATATAATTTTTTTTTTTTTGGCATGGTTGTCTTGGTAAAATTTGCATTTTAGGGGCTAAATATCATGTTATTGGTATTGGGGTTGCTTCGAACCGCGGACATGAAAAACAACCGCAGACTTGGCAACAGTGGTTGAGGTGGAGCGGCAGTTACCGACAACTAACACAAAATCGCTTTCAAAATCGACAAAGAATCGCCACCGATTTTAAAATCGATTTTGTGTAGATTGTCAGTGAATTACGGCTCTGTGTAGTAAATGCCAACCAATGTTGCCAAGTCTGTGGCTGTTTTTCATGTCCGCGGGTCGAAGCGACCCCGATACAATAACGTGATATTTAGCCTCTAAAATGCGAACTTTACCAACCATGCCATAAAACTTAAATTTTAATCCTGGAAAGCAATTTTTTATCGGGGAACCTCTTGGAAACACGATTGGGCTAGTTTTGGACTAGTTTTGAGAAGCAACTGGGCAGGATTTGTTGTGAAAACCTGGCAACCATGATCTGAACACACGTGCTGGAGATATACTTCTAATTACAGGAGCGTCTTTACTGATGAGATGTGCATGATCGCAAATCGCATTCGATTTTTTGCACAGCCCGAGAAACAACTGAGTGACAAGTGAGTGGTTTATGAGTGAGTCGTTGAATCAGTGATTTAAACAACTTAATCATTCTAATAATAATAAAAAATCTGGGGTTCTAAATATATTCTATATACACTACCACTCAAAAGTTTTTGAACCGTAAGATGTGTAATGTTTTTTAAAGTCTCTTCTGCTCACCAAACCTGCATTTTTTTTATCCAAAGTACAGCAAAAACAGTAAAGTTTTGAAATATTTTTACAATTTAAAATAACTGCTTTCTATTTGAATGTATTTTAAACTGTAATTTATTTCTGTGATGCACAGCTGTATTTTCAGCATCATTACTCCAATCTTCAGTGTCACATTATCTTAAGAAATTATTTTAATATTCTGATTTGCTGTTCAAAATAGCATTATTTATTATTATTATTATTATTATTATTATTATTATTATTATGTTGAAAACAGATGAGTACATTTTTTTAAAGTTTCTTTCATTAGAAGGTTCAGAAGAACAAAATTTATGTGAAATATAAATATTTTATAGAGGTCTTTCACACTTGATAAATGTAAAGAATCCTTGCAAAATAAAAATATTAATTTATATACTTGTGATAATGATAATAGTAATAATAATAAAAAAGAATCATAGGAGAATCATGATCTCTATATGAGACCAAAACAAATTGTGATTCTCAATTTATCCAGAATCGAGCAGCCCTAATAAATAGTAAATAGTATAAGTATTATAAATAGCAAATGGTAAATAAGGTAACCTAATATAAAGTGGGACCAAATTGTTTTGCTAATAACATCACATAAGAACATGTTTTTCAGAAATATACTAATTTCTTGTAATATTTTCACAACAGCTACTCTGCCTGACCCCTGCTACAACTACACTGTGCTGGACAATCCATGGAGAGCCACCAATAATACATATGATTCAGTCAGAAGGTGTGACACCTCAGTCTCCTGGAGAGGCTGGTATCGTCTCTTCATTAACGGTCTGAGCGCTCACATCCCAGACACATGTGTTGCTCGGTACAGCTGTGGCACCAATGTCCCATTGTGGATTCGAGGTGGACACCCAACAGTTCAGGATGGAGTCGTCACTCGAGATGTCTGTGGTTATGCTGGCAGTTACTGCTGCTATTACGGGTCTTAC
This sequence comes from Carassius auratus, assembly GCF_003368295.1. Taxonomy (NCBI): domain Eukaryota; kingdom Metazoa; phylum Chordata; class Actinopteri; order Cypriniformes; family Cyprinidae; genus Carassius; species Carassius auratus. Next base: position 57,131 of record NW_020528413.1, read on the forward strand.
CCCATTAAAGTCAAAGCCTGTCCAGGCAACTATTATGTCTATGAGCTGGTTAGTCCAACTCTCTGTAATTCAGCATACTGTGCAGGTAATTATATTTACATCATCTCTTTCTACACATTCATGATATTTGTGTCTCTGTTCATTAATCACTATTCATCCAAACTTTCAGATGTTAGCAGCGTTAACACCAGCTCTACAGCCGTCACACCAGCGACCCTCTCTACAGGTAATGCAATGCACCTTATTGACTTGACTGAATAATTTCTAATGTACATATAGATCTGTGCTGCTGAATAGACATGTGCTTGTGTTGCAAGAAAAAAAAAACACATTATACAGTAACACTTTAGAATAGGGAACACTTATTCACTATTAACTACGACTTTTCCCTCAATAAATTCCTAATTTGCTGCTTGTTAAGAGTTAGTTCTGTAGTTGTTAAGTTTAGTTATTGGGTAGGATTAGACATGTAGAATAAGGCATTAATATGTGCTTAATTACTAATAAATGGCTAATATTCTAGTAAAATGCATGCTAATAAGCAACTAGTTAAGAGACCCTGAAATAAAGTGTTACCATATATACTTTACTGTAAGCTGTTTATGTTATTCAGTCGTCAAATACAGTACATGTAATTTTGAGCAATATTAATCAGTCTGTGTAAATAAACATAAATGCCATGTCAGATGCAGCTTCTGTTCCACATTTTTAGTGTAAAGATGGCTTTTGTTGATGATAAAATTTCATTGGTAACAGCCTATATCAGGGGTCGGAAACTTATTCGGCATGACATGACATTTTCTATTTTTCTGGTTGACCACTGTGCCAAAAATGCATTCTGTATTAATACAGTATACATACACATTTTAAAATGATACAATAAAAAAATAAAAAAATAATGATATAGTTTAGCCTATTTGATGTTCATGCAGATAGTTTCTGAAGAGTTTTTCATAAATTGTTGTCATAAAAAGTTTCTTGAATAACAGAGACCAAAGTAAACACCACTGTATCTGTTTGTGACGAGGCCAATGCATTTAAACCATTTAGTTTAATCACTGTTTTATATTAATGCACTGCTTTTATTTGATGCACACACGCACACAGAGATCTAAGATCAAGTTTGCATCACTGGATATAGCGGTCGGTCATTTAACATTTCTATCGTAAAACATATCATTAAAAGTGGACTAATATTAAATGATTTGTTTCATCTTACCTTTACTTCAAGCAGTCAAAGACCATTTTTTAAATAGTAGTAATAATAATAATAATGATAACAAATAATATTGATTTTTCTCTCAAACAGCCATAAGATCAGATAACAGATCAGATGAATGTGTAATAACTATGTAATAACTAGGTACTAACCCTGAACCTACCCCAAACCTAACCCTACCCCATCTAGTTACCTTGTATTACCAGAACATTCTTAGATAAATACACTGTAAGTAAACTATAAGTACATGTAAGTGTACTGTAAAATAAAGTGACACATTTGCTTTGAACTATTTTTATTGTAATATCAGTTTGATTATTTTGATGGTACCCTTTAGACAGCTGTTGATAAGTAACTATATCAACTAGTGGTCACTGGAGTATTAGTATTTCTGCTACTGTAAACATATGCTAACACTTTATTTTGATGGTCAACCAACAGATAAACTGACATACTGTAATTGTCTTTGCAAGTACGTCATCTTATTCTACCATACTAGAGTCTACCATTCTTGAGCATACTAATACTCTCATGAGAGTTAGTTGGGATGTAGTTGCAAAGTTGCTTATAGTCGACTGATTAAGGGGACCATCAAAATAAAATATATGTTATAAATAATCATACTGTTAAACTCATAACCACATATACATATGTATTATGATTTATTATAATTGTTATGATTATTCATGAGTTGGTATAACATATTATACGTTGTTTTATAATAAATTATGCATTCATTATAATGCCTTAAGAAATATACTGTATATTTTTTAAGTAAATTCAGAGTTCCTTATAAAATATAAAATATATAAATGAATAAATAAAAGAATGAATGAATAATAAAAAAAGCACTATTCCATATTAATGCACTGCTTTAATTGATGCACACAACCCTTATCTTTCTAGTGATGATGCCAGGTGCTCTCTTATTGAGGGATTTGATCTTAAAAATGAGCTGATAATTAATGTAATGCAGCACTTATCTTTTGATTTTGTTGATGTGAACTTTGTTAAATTTAAATGTAGTGCATCAATTGAAAATCGTTTATATCTGCTTTGCAATAGATTTATGTGGCCGAGTGTAAATGGAAAAACTTTAATAAATCAGATATCCGATCAGCAAAAATACATGAAATGACCAGGTGTAAACAGGCCCTTAGAAACACAAGAACTACTGACTTCAGCCACAGCCGAAGTCCATTTTAATGCACTTCACGGAGACAACCGCTGTCACGTATGGTGATACAAGAACACAGGTGAGATCCAATTGCAGGTAAGCAGTTTAATATAGGGCAAATCCAGAAGGGTAAACAGTCCAAGCAGGGTCAAAACCAGAATATCCAAACCAAAACATTAACAGGACAAGAACACAGGGCAAGGCAAAAAAGACAAGGGCAAGAGTTGACGGACATGTAAAACGTATTGACATTAAACAAGGACTCCGTAACAAAGACAGAAACAAACCAGGTATTTATAGACATGTACAAACGATGAAAGTGGAAACAGCTGAAAACAATGAACAGTGACGATAAGGGGAAGTGAGACCTCTAGTGGACACCTAGTGATACACAGACCAGACACACTGTGACATAACCCCCCCTCTAAGGAGCAGCTACCAGATGCTCCTCAGACACCTCCAACAGAACAAAAAAAAAAAAGCACCAGGAGGGAGGAGGACGGGAGGAGGTTCAGGGGGAGGGAAGGAGGGCCAGACAAACTAAGGGGAACAGACAGAAACATAATAGAACTCAAATACACAAAACAGAAGTCCATAAAGGGCATGTTGAGGCGCCCGCCAGGGCGGAGCAGAGGACCACCACAGCCGTGTGGTCAAGGCCAGAGCCCTCCAGGGCGGAGCGGAAGACCACCACGGCCTTGTGGTCAAAGTCAGAGCCCTCCAGGGCGGAGCGGAAGACCACCACGGCCTTGTGGTCAAATCCAGAGCCCTTCAGGGCGGAGCGGAAGACCACCACAGCCTTGTGGTCAAGGCCAGAGCCCTCCAGGGCGGAGCGGAAGACCACCACGTCCACGTGGTCGCCGTCAGAGTCCCCCAGGGCGGAGCGGATGACCACCACGTCCTCGTGGTCAACGTCTGAGTCCCCCAGGGCGGAGCAGATGACCAACACGCCGCCATGGTAGGGGCTGGAGTCCCCCAGAATGGAGCAGCAGACCACCCCGTGACTGGCCCTGGCTCTGGAGGGTCATCAAACACCTGACTCGACTCTGGAGAGTCCACCGGAACCTGACTCGACTCCTGAGAGTCCACCGGAACCTGACTCGACTCCTGAGAGTCCACCGGGACCTGACTCGACTCCTGAGAGTCCACCGGGACCTGACCCGACTCCTGAGAGTCCACCGGGACCTGACCCGACTCCTGAGAGTCCACCGGGACCTGACCCGACTCCTGAGAGTCCACCGGGACCTGACCCGACTCCAGAGCGTCCACCGGAACCTGACCCGACTCCGGAGAGTCTACCGGAACCTGACCCGACTCCGGAGAGTTCACGGGAACCTGACCCGACTCCTGAGAGTCCACCGGGACCTTACCCGACTCCAGAGCGTCCACCGGAACCTGACCCGACTCCGGAGAGTCTACCGGAACCTGACCCGACTCCGGAGAGTTCACGGGAACCTGACCCGACTCCGGAGAGTACACTGGAACATGACTCGACTCCGGAGAGTACACCGTAATCTGACCCGACTCCGGAGAGTACACCGTAACCTGACCCGACTCCTGAGAGTCCACCGGAACCTGACCCGACTCCTGAGAGTCCACCGGGACCTGACCCGACTCCTGAGAGTCCACCGGGACCTGACCCGACTCCGGAGAGTCCACCGGGACCTGACCCGACTCCGGAGAGTCCACCGGGACCTGACTCAACTCCGGAGAGTCCACTGGAATCTGAATAGACTCTGGACTGTCTGTGAAGACCTGAGGCGCCCTGGCTGCGGGCACTGTCTCTGGAACGGTCTCGGGCACCGCCTTGGTCAAGGCATCAGGAGCTGCCTCGGACACTGCATCGGGAATGGCCTCGGACACCACCTCGGCCTCTGGAACAGCCCCGAGCACCACCTCGGCCACGGCATCGGGAGCAGCATCGGGCACCGCCTCGACCTCCAGAACAGCATCAGGCACCGCCTCGGCCTCCGGAACAGCAGCGGGCACCGCCTCGGCCTCCAGAACAGCAGCGGGCACCGCCTCGACCTCTGGAACAGTATCGGCCCTGCCTCGGCATCGGGCACCACCTCGGCCTCCGGAACAGCCTCGGGCACCGCCTCGGCATCGGGCACCACCTCGGCCTCTGGAAAAGCCTCGGGCACCGCCTCGGCATCGGGCACCACCTCGGCCTCCGGAACAGCCTCGGGCACCGCCTCGACCTCTGGAACAGCATCGGCCACTGCCTCGACCTCCGGAACAGCATCGGGCACCGCCTCGGCATCGGGCACCACCTTGGCCTCCGGAACAGCCTCGGGCACCGCCTCGGGCACCACCTCAGCATCGGGCACCACCTCGGCCTCTGGAACAGCCTCGGGCACCGCCTCGGCATCGGGCACCGCCTCGGCCTCCGGAACAGCAGCGGGCACCGCCTCGGCCTCCGGAACAGCAGCGGGCACCGCCTCGGCCTCCGGAACAGCAGCGGGCACCGCCTCGACCTCTGGAACAGCAGCGGACACCACCTTCTCTATGATGGAGAGTCGGTGGCGTTGAGTCGGCCGTCTTGTGCTGTGGTGCTGGGCTGGCGGCCATCTTGTGCTGTGGCTCTAAGCTGACGACCATCTTGTGCTGTGGTGCTAGGCTGGTGGCCATCTTGGGCTGTGGCGCTAGGCTGGCGGCCATCTTGGGTTGAGGCGCTAGGCTGGCGGCCATCTTGGGTTGTGGCGCTAGACTGGGGGCCATCTTGGGTTGTGGCGCTGGGTTAGCGACCATCTTGGGTTGTGGCGCTAGGCTGGCGGCCATCTTGGGTTGTGGCGCTAGGCTGGTGGCCATCTTGTGCTGTGGCTCTGGGTTGGCGGCCATCTTGTGCTGAGGCGCTGGCTCAGCAGCCATGACATGAACCGTCTTGGGAACCTCTAGGATCTTAGATAGCATCTCGAAGTAGACAAGAAGGGTGTTAGCGGCCATCTTGGGCGTTGGTGCTGAACTGGCAGCCATCCTGCACTGTGGGGTGAGGCTGGCTTCCATCTTGCCTTGTGGTGCGAGGTTGGTGGTCATGCACCGCAGCGGTGCTGGGTCGGCGGCCATCTTGTGCTGTGCTTCCTCTCGCCCACCTCCTCCTCGACGACCTCCCCTGGTCCCGCGAAACACAACCAGGCGGGTTCCCTCAAAGCGACCCCCCTCTCTCCCGCTCGATGGCTGGGGAAGAAGCGTAAATAGGCATACCGCTGGATCTCGTTGCAGACGGAGTCCTTCTGTCACGTATGGTGATACAAGAACACAGGTGAGATCCAATTGCAGGTAAGCAGTTTAATATAGGGCAAATCCAGAAGGGTAAACAGTCCAAGCAGGGTCAAAACCAGAATATCCAAACCAAAACATTAACAGGACAAGAACACAGGGCAAGGCTGCACATAAAAGAAGATATTTTGACTAATCTAGATATCTAAACAGTGGCTGGTCCACACTGACTTTGGGAAAAATACTCTGGAAATCACTGTTAACCAGCAACTAGTTTTTTTGGTTTTGTTTTCCTTCACCTTCTTTCAAAATAGAGTTTATGTTTAGTTGAGTGGGAACATTAATGTATAAAAACAAAACACTAAACTACTTAAATTTTTGGGTGAATTATTCCTTTAATGTTAATTAAACACCAAACACAAAGAGAAAAAAAAAACAACAACTTTAAAACAGTTGCTTTAATTGGGTCAATGTATATTGTGTTGTATTTTTATTAGTTCATTCAATGTTTGAATGCTCCTGCTAAATACTATTGTACCTGCAAAAATCTGTTTATTTTTATTCGTGTATTATGTGTATTTTTTTTTTTTATAACAAAGATAAAATCATGACAAAGATTTTTAGCTTCTCCCACTTTGGCCTAAATATCCATAAGATTTCATATTTTGTTACTTTAATGTAACAAGCATTGTCTTTTACATAGGAATATTAGTTTGGCTGTAATGCTCAAACACCTTGCAAAATAGAAAAACTTGACAAACAATGACAAACAATCATGATAAAATCATGACATTAAAAAAGGCATTTTTGCCATATCACCCTCCCCAACAAACCAATGCACAATTTAATAAATTAATTTAATATAGGTAGATGATACATTTATAAAGTTTATCTCAATATTCGACCGCAGTGGCTGTGAGACAACTGCACTAAAATAAGAGCACGATGATCATGAAATTGTGTTTGTTACTATAGCAACAGATTACAGGTGTGTCCTTTCAGAATCATCACTGGACGATAGAAATAAAAAATTCTTGATTACTTCACTTTAAAATAATGAGGAGCAGCATTTATTCCTGATATATAGGGGAGGAAAAGTTTATGCTTTGCAATGTAGTAAAGAAAATGAAAGTTTCATAAAAATTGAAATGGCACACAGCAGACACATCAGCCTATTATCTGCATGACAGATAATTTATATGTAACACTAATTGACTTGTCATACTATATAAATAAACAATACTGATAGATCATTTTCATTTCCTTTCTCATACTCTGATGAAATAATCACATTTTCAAAAAATAATTCATAATTAATTCTTCTATCTGAAGACCTGATCTTCACACTGTGGATAATCAACCCAATTAATTTATTAAATGTAGTGAGTTGCTCATCTGTTAGCCTAAAGATCAGCTTAATTTAATAAAACTATAATTTCAGGGACATGGAAGGTTACAAGCTAATGTTTTTTCTTATTCTTCTTCTTTGCATTATAATGAAGGCTTTGTAAACTCCACAGCCTTTTTTAGCTTTATTAACAACATACTTCGCCTACACCAACTACGCACACATTTCCTATCATGTATGTCTATGAAAAATGAACGAACCAATCAGAGCAGGTATGGGGCAGGGCGACACATCCAGCCCCGCCTCAGCTGCTGCCCCATCTTAATCTGCATCCCTGGGCGCCGCCATTGATTAGCAGACCCCCACCTGCTGTTAGCATTCCATTGACTCCCATTCATTTTGGCGTCACTTTGACAGCGAATAACTTTACATCTGAGGTGTTTAAAGACTCCATTTGTCCATTCATTATTTCTAAACAAACACAAAAATTTATAAAAGGCCCCATTACCTTGTATCTTTACGTTGTGGCCCCGTAGAAGCAGTTTTTGTAAAAAATAGGCTAACGATTGCGCCATAATCTGCGACTCTCTGTCGCACAGTAGAGAAATTACCGTATGGACAGGAGGAGAAGCTCGCAGGCAATCTTTTACTGTCTATGAGGCTATCGGGGGGACGTGGAGGCATGAAGTCAAGGGAGAAGTCCATAGAGAGTCCATAAAAGCAACGGGACAAAATTATTCAACAACATCTGAAATCGTGCTTACGATGGCATGTGCGTTCAAGTCACTTTCGTCGGAGCAAGATGGCGGAGTACTTTCTCTTAATTAATAACACAAAAATACAGCGACGTTCTTAAACTCGTGTTCTGGAAAATGAAGAACAAAGAAATGTGCAATAGGTATACTTCATTTTTGAATGTTTTAAATTAATTTATGAAGCAACTGCCAACTTTATTGTTACTAGTTGCATTGTTATATTATAATGCCATCATATTATGCATCGTCAATTGATCGTCTTTCATAGACATACATAATAAGAAATGTGCACAGTGACGTATAACACGTTTCCATATTAACCCTGTTTTAGCGTCGTGAGTGACGTGACACGTCATTAAAATGCATGCGCATATTAACAGAATACTCTACTAAAATGTTAATGTATTAAAGAACATTAAAGTGGGAAAAACAACAGTAAAATATGATACATCAAACAGCACATATCCATTATTTTAACCATGTTTCAAATTAGGTAAAATTTTGTTGAGATTCATACACTAATTGTTGAGCTCTCTGTGTGTCTAAGCATTCTGAGGTTCAGAGTGATTCATGCACAATGTAATTTAAAAAGAACAGACAGAAAAATGACATAAATCTGTAGGATCTTTATCTGCTATAGTCACTAATATTAAATTAATAGCATAGATTAGACTCCAGACAAAACCAGTTGATCGGATTGTTACATGATAATTTTTTTTATTATCAACAAGTAACCAACATCACCTGATAACATCACAAATTTAGTCACAGCAGTTAAATGAACAGTAACACTGAAAAGAGTCATACTGCCTAACTACTGATTAATGGTGACGTCAAACTAAACTGTTATTTTCAAATAAACTATCAACACCTCTGTTAATCTCATTAAGAACTGTTTTACATTTATGACAGAAATAAATCTTGTTTATAATAAGTGAAGTTGGTAATACTGTTTTTGGAGCATTTACTCTTGAGTTTGACACCAAACAGAGGTTGGGTTTTCACTTTCAACCAACATTTGACTTCTGAGCAATGTCAGTCCACATCTAGTGTGATGGGAAGCTTTATTAAAATGTTAGAGAATAATGTTGTAACAATGTTATCAATATACATTTTTAGAATGTTTTAGAGAATGTTGTCCTACCTTTTAGCAGAACATTCTGGGAACTAAAATAAAACTTCCCGCTGAAAACATTCCTAGAACATAAAAAAATTCTAGGTAGGTTACTACATTTTGAATTTGATTGCTTTTAAGCATCTCATTTGATTAATTCGAATTTATTATAATGTGTTAAATTTAATTAATAACATTGCTTGTAATCTGTTGACAATTTTATTGAGTAAATATAGAGTATCACTTTTTACAGTGTTTTAGACACTATTTTTATGTTTTTACTCAGTCCATGTAATAAATGCACATCCTTGAATAAGCCATGTTTTAAGCGTTTTCCTCCCATAGAAAACCATCGGCCTAAAAGGACAATGCTTAACGTGGCTTAATGCATTAAAACAGGTTTTAAAAAGACCAAACTCAATAAACATTTTTAATAAAGCATTCTATTTTAAAGATAAGCAGGTTATGGGAGGAAAATTCTTAATGCGTAATTAAACGTATGTATTTATTACCATGTGCAACATGGAAATGAGGGAGGTGGTCCTTGTGGATCGCCGGCGCCTCTAGACGCACTCAGTGGAGGTTTCCACGGCATGTGTTCATTTTGTTATCACAGAGAAAATCTTCACTCCCAAAAACACAATGAAGCTCCTCCTAGTCTTGTCAAACTTTACTTCTGTTCTTTAACTGTATTTTTTTTTTTTTTTTGGTTGAGAGTTTTGTGTTCTGAGTTGAGTTTTGTAACGCTGTGTCTCTGAGTCTGACCTTGAGTGCATGCCTAAAATTTAAACCAGCCCACACAACTCTGCATCGTCAGCCAACGCCCAACCACGGGCTTCCCAAGACGTCACTTCAACGACTACTGAACTTCCAGCCAATCAGCGACCTCAGGAAACCCCCTTTTCAATGACAACAAAGGGAACCCCGTTACACAGGCAATGCAATTAACTTACCTCCAGACTCTGAGCTGAACTGGTGTATCTAATATAACTGTAAGAAAGGAACTCAATGCAATTGAGGAACTCAATGCGAGGGTTAATTAAGTGATTGATGCTTGTTGAGGTCTATGCAATTTCACGTATTGCTGTAAACTTGGGATTCCAAATTTTCATTCTCTTAAACTCATTCTTCCCTGACTTTCTCTCTTCCTGCCAGTCGTGTGAATGTGTGAGTGTGTGTGCTTATGTGTTAGATTAGTTTAAATGTCTTAGATTTATCTAATAAAGACAAGAAGTATCGTGTGTTTTGTGCTTACGAGTTTATCTTAAATCTTAAACTGCTGATCTTGTTATTGTGCTAATTAATAGTGTTTTCACTATACTTTGGATATTAATATCCAGTGCAGATTTGATGTTAAACGGCTAGTTCAGTAAACTGCTGGCCGTCTCAGTGATCAGCCGTAAAACAGTGATCCTGTCCAAATTCCCTTTAAAATCTTAAATGATTCCCTTTGAGCTAAATCGAACTGTTTCCCGTACATATCATCTTCATATTCATGGCTTGAATAAGATTCCAGACACATGTGTTGCTCAGTACAGCTGTGGCACTGCTGCTCCACTGTGGATTCATGGTGGACACCCTACAGTTCAAGATGAAGTTGTCAGCCGAGAAGTCTGTGGTCACTGACACAATGACTGCTGCTATTACGGGTCTTACCCCATTAAAGTAAATGCCTGTCCAGGCAATTATTATGTCTATAATAAGTTTAATGAACAAATTATCTGTGATTCAGCATACTGTGCATGTGATTCTATTTACATTAACACTTTCTTCACATTCATTATATTTGGATGAAGAATAGACGTGGTTTCAATTGTTTCTAAATGTTGTTTCTAAATTCTTTTGTGCCCAAGCATTACATTTGCCAGAGTCTTTAGATCTTTAGGAAAGTGTGAAAAAGAAATCAACTAAAACCTGAGTAGGCATTTTTCATGTGTAAGACTTGCATGAGCCCTTTAGTAGTATTGTTTAGTATTATTTGTGTCATTGTTGATTCACTGATATTAATCATTATTATATTTCGTTCCAGCCGTTACTAACATCAGTGCCACCTTTACAACAGTCAGACCAGAGACGAGCTCAGCTGGTAATGTAGTCTGATGTTTCCTCTGATGATTGTGTTTTGGCTGAATGCTTGTTGATTTGTAGAATGGAACAGGAGTGTGGGGTTGTTTAATCAGATCTTGAGAGATTTAATGTATTTAATTTCAGTTTATTTCATCTAAGGGTGTGTCTGAAGTCAGTTGTAGTTCTTGTGTTTCTCTTTTCTTCAGTGATTCTGTTTGTTACCAGCAGCTCAATTAATCACTTAATTACATAATTGCAAAGATTTAAAACTTACATGATTTAAATCAAGGCAATATGTTTACTCAAACAGTTTGAGTTAAGTTACTTTTTACAGTTTTTACAGTGTGGAACTGCGACCAACTTAACATTTTACAGAGCTTAATGTAGCAATGTGGTCACTCAGTTTTTCAAGATCAGTTTTAATCGTGTAACTGTTAGATTTGAACAGAGAAATAAAGTGTTATTACACATAGGCTTTATTGACTGCAAATACAAAAACAAGACGAGTAAAGAAAACACGGTTTTCATCACCCTTTACTTAAATATATGAACATATAAAACCGCTGTTAACAGGTTAATATAATGTTTCCCATTCTATGACTAGTAAAATAATGTCAACTTCCTCTGATGAACACTGCTTTCCTCAGAGTAGCTGCCAGTGCTGCATCTTCTTCTTTATTGATATGTGTCAGAATTAAGGCACAATACTTCCACCTGGGAGTATTTACATGTGGTGTTATTATAAGAGAATTGTTCATATTAAATATTAAGCTAATACCTGTATATGTCACACACTAAATTAACATGATATAGATAACTGTTACTTTGAATATCATGGTTATCATCAATACCGGTATATTGCGACACAACTAGTCTAATTTCACTGACATCAGTGGGTTTGTGGATGTAGTGGTCAGCTTTGTCAGCATGCTGGTTGAGAAGTTAACACAAACCAAAACAATAAAAACGTTCTCTAACCAGAAACCATTGGTCGATAAATCAATCCAGGCCGCGGTGAATACGTGCAAGGCTGTGTATAATGCAGGGCTCATTGGGAGACATGAGCAGATACAAAACAGCATGTTACGCTCTCCGACACACTGTGAGAATTGCTAAACAACAGTACAGAAAACGAGTGGAGTCTCATTTCCAACTGAATGACTCCAGGCACATGTGGCAGGGACTGAGAACTAGTGAGTGTTGACTCTTCACTAGCCAATGGCTGAACACCTTTTATGCATGTTTCAAAGCAAACCACTCTGGCGATATCAACAGTCTACTGACGTGCACAGAGGAAAGGAACAGCTGTGTCAGTGACGTGTGCACAATCACTGTATCGGAGGACGAAGTTCATCAAGCTCTGAAGCGTGTGAACATCAAGAAAGCGGCTGGCCCAGACAGGATTTCTGGTCATGTATTGAGATCATGCATCGATCAGATGGCTGGATTGTTTATGCCCATCTTTAATGAGACCCTTGCGCAGTCAGTTGTCCCAACATGCTTTAAAAAATCTATCATCGTTCCTGTACCAAAAAACAACAACCCATCTTGCCTAAATGACTATTGACCAGTGGTACTCACATCACTTATTATGAAGGTTTTTGAGAGGCTTATAAAGAACACCATCTGCTCCTCTATCACCATAACAACATTGACCCACTCCAGTTCACCTGTAGTCCTAATAGGTCTACTGAGGATGCTGTTTCCCACCTCCTGCACACTACTCTCACCCTCACTGACTGCAATTAAGTGAGGCTGCTCTTTACAGATAATAGCTTAGCCTTCAACTCTATAGTCCCCCACAATCTGGTCTCCAAGCTCATAAACCTCGGACTGAATGCCCCACTCTGTGACTGGGTTCTTGATTTTCTATCATGCAGGTAGTGAGGATAAGTCAGACCACCTCCAACTTCATCAACCTGGGTACAGGAGCCCCACAAGGATGTGTTTTGAGCCCACTGCTCTACTCCCTCTACACATTTGTCTATGTGTCCTCTTACATCTCCACTTCTGTCATCAAGTTTGCGGATGATACAGTGGTGATGGTGTCACAGTGTCTGGTTTGTGTTCCCTGGGTATCCACTAGATGTCCTCCTTCCCCACGGTGTCTGTCACTTCATGAACCACATTCCTCACGTTCTCTGCCTAATCATTGCTCCCAGCTGTCATGGGTTATCAATCATTGCACTCAGTCAATTCCCCATTAGTGTTTGTCTCTCCCTGTGTATTTACCCGGTCTGTCTGAGTATGTGTCACGGAGTCCTTGTTTAATGTTAATCCGTAGTCTTGCTCTTGCCGTGTGTTTTTGTCTGTTTTCATGTTGGATTGTTATTCTGGTTTTGACCCATGCCTGGACTGTTTACTCTTTGGATTCCCCTCAAATAAATATCATACACGCACTTGGATCTTTCTCCGTGTTTCCTGTATTCCGGCCGTGACAGATGGGCCTCATCTCCAGCAACGAGGCTGACTACCTTGATGAGGCAGAGAGTCTGACATCATGGTGCCAAACAAACTATCTATTTCTGAATGTCAGCAAAACCAAGGAGCTGGTTGTGGACTTCAGGAGGAGGAAGCAGCGGATCTACACCCCACTCATCATTTACGGGACCCCAGTGGAGAGAGTGAGCAGCTTCAAATACCTTAGTGTACACATTTCCGAGGACCTGACCTGGACTAACCACATTTAAGTTAAAAAAGCCAGACAATGACTGTACCATCTGAAAATCCTGAGAAAATTCAAGGAATCCTTGAATCCTAGTAGTGTGCTCAGCCGAGCGCATCTCCAAAACTGATCTCCCCTCTCTGCAAGACATGAACACCAGGAGATGTAAATCTGTAAAGATCCTCAAAGACTACACCCACCCTGGAAATTCACTGTTTAATCCACAGTCAGGCAGCTTCTGCAGTCTGATGGCAAAAACGGAGAGGCTCAGGAGGAGATCCTTCCCTCACGCTATCAGACTACTAAACATGGACATTCAACACACTGCACTTTAGAGACTCTGGTAGTTTAGGATAACCCAATACCTCTCTGCACACTGCACTTTTTTGAGATAAGTTAGTTATGCAACTCATCCTCACTGCACATTGTTTACATCTCTGCACATCATCTGTGTAGCAGTTTCTGTGTATCATCTTTACAAATCATCTTTAATATTTTGTGTATATTTCATTATTTGTATTTAATTTTTTTTTTTTTTTTGGCACAGTCTAAAAAGAGTGCCAGACCTAAATTTCACTGCTTGTTGTATAACATATAACTTGTATGTTAAATACAGTTTTTTTTTTCTGTATTTTTTCTTTCAGATAAATGAAGGCTTGATGAGCATTAGACATGTTCATAATGTTTCATAATTTAAAAAAATGCTAATATAATAAAGTCCTTTCACATCACCATTTCGTCAGCCAACATTCACATAACAAAAGTTCCAAATATAGTTTGGTTTATTTTTTTTCTTTCCGGTGAACCACAGGCACTCAGTTAAAAAAGATTTCTGAACAGACTGTGGAATACTAGTCAGTCAGGCAAAACACACGCAACCGCAACAACTCAGATTGACAGATATGTAAAAGAATAAACAGGAATATTCCGACTTTTGAGCGACTTTTGATGATTGCTCCCTTTTACACATTGTCATGTTAATTATAATTCAAATGCATTTTGTTTTATTGACTTTATTTATTTATTTGTCTGAGAAGGGCAATTTTGAATAATTTTGTAAAAGGGCAGGGGCTTGATGCAGGGTCCTCATTTATGCTTGGTTTTATGGGTTGACACTGCTTAACTTCCATTCACAGCTGCATTGTATTGTTGTTCCTGTGGCTCAGTGGCATAGAGCATTGTGTTAGCAGCGCAAAAGGTCATGGGTGTCAAGTCCAAGGGAAAACTAATACTGATAAAAAACTAATACTTTGGATAAAAGCTTCTGCTAAATGCATAAATGTAATTTAAATGTTGTCTTCATGATGATTTCTGCCATTACAGGTATAAATATAACACTGCAGGAAGGATGCACTGTAAGTTGAGTTTGATTTTTTCCCCCTTATATTTTAGGCTTACAGCTTTGATCAACAGCAGTATTTTCAACAATCTTGAAAAAAAACATTATAGAAAAACAATTACAGCATAAATTCTTCAATGAAATTCTTCTTAATTGCAAAAAAAAATAAAAAAAATAAATAAAACTTGTGCCTTAATTAAAGGGGTGGTTGATTGCGATTTCACTTTTTTAATGTTAGTTTGTAATGTTGATATTTCTTCATAAATAATATTTGCAGTTACGTAGATGAAAGTTCAATGCAAACAGAGATATTGTCTATTAAAATTCTGGCAATTTAATGCCTATGAACATGGCTCATAGGGACTACAACGAGATGGGACAGAGCAGTGTTGAATAAAGGTAAATTATGTGAAAAATAATGAGTAAAAAAACAAAAAAACTAAAAAAAAATACAAAGCATTAACATGTTAGACTGCACCCCATAAACACAATCAAGATTAGACAAAAAAAAGGTCAACCACTTGAACACAGAAGAAGGAAATGGTGCCGATATTTTGTGCAATATTGCATTTTATTTATTTTTTACTCAGGTTAAATTTACAACTTTGGATCGGAAACAGCTAATTAGTCAAAAGAACAGTGCAATAAAATGTGCTCTGTAATTTTAAATATGAATGTGATTTTATGTTTATTGTTGATGGATTTTAGTACTTAAAAACAGGATGAAAAAATCTACAAATACTGCTTTCACTCTTGTTATTTTAGGGTCAGACGTGTTTGCAAAGTCTCCTCAATCAACTAGGGAACATTTCATCTCAAGTGCTCTCTGTGACTGTAAGTCTTTTCATGAGAAAAATCATAATATTATCAAATCTTTGTCAGTTACATGATCACTGACATAGCATTGCTGTCTTATCTCATTATATTTATCTAATCAATAAATTAGACTGTGACAAATATTTTGACTGTGGCCCTCAACGCTTCAGAGAAGATTTTGGACTCATCATCATCAGCAAGCCGAGCTGAACTAGCCTCCTGCGGAAACCTTGTGTTAAAAACCAGTGAGAAACTCATCTCTACATTAGTGAAGCCGACAGACACAAGTGACAGTGCCAGTTTTACTCTTCCTTCTGTAGGTAAGTGAAGACAATTATTAATATACTGAAGATGAAACAGATTACTCATGATGATTTTATGTAGTCACTCTATAGAAAAATTCCAGTCATTTGTCATCCCTACACTTTCTGCCCTAGACACAGCCAACACTTTTTCACTCCCAAATTGTCATATATTGAAGCCAAGAATGTTTGACGCTCAAAGTACCCCTTTAGCGTAATTTTTTGAATTGCATGTTCCTCCATTGTTTTCAGTTGTTTGTCTTTGTTTAATGGTTTGCATGCATTTGTAAAAAAAAAAAAATAATAATAATAAATAAAATAAAAAATGGGAAATAATTGTATATATATTTATACTTTCATTGTAGCACTTAACCCTTCCCCTACCCTAAACCTATCCACTTCTGAACAATATAAAAAATGAAACACAGGCAAATATAAGATCAGTTACAGATATTTATTGCAAAAACGGTCCATAACCAAGCAGTATAAAATCATTTCATACATTCTGTTGTATTTCAAGTCTTCTGAAGCCATATGATATCTTTGTGTGAAGAAGAGAGTAAAACTTACGGTTTTAATCATTTAAAATAAACGCGCTCATATCTCATTCAAAACCATTCTCCCCAGGGCCGGCCCTGACCAATTTGCTGCCCTAGGCAAGATTTTACCTGGCGCCCCATGCATCACAGCCCATTTCACCCTGTCATTGTGTTCATGATTTAGCATATATATATATATATATATATATATATATATATACACACACACACACACACACACACACGTTTGTTTTTGTGAAAAGTGGGGACATCCCATAGGCGTAATGGTTTTTATAATGTAGAAACTGTATATTCTATCGCCCTTCACCAACCCTACCCCTAACCCTAACCCTCACAGGAAACTTTGTGCATTTTTACTTTCTCAAAAAAACTCATTCTGTATGATTTATAAGCGTTTTGAAAAATGGGGACATGGGTTATGTCCTCATAAGTCACCCTCTCCTTGTAATACCTGTGTCATACCCATGTCATTATACAAAGTTGTGTCCTGATATGTCACAAAAACATGCCCACACACACACACATTACAGCAGAACTGTTTCCAACACTCATAATAAATCATCATATTAGAATGATTTCTAAAGGATCATGTGATAGACTGGATGTCACATGTGACACTGAGGAATGGAGTAATGATGCTGAAAATTCAGCTTTGCATCACAGAAATAAATGATAATTTAAAGTATAATAAATTGAAAACTAATTATTTTAAATTGTAATAATATATCACAATATTACATTTTTTCTGTATTTTTGATCAAATAAATGCAGGCTTGATGAGCAGAAGAAACTTCTTTCAAAAACATTAACAATAGTAATGTTTCCAAACTTTTGGCCTGTACTGTATCCCCCCAAAACTGCACAACTGTAGAGTAAAACATTAATAAAAAAGTGATAATAAAAAATGCGTCTTAAAACTGACATGATTGTACAAAATCACAGTCTGGGGACTCAGAACTCAGAACAACTGCTAACATTAAGTTTAAGGTAAAAATAACTGCCATGAAATTATAGTATCTTACTCCTATGCAATAAATTGTTCTTTCACTACATCTCTTTATCCTCTTCTCTTCTTTTTGGCACTGTATCTATCGCAGACTATGCTCATTTATAATGTCAAATGTGTCATGTAAATTCGGCCTTCCGTCACAATCAGGAAACTTTCACCGTGTCTAGAACTGGCGCGAGCTGCCAGGCCCGTTTCTACGAGCTGTGTGTTAACAAAAGCAGTGCTGTCTACATTGGATGCGGTGTTGGGCACGCTACACAACAAATTACCAACAACTGATCGTGCGGGCACTCTGTTTCTGACGCACTTCAAGCACTCGATGGGCGGGGGAAGATTGAAGAGCCGGACTTTTTTTTTTTTTTTTTTGCTTTATTTGGTAGTATTCTGAATTAATGGTTTTTAAATAGTAGCCTATTATAAAAAAAAAAAAAATTCACTCATTCACTCATTCTGGCGCCCCTATGGATGAGTGGCGCCCTTAGCATTTGCCTATGCCGCGGGCCGGCCCCAGGCGGCAAGGAAGGCGACCGGAAGTTGAAGTCGGCTGCGTGCCGCCATCTTGTAGCAGAACTTCACTTGCGTTAGAATTCCCATTGACTCCCATTCATTTTGGCGTCACTTTGACAGCGAATAACTTTACATCTGAGGCGTTTAAAGACTCTGTTTGTCCATTATTTATTTCTAAAGATACACGACAATTTATAAAGGGCTCCATTGCCTTCTATGTTACATTATGGCCCCGTAGAAACAGTTTTTGTAAAAAATAGGCTAACGATTGCATCATAACCACTCGACTCTCTGTCTCATTACCGTACAGACAGGAGGAGAAGCTCGCCGGCAATTAACTTAATATAGCGTATTGGCGTTACATTTTAAAATACTATACAAAATAATTAATCAGAATACTTACTCCTGCTCACTCACGCCAAAGAACTCCCTGCTCAAGCTCACCGTCTCTGCAAGATTAACGATGGCAGTTTGCACGCACAGCTACTAGAACATTTACATCTGTCAGACAGGTTGCTGACGTCGTCAAGCTTCGTTTGAGTCTGCGCGTCAGAAACGGAAGTGCTAAAAAACGCTAAAAATGGGCTTCAATTGTCTCAGTTGAGTTCCAATGGGGTCGCTGTGTCCATTTCTTTTACTGTCTATGGCCGGCCCTGATTCTCCCATCGCATAGCATGACGCAATTGGTCACGAGACACAAGCCAATAGCATTTCACCACCAAGGCTGATTTCTTCTGATCTACAATCTTTTTATCTGCACTGTTTATTTACTTCACTGGTTTGCCCTCTATCTGCCATGTGCTTTATGCTGCTATATTTAACTTTTATTTATTTATTAACTTTTTTACATTCCATTTTTGTATAGTTGTATTTTATATTTAATTTGTATCTATCTGTATTTTTATTATACTTTTGCTATATACTGTTTACTATGTCTGTATGCACAGAGGGTCTGAGAGTAACACAATTTCACTTCTCTGTATGTATGTGCTGTACATGTGGAAGAATTGACAGTAAAGCAAACTTGACTTTTCGCTAATGCTGCCTTCACATGCTACCAGTATGATCATAAATATGAATGTGGAAGTTAATAATGACATATAAAAGCAATGTGAAATCAACCGTGTGAATTTGTCGAGCTCATAACCCCAAGTGGGACTGAGAGTTTCTGACATCTTCAGTGTGTGAGATTGATCATTTTGTTGTTGCCAGTATGCCAGAGCATGAGCTCTTGAAGCTCTGCCCTCTTTTGAAAAGGGGATTGGGAGAAGCAGCTCATTTACATTTAAAGGGATTCACACAAAAACAGCACATTTTGGCTCATTGGTATTTTGAGCTAAGACTTCATGCACACACTGTGAACATCAGATACTTATTATACATCTTGTAAAAAAGGGCATAATAGGTAATATTTAAATGACTTAAATAGTAAAATATAAAACCTAAAAATATGTACTCATGTTTAAAGTTGATTCATATACAATTCAAAGTATAAAAAATTGGAATATTGTTTTAATTTCCCTAAAAAAAAATTGTCAAGGCCTATTAAATATAAAAAACAATGGCTTCCAATTATGGCGTTTCAGTGTTGAATAGCTTTAATTAAATGCTAACATTGAGGGACAATTCAGTTTATATAGATGTCAGTAGTTGTTGGCCTTTTAATAGGATTACTTAGTAAAAAAGATGCATTTAAACCCATTTAAAATATGCCATCTTGTTATTACTACATTCATTTGGAGATTCATTGTTAAATTATGAAAATAGTATTCTATTAATTATGCAATTCATTGTGATTATTTATTTATTATTATTATCTTTATTAATTGACAGCACTATTAAAGAAAAACACTTTGAAAGCTGACATTAAGGGTTCAAACTACATCAAAGATGAAAATCCAATAATAGTAAATAGGGATTCCAATGGGCTGTATTTAAAATACATAAAAATAAATAAATAAATGTAAAAAAGCATAACATATGAAATATAAAATAGCATATTCTTGTATGTATTTAATCAGAGGGCCAAGTCTTCATGGTTGGACCAAATGTCACCTTAGTTAAAATCCCTCGACTGGACACGACAAATTCTTCTGTGGACATCGATCTCATTGGGATTGCCAAGAACAACACTGAAGGTATGTCAAATGTTTCTGTGTGATAAAATTCTAGAAAGAGACATACCATTACAACTAAACCAGATTTACTTACTTTTGTGAGTGTTGGTATTGTATTAAAGGGACAATCCACCCTAAAATTAACATTTCGTCATTAATCACTTACCCCCATGTAGTACCAAACCCGTTTAAAGCTCTGTTCGTCTTTTGAACACAATTTAAGATATTTTGGATTAAAACCTGGAGCAACGGAAAACTTTTTATAAGTGAAGAAAACACAAATAAACTTACAAAAAGTGTTCCCGTCACTTCATATAACCCAGATTGAACGTCTAATGGCAGATGGAGTATTCTGACGACGACTTTTCATACCTTTTATGGACCTTGATACTGTTATTTACATGGCAGTCTATGAAGCAGTCTCAAGTCTCCATGTTATCATCCAAAATTTCTTAAATTGTGTTCCGAAAAGATGAACAGAGCTTTTACAGGTTTGGAAATGACATAGGGGTAAGTGATTAATGCCAAAATTTTCATTTTGGGGTGGGCTAACCCATTAAGATCATGAAAATGTCTGTTTCTGTAACTCAGGATCAGCTGCTGTGGCTTTCATGAGCTACGTCACGATGGAGAATCTACTGAAGCCAGACTTCTTCAACACATCAAATGACACGATTAAAACCATGATGTCCACTGTGATCTCAGCTACTCTTCCCAAAACCACCAACACTAAACTCACCAAACCAGTCAACTTCATCCTCAAACACATCAGAGTGAGACAGTGAAATGTGTTTTTGACCAAACTGAGAAATAATGAACATCTAAAAATATCTTGTATTGAGTTTTCTGATACATATATATTTTTTTTTTTTCAGGAGTTTGATCCCAACGGTTCTCTGTCCTGTGTTTACTGGAATATCAGCGAGTGGATTGTAGATGGATGTTCTGTTTTAGAGACCAACAGCAGCTACACTGTGTGTTCCTGTGATCATCTGTCCACATTCGCCCTCATCATGCAAACCAGCCGCCCACCAGAGGTACTGAACATTTCTAGTGAACACTGAAGAACAGCACAGATTTGGTACTCATGAACTCTGACATGTTTTCACAGAGTGACCCACTGCTGGAGCTGTTGAATTTGGTGTGTGTGAGCGTGGGGCTGGTGTTCTTCAGTTTGGCCCTGTTGACCTTTGCCCTTTGTCAGTGGAGCCCTGGAGTGAATAATGTGGCTCGAATCAACATCTGCATCAGTCTTCTGCTGGCTCACCTTCTGTTCCTACTCACACAGAAGTTCCTGAGCCTCATACGGCCTCTGAAGGTGAGAATGATGAAGGAGCCCTACAGCTCAACACAGCATCACTGAGAATCATCATAACCCTCTCTCATGATCTCCAGGTGTTGTGTGCCGTGATCTCAGGCCTTCTGCACTTCCTCTTTCTCTCCGGCTTTGTGTGGATGTTCATTGAAGCTGTGCTGCTCTTCATCTGTGTGAAGAACCTATCACAGATCAGCTCCAAGAAGAGGGAGGTGCTTAGCAGTGGATTCCTGTGTGTGATTGGATATGTGGTTGCTCTGGTTGTGGTGTGTGTGTCTGTCGGTCTGGTTCCTGAAGGCTACGGCAGCGAACAGTGAGTTGTTTTTGTTATCTAAAAAAATTCATTTTTTGTCATGCTATATCTAAGGTTTGAACAAGATCGAAATCTGTTATGTTTCAACAGTCATCCTCTGAAATAGCATTATTTTATTAATTTGATTCATTGTTTTCCTCTGAACAGTTGCTGGATTAAACTTGATAACGGTTTTATCTGGAGTTTTCTGGGTCCTGTTTGTGTCATACTTGCAGTAAGTTCTGAATACAAACATTTTTCACATGGGCTGTTGAAGCCGAAAAAAAAAATATTTGATAATTTCTTCTTTTTCTGCAGTTAAACATGATTCTCTTCATCAAGATCATCATCACTCTAAACTCAACTCTCAAAAAACTGAATGCTGAAGTTTCACAGATGAAACAAACTAAGTAACAAACAATATGATCAAATCACTATATAAATAAAGAACATAATAGTCAAAGAAGACACATCTCTCTTTAACCGTTTCTCTGCAGGACTATGGCATTTAAAACTCTGGGTCAGTGTGTGGTTCTTGGTTGCCCCTGGATTCTGGGTTTCTTCATTAATGGCAATGAGGTGCTGGAGATCATCTTTCTGATCTTGAACTCCCAGCAGGGAACCTTCATCTTCCTGATCTACTGTGTCCTCAATAATGAGGTCAGATTTTTTTTCCATCCTTCTCTGTAAATAAACGAATCAATCTCCAGTGACAGTACAGTAGTTTCTTTCCTGTTTATTATAAACAAAACTCCATTCTGGTCTTTGAGTTTCACAGGTTAAATTGATATCATGAACCCACCTAGAAACTTTTAATGTTCTAGGAACTTTTTCAGCAGATAGTTTTATTTTAGTTCTGCTAAAAGTTAGGATAACATTCTCTAAAAACATTCAACAAATGTCTATTGATAACATTGTTACAACATTATTCTCTAACATTCTAATAAAGCTTCTCATCACACTAGATCTGGACTGACATTGCTCAGAAGTCAAATGTTGGTTGAAAGTGAAAATCCAACCTCTGTTTGGTGTCAAACTCTAGAGAAAATAACTCCAAAAACAGTATTACCAACTGCAGTTATTATAATCAAGATTTATTTCTGTTATAAGTGTGGGCTTCTGTGAAATGTTTCCACTGTCTATGATCCAATGGGGTCGCTGTGTCCATTTCTTTTACTGTCTATGAATGTTTCATCCTGTCAAAGCATTACTCGAGCCAATAGCTTTTGAGTTTGAGATGTAGCGCAGCATGTGATTTGTTGAATGTAGTGAACGAATAAGCCCTTCACTGAACAGTTTCATATGAGTCTGAACGAGATCTAGAGATCTTATCGTTCGTGAACAAAATGACTGAACTGGTACACAATCATTCCCCATGTATAATGTTCTAGGAATGTTTTAAGCGGCTAGTTTTATTTTAGTTCCCAGAATGTTCTGCTAAAAGTTAGGATAACATTCTCTAAAAACATTCTAAAAATGTATATTGATAACATTGTTACAACATTATTCTCTAACATTCTAATAAAGCTTCCCATCACACTAGATGTGGACTGACATTGCTCAGAAGTGAAATGTTGGTTGCAAGTGAAAACCCAACCTCTGTTTGGTGTCAAACTCTAGTGTAAATAACTCCAGAAACAGTATTACCAACTTCACTTATTAAAAAAAAAGATTTATTTCTGTCATACATGTAAAAAAATCTTACTGAGATAAGCAGGGGTGTTGGTGGTTTATTGAAAATAATAGTTTAGTTTGATGTCACCATTATGGTGATCAGTACTTAGGCAGTATGACACTTTTCAGTGTTACTGTTCATTTAGCTGCTGTAATAATATTTCTTACACCAAAAACTCTACGAGAAAGATGTCATCAGGTGATGTTGGTACTTGCTATTAGAACTTTCCTTTTGTAGTGATCTGATCAACTGGTTTTATCTGGAGTTGAATCTATGCTATTAATTTAACATTAGTGACTACAGCAGATGCAATGCATAAGACCCTACAAATTTATACCATATCTTGTCTGTTCTTTTTCAGTTAGATTGTTAATGAACCAGAGAATGCTCAGACACACATAGACCTCAAGAATTAGAGTATGAATCTCAACAATGGTGACATGCTTCATGCCGCAATGCATTCTGGGTGCCATGGATGAGTTTTGTGTGATGTACCCAGAATACATTGCAGCATGAAGCATGTCACCATTGTTGAGATTCATACACACAATCTTGATGTTTGTGTGACAAAGGAAGTTTTTTTTTTTTCCCAAATGTTTTAAATAATCTGCTTTAAATTCAGCTGAGTCTCAGAGTGTTGAGCCATTAAGTTGCTTTAATATGTAACTAAGACCATACATTAGATTGGGTGAAAACAGCTATCCAGACCACATGTGTGATTATGTGTTAATCATCAGTAAGCAACCAGTGTCGTCTAACCAGATGTTTTCTTGTTGTTTGCCATAATAAAAATTACAGCAGTCAAAGAACAACACTGACAAGTCAAGTGTCAAATTGAACAACTAAAGCCAACACTTATCACCATTATGGTGACATCAGACTAAACTATTACTTTTAAACAGACATCTTCTTAAATCTTAATTAGAATGTTAGGGGATAATGTTCTAATAACGTTATTAATAAACATATTTAGAATGTTTTTAGAGAACGTTATCCTATCTTTTGAGAGAACGTTCTGGGAACAAAAATAAAACTAGCCGCTGAAAACATTGTTAGAACAATCCATGGGAATGTTCCTAGAACATTTTTAGAACAAAAAATTTCTAGCTGGGTCGCGAATGAGTTGAATGAAACGACAAATGTCGTTCGTGAATGAAGTTACTGATCTGATACCCATGTCGTTCATGAAGGAGCTGAATGGTTTAGTAAATCTCGTTCGTGAATGAAATGACTGAACTGGTACACATGTCGTTCATGAATGAAATGAACAGGTACATATTATCTCGTTCGAGAGCTAAATAAATGAGTAAACCGGGTCAGTTGGCAATTTAGCATTTCAAGCTATCAAAATGCAAAGCACAGTTATAGGTACTGTTTCACATACGCTTGTTTTGATATTTAGCATACAAAACTCCAAGTTTAATCCCTGATTTATGAATGTGAATATACTATAATATACGAACTGTCTGACCAAACAATTAAAATGCTAATTATGCAAGAAAACTTTGTGCTTTGTTCATCTGAACAACTTAATTAGACTTTATATACTGAATGCAATTATGCACACATTTTAATAAAGCCAAATCAGTTTTTGTCACAAGTGAATACGTTCGTTGACTTAAGACATAACACATAATACACTCTTTTTCACCACCTGCTGGCATATTTTGTATAATACGAAGAAATGGTCACTGAACAGATCAGTGAACAAATCATTTTGGAGAATGAACTGAAATCTCATAGAATCATAGAATCTCAAGAATCATAATTTCCACCACTAGGGGAAAATGTCATCAGGTGATGTTGGTTACTTGCTGATATTAAAACTATCCACATGTAGTGATTGATCAACTCGATTTATAAAGAGTTGAATCTATGCTATTAATCTAACATTAGTGACTATTGCAGATGCAATGAATACGATCCTACAGATTGATATCATTTTGTCTGCTCTTGTAAAATTACATTGTTACTGAACCAGAAAATGCTTAGACACACAGAGACCTCAAGAATTAGTGTATGAATCTCAACAGTAGTGACATGCTTCATGCAGCAATGCATTCTGGGTGCCATGGATTAATTTTGTAAGAAGTACGCAGAAAACATTGCAGCATGAAGCATGTCATCATTGTTGAGATTCATACACTTAATCTTGATGTTTGTGTGCCAAAAAAAAAATTATATATATATATATATATATATATATATATATATATATATATATATATATATATATATATATATAGTTTTTTCAAATACTTGAAATAATCTTTTTTAAATTCAGCTGGGTCTCAGGCTGTTGAGCCATTAAGTTGTTTTAATAAATATGTAACTAACACCATACATTAGACTGGGAGAAAACAGGTAACCAGACCACATATATGATGATGTATTAATCATCAGCAAGCAAGCAGTGTCGTCCAACCACATGTCCTTTTGCTGTTTTTGCTACAATAAAGATTACAGCAGCTAAAAAAACAACTGACAAGTCAAGTGTCAAATTGCACAACTAAAGCCAACACTTACAACCTTATGGTGACATCAAACCAAACTATTACTTTTAAACAGACATCAACATCCACATCTAAACATCTGCATAAATCTTAATTAGAATGTTAGGGGATAATGTTCTAATAATGTTATTAATAAACATTTTTTGAATGTTTTTAGAGAAACTATCCACTAAAAAATTACTAAATTATTAAAAATGTTAGAACAATACATTGGAATGTTTTAAGAACATTTTTAGAACAAAACAATTCTAGCTGGGAAGTCACTCAGCTCCTCTCGTCTCATTCTTGTTCAGGTCAGGCAGCAGTACAGGAAGTTCTTCAGATGTCTTTGCGGTGGACGCAAAAAACTCTGAGGACTACAGCATAATGTTAAGGAAGTAAAAGTAATGCTGAAATGCCATTAACAGGTGATGTAATTCTTACAGTAAAATCAATGTTTTAGATGTTAACTGTAGTTTCAGCTCCTTCCTGTAAATACTTTTGATATTACAGTTCTAAATACTATTAATGCTGAACATTTAAATCTTTTTAAAACACAATCTGTTTCTTGGTGGTGAGAGAAAATAATATTTTTACAGATAATCCACAAAATGTTCTACTAAATGATGGCCAATTATAAAAACCATCATGAAATATGTTTCATGCATTCATGGTGAAGGAAAATAACATGACTTTAGACTTTATAGTTTAAGTTAAATATTTAAATGTGCCTTGCGTCAATTGTTTGTGTATGAATCGTCCATACTTATATTTCTGTTTGTGGTTAGAATAATTATTTTTATTTTTTTTATTTTACTTTGTATGACAAAAAGTAAAAATACAGTAAATTTTCAGAATGGCGTGTCACAGGTTTTACATGTGTATCTTTATAAATAAACTATTCAAATAAAGGAACAGCTGATGTGTCAAATTTAAAGTGAATCTGTATTGTCATATGGCTTTTATTTTTGTATCAAAACACATGAATGATGATTGATATTTGCTTTCACTCAGATTTTCATTATTTTAATGTTTTTTTTTTTTTTTTTTTTTTGGTACAAAGTTTTGTCTTTACAAACAGTAATATATAATAACTGTATCTGTGAACATGTTTCATTCCATGTAAGACTAAATCTACATATAAGTACACTGATTTTAATTTGGGAGAAATTTCCTGGTTTGAAATATAAAATAATATATTCTGCAATATAACTGTATTTAAAATGTAACTATCACATGTAGTTTTGGTTTCACTTTCATTTTCATGGACTTCTAGTTTGTTTGTCTTTGTTACCTGTGTCTCATTGGTTGTCATAAATGTTCAGTGATTTCACACACCTGTTCATTACTTGTTCATTAGTTATCTGTGTCAATTATTGTCTGGTGTTGTCTGTGCCTTGCACAGTGTCGTTGACTCTTGTACGTGTAGATCGCTAATTTATTTTGGTTTAATAAAGTTACACTACTCAATCTGTCACCATCCATAGCTGGAACCTTACAAAACATCAGACAGTAAGAATAATGGATCATGCAGCAGAATTTCTCACCCTCTCCTTTGAAAGGATTCCTATAGTGGATCAAGCTGCTCACTAATGTTAGATCACCTGGCACATATTTTCATAAAAAAACAAAAACAACTTGAACAAAAAGCTGAATAATTATTTTATTTATTTTTTGGTAAAAGACTCTGAACAAAAACATAGCATAAATCCTGCACAAAGAGTCCATCAATAGCGATGGCAAGATGAAGCCTCATGAAGCTTTAAGCTTTTCAGTGAAGTGGTTGACAAAAGGGTTAATTTCTGGAGGCTTCATTTGCTCACAATACCACCTGGTGGCCAATGAGTGTAAAACAAGCAGATATATTACAGACAGAGGTGTAAAGTCCAGGGATCAGAAAGTAAAAGTCCTGCCATATGTTAATTCCACCCATGAACTCAGCAGCTGATTTCACCAGAGGAGGAACCAAGTCATTCCTTTCAAGTCACAAACTAGTCTCAAGTAAAATCTCAAGTCCTCAAAGAGTGTAAGTCAATGAGATAATTAAGATACTAATTAAATGATGATTGTGCATTAGTGATGAACACCTGCTGAAAGTTGAACTAGTTTTTAATCTTGTATGGAGAATCCATGAATGCCTATTTCGGACAAACAGAACAAGTAAAAAACAAAAACAAAGACAACTACATACAATTTTGATTCTGTCTCCTCAGTGGATGTCCTTTCAATGTCAGCAAAGACGTCAACTGGACTTAAACTTGCCCAGTGGGTAAAATGTGGAGAAAAAAAAATAAATAAAAAAACAGAAGTGTTAATTATTGGACCTAAAACCTCCATATGTAATCACTAATTACCCTGTCAAAGACTTAATGACTGCTCTGTCAATTCATTGTCATCAGTTAGGAACCTATGTGTGCTATTTAATAGCAATCTTTCCTTTGAAAGCCATGTTTCTAGCATTTGCAAAACTGCATTTTTCCATTTCAAAAAATATATCTAAATTATGACCTTAGCTTTCAATGTCAAATGCAGAAATGTTAATCCATGCATTTATGACCTCAAGTTTAAATTATTGTAAAGCTTTATTGATTGGTTGTTCTGCACACTTAGTAAACAAACTACACTTAGTCCAAAAGGCAGCAGCTAGGTCTTACAACCAGGAAGAATGACCATTTTAGCCCAGTTCTGTCAACACTGCAGTGGCTCCATATCAAACATCATACAGATTTTAAAATATTGCTAATTACTTATAAAGCCCTGAATGGTTTAGCATTTCAGTATTTGAACAAGCTCTAATTGCATTAAAGTCCCCCATGTCCGATGTGTTCTCGAAACTCTGGAAGTTTGAAAATACCTAGAATATAAAAATCAACTGCAGGTGGCAGATCCTTTTCCTATTTAGTCCCCAAACTCTGGAATAATATACCTAACATTGTTTGGGAGGCTGAAACACTCCAGTTTAAATCTGGATTAAAAGACACATCTTTTTTAATTTAGCTAACGCGTAACGCACGAACACATTTCTAATATTCAAACCTCTTTGATTTGGGTTGTTAGGCTGTATTAGGTTGTTAGGTTATTAGGCTACATTAATTAAGTCAACACCCAACTTGACCTCAACAGTCCTAAATATCAGTGGAGACAAGGACAACTAGATGAGCCCCAGAGAAAGATCCCCAGTGAAAACCTTGTCTCCTAGACAGGCATCTTTGATACAATCTGTATTGTTTAAAAAAGCTATATAAATAAAACTGACTTGACTTGACTTCTGTTGTGATGAAGGTAACCTGGAGAGAAGGCATTCTCCAGTGTCTGTAGTAAGGAGGTCACGAGAACATATATATGTACAATTTAGTATCAACATTGTCTGATGGTAGCCTACTTGTTTTTCTACAGTGGAGTTAAGTAAAATAAAGTGAAGTACCCAAGCAAACGAGGCTGTATTTTGTCCTGGAACTGATGGAGGCAGCACATACGCCTAGAAGTATTTCAGTCCTCAAACGGTAAAGAAGAAAAACGCCTACACGCACATGGAAGGACAATTCTTGAAAGATCAGTTCTGCCCTGACTCTGTGGCAAGAAAGGTGCTTATGGGTGTACTCATACTAGGCACTAAACAGCTGACCTGCACTCACACTTGTACTAAACATACTGGGCCGCAGCATGCTTACATTATGTATGAGATAATGGATAAAACCCCATTCATCAATATTCTGTGTAATAAATGTATAATTTATGCCATGCAGTGATTTTCACATGCGTATATTACAAATACATCCGAAAATGCTTCTCCCCTTCATTCATCTTAAGTGAATGTAGCCTTGGCCAGGAAGGGTTGATGTCATCAGGCGGTACCCATCGTTCATTGGGTGTTTCGACCCTTATCCGCAACACCCTTCCGATGGTGGGTGGGCAGTGGTGGCCAAGTCACTGCCCATCTTCCCCTCCTGGCTTCCAGCTCAACTCCTCCCTCCTGCTCCATAACCAGCAAGATGGTCTTTCCGCTGCCTCCCCCATCCTGAGAGCTGCTGCCTTCCTCTCCCTCCCTGTTACTCTAATGGCTGTGAGCATTCTCCACACCGACTGAGCAGGGAATCCTCTACAGCTGACCTCAATCGGGAACAGCCGAGCCTGCCATCCTTTACCCCTACAGCCATGCAGCAGGTTTTGGTATTTGGCGCTCTTTCTTTCAAAGGCCCGTTCACACCCCTCTTCCCATGGGACTGTAAGTTCTATGAGGATGATCTTTTTTCCCTCTCCAGACCACAGTACCACATCCGGCCTCAGGGTTGTCTGGACAGATTGGGGGAATTGAAGCCTTCCTCTCAGGTCGACCTTCATTTCCCATGATTGGGCCTTTTGTAGCAGACTGGTTCTTGTTGTTGGTTGTCGTTGGTGGCTTTTCCCCCTCCCTTATAAACTTGATTGAAGTTGTTTTCTGTGGTTGGCGTTTTTTTTTTTTTCTTCCTATCTTGCTCTAAGGTGTTGGCAAGTGTCATGAGCATCCTATCGTGGCGCCACCTGGACCTTTTTCCTGGGTTAGTGCTTTTCCACACTCGGCCAGGATGTGTGCCATGGTGCCCCTCTCCCCACAGAGCTTGCACAATGGGTCCTCTCTCATACCCCACTTGTGCAGGTTTGTTGGTGTTGGGAGTGTGTCATACACTGACCTCAGCAGGAAGGAGATGTGGAATGGCTCCAGTCTCCACAGATCCCCCGAGGTAATCTTCCTCTTGTTCCTAAAGCAAACACTGATCTCTAACATGGTTACTTCAAATGAAACAATAAATCAACGTCTAAACCTTAGTTCATTCTCAATAAGATCTTCTGTAGACGTCTGACAGAAATAAAGTCAGTCTGGTTATTAATAAGTGGAGCTGGTGATGCTGTTTGTGGGTTGTTTAATCAGATCTTGAGAGATTTCATGTATTTTATTTCAGTTGATTTCATCTAAGTCTGTGTCTGAAGTCAGTTGTAGTAGTTCTTGTGTTTCTCTTTTCTTCAGTGATTCTGTTTGTTAACAGCAGCTGTTCGTCACTTTTTCTGAACTCAACTGAATTAAGTAAAGACTGTTACAATATGTTATATATTGTCAGAAGGATGTGACAGACCATGTATGGTTAAACTGTGAGTCCTGTGTATTTGACGTCATTAAGATGCGCGAGCACGGAAAGTAAAGTAAAAGCACTGAGAAGCATGCGGTTGTGAGATTCCTTTATTTATACAAAAATAGAGATATTGACAGAGAGAACCAAGCATAACATGGTGGCAGCGGTAAAGTACGATACAAAAGTGAAATATTAAGTTTGCTATCGAGAAAGCAACTGCGAGAGACGAGGTCCGATTATGGAAGGTGCGTTTGGATTGAAACCGCCAGCAAATTTTGACTGGAATGCTACGTGCATACCCAAAGCTTGGAAAGCGTGGGAAGAGGAGTTTTCCCTGTACATCGATTTGTCGCTTACAGACGCGGACAACAAAACGAAGGTAAAAGTTTTCCAATATTTAATCGGATAAACCGGAAGAGAACTATGTAAGACGCTGAGCGCGGCTCTGCCAGCTGACGGCGAGCTGACGCTGGAATGGCTGTTAACCGCATTCAGAAATCATTGCAATCCAGCACCGAATGAAACTGTGGAAAGATACAAATTTTTCACCAGAAATCAGAACTCAGGCGAAACGTTTGACAAATATGTTACTGACTTGAAAGTGCTGGCTGACACATGCAATTTTGGATCGGCGAGAGATTCTCTGATTAGAGACCGAATAGTATGCGGCATAATGAACTCGCACGTGAGAGAACGCCTATTAAGAGAGATGGACCTGACACTTGATATGTGTGTGAGGATATGTAAAGCATCAGAACTGTCAAAAGAGAATGTGATGACTATTGAGGGTCAGAAAACGGAAGTGCACGCAGTTCAGAGAGTTAGACAGGCCCAGAGTGCCAAACAGACACAACCAGCTAAGTGCAAATTCTTTGGAAAACAGCATGAGTGGAAAAAACTGAGTTGCCCAGCTTATGGAAAGCAGTGCAGGAAATGTGGCAAGCTGAACCATTTTGCATCCACATGCAAAACAAAAGAGACCGTGCGAAAAGGAATACACAGTGTGGCAGAAAAGGAAGAAAAACCATATCAAGAAATCCTAAGCCTTAGTTCACAAAAGGAGGACAAACATGGAAAACAGCTGTTTGCAACCATGCTGATAGGTGAGAGGCCAGTAAAATTTCAACTAGACTGCGGAGCCAGTTGCAACGTCATACCAATTCAACTGTTAAACCCTGACACAGTAATGGAAAAGACTGAACAGATTCTGGTCATGTATAACAAGAGCAGTGTTGGTCATCATACTTTAAAAAAGTAATTAGTTACAGTTACAAATTACTTCTCCTAAAATGTAACTGAGTTAGTAACTCAGTTACTACATTGCAAAAGTAATTAGTTACTCAGCAAAGTAACTGTGATGTTATTTTTATGTTCCATAATGCTATTATGTCATATAACATCTTTAATATATAAGATGTTTATATTAACTGATTGAAGAATAAAGTATTTTAGATTTTTTTTTATTTGAACTCAATAGATTGCAGCCTGCCATATGATATGCATAGAAATAAAACATATAAAAAAATAAATATAGAAAATAAAATTCAACTGCAAAATTAAGACAAACAAATTTAAACTTGGGTAAAAAGAAACAAAGGGAAACCTGGCCATTAGTGCAAATCTCTGTAACTGTATATTAGGCCTATACTGCACAATAAATGGAACACTATCCAACTCTTACGGTGCATTCACACCAGATGCAAATAGAGCCTCTGTCGCGAGTGATTTTACTGTTAAGTCAATGCAAAGACTAATAAGACAACTTCCGAAAATCAGCGAAACACATTCTTAAATAGACGCTGTCTTTATAAATAAACCGCATATTTGAGTTCAAAACAACTACATTCTCGCATGAAATACTTTTAAAACTAGATTTATTCAGGCAAATCGCGTCTGGTGTGTGCACAGCATTAAATATTCATTACAGTAACATATTAGCATGTGTTGATGTGAGGGGGTTCATAAGATTTGAGTTGCTTGAGGCAGACGTGGATAAAGTCTTTTTTCCTGGGCATACCGTGCATGTTACAGAAACATTCTTTCCTTTAATTCCCGGTACTTCCAGTTCGAGAACGCCATTATCGCTGATGCCGTCTTCTGTTTAGTGGTTGTCAGAGCGTGCAGTGAGACAGCGTGAGCAGGGCACCGCCCACCCAGCCAATCATCATCGGATTTGCAACAGTGTCAGGCAGCTGATGTGCAGCCACTAGCCAAAGCATGACACCTCGCGCTTTATTCAACCACTGTAGTAACGCGACACTTTACATTCTCAGTAACGATAACGGCGTTGCAATGAAGGGAAAAGTAATTAGTTAGATTACTCCGTTACTGAAAATGTAACTCCGTTAGTAACGCCGTTATACTTAAACGCACTTTGAAACCCATAGGGAAGTGCAGAATAAAAATAAGAAACCCCAGAAACAGAAAACTTTATCGTCTGGAGTTCATTGTAGTGGAGGAAAGCTCATCAGTGCCCTTGCTAGGAAACAAGGCTGTGCAAGCAGTGGATCTGGTAAGAATACAGCATGAAAACATTATGGCAATTGATGATATTGTTACCACAGAGAGATGTGAAGAAAACGAAACATGGGACAAGAAAGACTTACAACGAGAGTATGCTGATGTATTTGAGGGAGATGGATGCCTGGAAGGGAAATATAACCTCGAGGTAGATCCTGAAGTTAAACCGGTGAGGCTTCCAAAGCGCAGAGTTCCGGTGGCACTAATGAAGCATCTAAAATTCGAATTAGAAAGCCTGGTAGATAGAGGCATCATAGCTCAGGTAGAAAAGAGCACAGATTGGATTAGCAGCATGGTGGTGGTGAAGAAACCAAGTGGAAAATTAAGAATCTGTATAGATCCAAGACCACTAAACAAAGCACTTAAGCGTCAACACTTTCCTCTGCCTACCATAGACGATGTTCTCCCGGATCTGACCAAGGCGAGAGTTTTTACAGTGTGTGATGTAAAGGACGGATTCTGGCATGTAAGGCTGTCAGAAGAGTCAAGTTATCTTACTACTTTCGCTACTCCATTTGGCAGGTATAGATGGATCAGAATGCCCATGGGGATCAGCCCGGCTCCAGAAGTTTTCCAGCACAGGTTGACTCAGGCGCTGGAGGGGCTCCCAGGAATCCGGATAATAGCGGATGACATCCTCATCTGTGGGGAAGGTGATAATGATGAGGCAGCGGAGAAAGATCATAACGAAAAACTAAGACAACTACTGGAGCGATGTAGAAACAGAAACATCAAACTAAATTTCAACAAACTCAAGCTGAAACAGAAAGAGGTGCCATACATCGGACACAGACTGACTTCAGAGGGTCTAAAGATTGATCCAGAGAAAGTGAGAGCCATAATGGAGATGCCCAGGCCGTCAGATGTGAAGGGGCTGCAGAGATTATTTGGTATGGTGAACTATCTGTCCAAATTTTGTGCACACTTGTCAGATAGCTGCGATGCATTAAGACAACTGACACACAGAGATGTGGTTTGGGAATGGACTGATACACAGGAAGAAGCGTTCAATAAATTGAAACAAACGATTGCCTCTGCACCTGTTTTGAAATATTATAATCCAGAAGAAGACCTAGTTCTCCAATGTGATTCCTCAGAGACAGGGCTGGGTGCAGCACTTCTGCAGGCAGGACAACCAGTTGCTTTTTGCAGCAGAGCACTTACACCCACGTAAAAGGGGTATGCTCAAATAGAGAAAGAATGCCTGGCAATCCTGTTTGGGATGGAGAAATTCCACCAGTACACCTATGGCCGGAATGTAGAAGTCCATTCTGACCACAAACCCCTAGAAACTATCACAAGAAAGCCACTTTTAGACGCACCTAAGAGATTGCAGAGAATGCTTTTGAGGCTTCAGCGATATGATATCAATGTTGTCTATGTTCCAGGTCGACTAATGTACCTAGCAGACACTCTCAGCAGAGCGTACTTACCGGAGTGTGTTTCAGAAGGATCCGTAGAGACAGAAATTGAGACGATTAACATGCTGCAGTACCTGCCCATATCAGAAGGAAGTCTACAGAAGATACAGACAGAAACGGCTAGGGATGGGACATCTCAGATATTACAGCAAGTGATAGTCCAAGGATGGCCGGAAGAGAAGACTCAGCTGAAAGAAGAGGTGAGACCATTTTTTTCAGTAAGAGAAGAGCTTAGTGTGCAACATGGTGTGATTTTCAGAGGAGAGAGGGCTGTAATACCAGCACAGCTAAGAACAGAAATCATGGAGATAATTCATGCTTCGCACTTAGGCATAGAAAGCTGCTTACGCCGAGCAAGAGACTGCGTATACTGGCCCGGGATGAGTGCCGCCATAAGAACATACATAGGAAACTGTGCAGTCTGCAGAGCAGTGGATGCACGGCAGCAGAAAGAGACAATGTGCCCACATGACATTCCTATGAGACCATGGTCAAAAGTGGGAACAGATTTGTTTTCATTTAAAAACATAGCATATCTCATTACAGTGGATTACTTTTCAAACTTCTGGGAAGTAGACTGTCTCACGGACACCAGGTCAAGTACAGTAATACACAAGTTAAAGGCCCATTTTGCACGACACGGGATCCCAGACACTGTGATCTCTGATAACGGACCACAGTACAGCTCTGGGAATTTGGGAATTTAAACATGTAACGTCATCTCCAGCATATCCACAAAGCAACGGCAAAGCTGAGTCTGCGGTAAAGACGGCCAAACAGCTGATGGAGAAAGCAAAGAGAGCAAAGACTGATCCATATCTAGCTATTCTAGAACACAGGAACACACCATCTCAGGGGTTCCAGGCCAGTCCGGCACAAAGACTCATGAGCAGAAGGACTAAAACATTACTGCCGACACATGACTGCCTCCTGCAGCCAGGTGTTGTAAACACAGAACATGCAGTAAAAGACAACCAACGCAAACAAGCATTCAACTACAACAGAGGAGCAAAAGATCTTAGACCTCTCCAGCAAGGAGAACACGTAAGAGTTCAGCTGGACATGAAACGCAGATCTGACTGGACACCAGCAAAAGTGTTAAGAATTGCCAATAACAGATCATATACAGTCAAGCTGGAAAATGGAACTGTTGTAAGGAGGAATAGGAAACATCTCAGAACTGTGCCTGGAGGGCCACAGAGAGCAGAAACACAAAACTTGAGTGACAAGATTGAACAGTCTAATCAGAAGATCCAGCGGGATGAGGGACATTCACAGACAGTACCAGAGACACACACACGCACACAACATTCGGATAACAGCAACAGTGTTGTGACAACCAGATGTGGCAGAATAGTCAAGAGACCAACACACTTGAAAGATTTTGTTTAAATCTGTTAATTGTTATTGTGACACAGAAGTGTTACTTTGAGTATCTGTTATATTGTTGTTCTTAGTCACAAGTTTATTGCATACAGTGACCACAGTGACAGTTTAAAAAAAAAAGACAAAAAAAAAAGGTTGTTACAATATGTTATATATTGTCAGAAGGATGTGACAGACCATGTATGGTTAAACTGTGAGTCCTGTGTATTTGACGTCATTAAGATGCGCGAGCACGGAAAGTAAAGTAAAAGCACTGAGAAGCATGCGGTTGTGAGATTCCTTTATTTATACAAAAATAGAGATATTGACAGAGAGAACCAAGCATAACAAAGAGTACTCATAACTGTTAGTTTTAAAACTTAAATGGTTTAAGGCAATTGGTTGCCTAAAACGGTTTGAATTAACATAACTTGTCAGGTTTTAGTGAGGCTGTGTCTGAAGTCAGTTGTAGTTTCTTTCTCTCTTTTCTTCAGTAATTCTGTTTGTTAACAGCAGGTGTTCATCACTAAAGCTCAATTATCACTCAATTAATCACTTCATTATTTAATTGAAATGTATATGTTCTTTTAGTGAACTCAACTGAATTTAGTTCAGACTACTCACAAATATTAGTTATAAAACTTAAATGGTTTAAGGCAATCAGTTGCCTCAAACAATATGAGAAAACATAATTTGTCAGGTTTTTAAGGTTTAACTCACTTTTTTTTAAGTTAAGTTACTTGTTGTGTTTTACAGTGCAGAACTGTAAAGGTATTCACATTTACACGTCAAAATAAATAAAAAGATTTGCCAGATATGTATTGCTATTGTTCAGCAGAATGCACATAGCTTAATACTACTAAAATAAAACAAACATTATTTGTTTAAGGAATAAACACACAACATTTCCTCCTTGTTCTATTTTTAATAGTAATCCCCATTGATAACCAAAAAATAAAGTTTCTTAATTTTCAATAATTAAAAGAAAAACTATGAATGTTTTATGCCTTCATTTGTCAACCAGAAAAATGTAAATACTCAACAGGATTTCTGACAGGAAAAAAAAAAAAAATTACATAAGGGTATTTTAAGAAACTGGAAATGTGAGCTTATGTAATTTGTATTTGCATATGAATTTGAATTTGAGAAGGAAATGGTGGACATGGTGTCAAATGTCCTTATCGGGCTGATGGATTGATAACTTCTCTGTAAACATCTGAAAACAGTCATTTGTGTTGGGTGAGGTTCACTGTACATCACCTCACATCAGGTAAGATCCTTCTGCTCAATGATGCTTATCAGTGTCTCTAAATCAAACATGTAATGATGTGTGACTGTGTGTAGTTACAGTTGAGTAATTTAGTCTTTGACCATTCAGTAAGTCCTTAAACAGTCTATGAATGCATAAATATTTATGAACTACTCCAGATCACCTGTAGATCTACACTAGTTTTCAAGTGTGATGGTTTTGGGAAACAGTTTGTGATTCTAAGATGATGATAATTTCTGGGAAAACTCTTCTTTAAGAGCATCATTTCATTTTTTTATTGCATTATGTTTATTTGACAATAACTCTCCTTAATTTTGACTCTTGTAAATGCATATTTATAAATGCTGTAGATTGTTTTTCATGTGAATTTAAAATGAAGAGGAAACAAACATTTGTTATTCACGAGTCAGAGCCAAAGCTAATTTCCTTTTCTTGTAACAGTTAGGGAAGCGTGTCCTCTGACCTGGTTTGCGTTTAACTGAATTACAACAGTGTCTCAAAACTGACAATGGCTACATTTCATAATGGTAAGTGTTTTTTTTTTTTTTTTTTTTACTTTAAAAGGTAGATTCTCATTGACCTAAATAAAACTTTATTACATAAACTATGCTCATATGATGAATGTCGTGCTCACAAACTCAATCCAAACATTTTCAGTTGTTTTTAATTAATTTTTCTTAATGTTTCAGCTTTTATAAAAACACCAACAATCATCTCTGTTATTCTGTGTAAGTTATCTTGCTTTTTTTTCGGTACACTGACAAAACCTGGAGTAGTTAAAGTTTAATTGTTTACCTTCATGTCGCTCCAAACCCTTAAGACAAAAAAAAGATAGGTCAGGATTAGAGGTTGACTGATTGTGGATTTTGCTGATACTGATAGCTAGGTTGGACCACAATGGCTGATACAGATTAATTAACTGATGGTTTTTAGCAGTGGTGTGAACAGGGGGCAGGAGGGCTGTCCGAAAAAGTGAAGTCCTAAAGTGCCCCTGCGGTCCGGTATGGTCCACGATTTCTTCCAAGGGAAGGGGTGTGCAATATGAAGATTTTTGACCGTGGAGGATAAAAATGTCTCCACTTATTTTGAAGAATTATCATTATTGTGCTACAGCGCACGTTCTATCAGCTGCAGTTCTGGTGCCGCGGAATTACTTTTACGCGGTATTTGCTTTAAAGCCCTACTGGATATTTAAAAGTTTTATTTGTGTGCTGTTCTGACGTGCGTTTGTTTGAGCATCTGAGCATACTCAAAGCGTGTGCACAGAAAAAAAAAACACTAAAAATGTGCCTGATTACTGAACTAAATTATGTTTTGTGTTAATACTGTCAAAACACACAAGGATTATATAGACTCAGTTGGTTATGTCTAAAATGAAAGTAAACAACTGAAAGAAATGTATGGACTCTTATTTTGACCGGTTGTTGTCAATACCTTTACAGTTCTGTGTATGTCATAGGGCTGGACGATAAATAGATTTTATCGATTAACTCGAATGTATAGTTTACATTGATTTGTTTGAATTAAAATCGGTTTTCTTTTTAACATCTGCCGATGCTCTACTCAGGGCTCCCGAATGGGCTCAACCCTCCCCCCGCTCGTTTTCCTTTAATCTTTCATAGGGCACTACAATTATACCAGCACAATGTATACTCTCACACATTAACTGCTTCTATTGAACACTTAACACACACTCCGGAGGCGATGCGTTCAACTCGAGCAGACACAAGTTTAGTTCAACAATAAACAATGAGGCATTGAAAAGTTTGAAGTCCATTGTTTAAAAAACTGAGCAAATGGAAAGAGCAGTCTATATTATAGCACTAGAAATGAAGCATAAAGACTTTATTAGAGCCACGGAATGACAAACGTTTAGATGGAAAGGCTCAATATACAATTCATTGTGTACATCAATAATAATTCTGGGCGAATATAATGTAATTTAATGTTAATCTATGTGAATGGCGCTTTGTGGCAGGGTGGAATTTTCTGTCAGCTGCATTTAAATCTGTGTCTGAAGTGTCTCGCTCTGTTCAGCGTGCAGCATCACGTGTCTAAACAAACAGCATGTGCTGTCAGTGATGTCAGCCACTAGAGGCCGCTCTCACACTGTATCATGAAAACAGACCCTTCTCAGGCGCTCCAGCAATGGACGCAATCCGGAAAACTATCGGCATGGATGTTTACCGATAACAGATTGTTCCAGAAATCAACTATCAGTGCCAATTAATCTGCAAAACCCATACATCAGTTGACCTCTAGTCAGGATAACAGGGAATTTTAGGATAAGGAAACCATTCTTTTGTATTCTATGAAAGAAAAAGTCACACTGGTTTGATAAGGCATGATGAGAGAATAAATTACAATTGTCATTTTTGAGTTAACTGTAACTTTAAGTACAAGTGTTCATTTGTGTGTTTATTTTACCAGCTGACTACTTTCATTGAATGTTGTTGATTAATTTGTGGTCATAAATATTTTCCAGATGTCTTAACACTTAACTTGTCATTCAAAACTGTCACATGGGCGACGACTTCAGCAGGTAATGTAATCTGTTGCTGACTGGTGTGTGGTCTGGATATGCATGACTGTAGCTTTTAATTTAACTGAATAGCATTGATCACGAATCCTGAATTCATATGCTGTGATAATTATCACTGTTCACAGGAGCACAGCGTTGTCCGCTTTGTCCATAACTCTCTTTGACAGCACACCTGCTTTCATATGCTGCTCTTTAACTTTATACTCAATACTATTCAAATAATCCTGAAAAGTTGGGTTTATACAGGCCACGTTGGTGAGCATAAAGGTATACAGGAAAAATGGTATTGGGGACTGTATGTGTGTGTGGTCTGGAATAAAGGACAATTGTGGAAATTAGATATAAAGAATATAACTTTCTATTAACTTACTAAATAATGTTAAACATTTCCATTCTAAACAGATAAATAATCATCAGTGGTCTTAAATTTACTGACAAATTCAAAATTATTATAGTGTAGCATATAAAAATGATCTCAAAATAGCTAACGGATAAAGATACGTTAAAATTAGGGATGCACCGAATCCAGGGGCTTTTTGATGGGTTCGCTTTTGGCCGAACCTTCTCCAAACCGAACCTTAGGCTTGCACTACGCTGGTCAATGTCACGCGGCCGTTGATAACTTGAAGGTGTTTACATGTGGACCATTCGAAAGTATTAGGCTGTGAGAATCTGAAAATGGAACTCCTAAGCAAAAAAAGTATTGTTTGGCAGTACTTTCAACCAAAAGAAGGTGATTAAATTCGAGCTACATGTTCAATTTGCAATGCCGATTTGTCTCTTGGGGGCAAGGACCCTAAGCAGTACACAACATCGCCACTGTTAAAACATTTGCGTTACAACATTTTCAGTACTTCTGGGGACATTCGTTCCCACACTTGCAACCGGCTGTCACCTGTTAATGCAGAGCGTCTTGTTTTTTTTTTAAAGGAAACTCATTTCATGTGAAAGGCTAGAGGTTTTACGTTAATTTAATTATGATGCAGGAGATGTGTGTGATCTTCCGTAATATTTTTCATAATATTTGGCTAAACGAACTATTAAACGAAAACTAAACAGCTTACTATCCATGTATGTTGAATAAATGTTCAATAACGTTAATGACAGTTAAGGGTGCTTTCACATCTCTAGTTTGATTCATTTGGTCCGAACCAAGGGCAAACAATTATACATTGTAGCATTTTTCTGCTTTTTTGGTTCCTTTTCACACCACACTGATTGCTTTGGTCCGTACCATTTGAAACGAACCAAAATGCAGTCACAACATCTACATCACTCAATGGCCATGACGTATTTCCTAAACTGCTTTTCGATTGGTCAGAATTTACGTGTGGGAATATTCCAACATAACAGGGAAAGCCACCAAACAACACGGAGACAACACAACTACACGACTGTGCGGACTGGTTTTGTCCCTGGCCATAATCTATTACATTGTTTGTATACACCACAATATGCAAACAATACATTTCGATAATGAAGCGCGGATGCAGCTTGAAAACAACGTTCTAATGCACTGCAGTGCAAACGGCGAGCGGGAATTGCTCGTAACTTTTTTTTTTTTACAGTTAACGTTAAATAAAATGAAAAATACACTGCTGTGGATGTTGTTTACTTCATTAATGTGTTTTACTGTGTTAATGGAATAAGGATGCGAGTTGTATTCGGCCGAATCTTAAACAGTGGATTCGGTATTCTGCCTTTTACTAGCATGTAATCTTCCAAGAATAGATTAACAAATAACCTAATATTCTACGAATATACTCTTTCAAGATTAATGTATCATCAAAACAATAACATCAACATTATTAACATGCATGTTTCTGCTAGAGAATGCAAAATAAACATCCTTTTTTTGCATGAACGCACACAACTTTAAAGTTCGGCTGCTCACCATGACCCAGCACGTGTGGTGTACTGTATATAGCTCATGTAGGGCTTTCACGATGTAACACAGTACAAACTTCACAATCGCGGGAAGGATGAGGCGGGAACCAGCAGACAAACACAAAACAGTGAGGGGGTGGGGGGGGGGGTATAAGTCAAATTATTTTTTACTTTGTTTATTGAGTTTTTCTTTTTCACCCAATGAACATAAGGATGATGATAAACGCAGGGCATAAGACTCTGTCTTTCTCCATCTTCTTTGAAGCTCCTATGAAATAACAAGAGAAAATACTGTAAAGTTCAACTGTATGATGAATGAATATTAATGGTAACACTTTACAATAAGATGTCATATGTTAACATTAATGTATTAGCTATGGGTGTCCATGGTTAACCGATTAACCATTAAAAATTGCGTAACCAAGTGAAACATTTTGCTCAGTTAAGTGGCGTCATTGGTGTGCATTAAATTTAATTGTAATAAATTTTTGCACCACTAT
This sequence comes from Carassius auratus, assembly GCF_003368295.1. Classification (NCBI taxonomy): domain Eukaryota; kingdom Metazoa; phylum Chordata; class Actinopteri; order Cypriniformes; family Cyprinidae; genus Carassius; species Carassius auratus. The sequence goes on from NW_020528413.1 coordinate 99,732, forward strand.
AGACCACCAGAGCGCTCCCAGACATTTGTAATGTCCACAAGAATAAGTCATGACCAGTTTTCTAATATGAAGCGGGCAAAGAAAAGTACAGCGTTGGAGCACTTTAAAATTGAGAGTGACAGGGCAAAATGCAAGTATTGCAATGCAGTCCTTAGATATACTTCTAGTACAACCTCATTGTTGTACCATCTCAAAAGGCCAACACCCGGGCATCATTAGAGAGGTGGCCGCGGAGCCTGCGAGTACCTTCGCCCAGCCTACCATCCCCACGAAGCTAGCGCAAAACATGTGCAGTGGTGCTAAAGCCAAATCCATAACACAGGGGATTTGCAGAATGATTGAAAAGGACATGATGCCAATTAGAATGGTGGAGGGCGAAGGCTTTAAATAACTGATGAATATTGTTCAACCCCACTACAGCATTCCCTCGCGTTTGGCAATCACACGCCGCATTGAGCCTGTTCCTTTATAACATAGCCAAAGGTATTTTTGCTTTATACATTTTAGGCTTATTCTAAAATTTAGATTGTGTTAGGGGGCGGGATTATTAGGCAATTTTAATAGGACAATTTGACCGTAGAGATTTAATTTTGTCGGACATTTCATTTTTTTTTTTTTTGCCCAATGTCCGGCAATTACCGGAGAACGGAAACCCTTGCGCACACTATGGTTAACCAAGTATTAACTGCTAAGGGCCTCGGTTAACGGTTAATGAAAAACTTGAAAACGTGCAGCCCTAGTATTAACTAACATGAATGAACAATGGATAATAAATGTTTTACACAATTTATTCATAAAATTTTTAATAAAAATCGAGTCATTCATTGTTCATGTTAGTTAACAGTGCATTCATTTTACAAACACAACTTGTTATTTTAATAATGCAGAAATAAATGGAGAAATTAACATGGACTAAGATTAATAAATGCTGTGGAAATATTGTTCATTATTATCTATGTTGTTTTTAAGTTAACTAATGTAATTAACTAATGTTAACTAAATAACCTTATTGAAGAATGAGCGCAGATGAGACATTAAGTGCATGACACAGCATTTTACAGAGTTTAATGTAGCAGTGTGGTCACTCAGTTTTTCAAGATCAGTTTTCAGTTTTAATCATGTAACTGTTAGATTTGAACAGAGAAATAAAGTGTTACTACACACAGGCTTTATTGATTGCAAATACAAAAACGAGTAAAGAAAACAGGGTACTTATTAAAATAATCACACTTTACTTAAATATATGAACATATAAAACCGCTGTTAACAGGTTAATATAATGTTTCCCATTCTATGACTAGTAAAATAATGTCAACTTCCTCTGATGAACACGGCTCTCCTCAGAGTAGCTGCCAGTGCTGCATCTTCTTCTTTATTGACAGGTGTCAGCATTAAGGCACAATACTTCCACCTGGGAGCTCAACCAGCTACTGGTGCTGGAGTATTTACATGTGGTGTTATAAGAATTGAGAATTGCTCATATTAAATATTGAACTAATACCAGTATATGTCACACACTAAATTAACATGATATCGATAACTGTTGCTTTTAATATCACAGTTATCTTCAATACCGGCTTCAGCTTTGATCACAGAAAAAAAAATTCATTTTTTACATATCAATAATAGAAAACTATTATTTTAAGTGCAATATACTGTATTTTTGATTAAGTAAATTCTGTTTTGTTTAAATAAGAATAAATCAATCAATACATGAATAAACTAATTAATTAATGAATTAAAAAAAATCACTCTTCCATATTAATGTGCTGCTTTAATTGATGCACACAATGCCGTTCATGCTCTCCTATTGCGGACTTTGATCTTGCAAGGAGCTGATAATTATCTTTTGATTTCGTTGACGTGAACTGTGTTAAATTTAAATATAACACAAGAATCAAAGATCAGATTTGTATCTGTTTTGTGATAAAGTGTAAGTGTAAATGGAACATTAAAAAATCAGACAGATAAACGCATGAAATAACAAGGTGTAACAAGCCCTTAGAAACACAAGAACTATGGACTTCACTCACAGTGCACTTCGCTATGGGATGAAATTAGACTTAATTATTAATAGATGCACGCAAAAATATCAATGTACTACATCAATTTTAAACAATTGTATAAATGTTACATTTTATACAATTTTATTTTTATATCAATTTTATATTTTATTGTATCTTACGAACCATAAACAAATGCCTTTCAATTTGACTTGTGATTAAATTATTGTGCAGCGATTTGTACACACACAGACATGTTTGCAAATAAAAATGTTCTGTTCTGCATTAATATATCATAAATTGCTCATGCAAAAAGGATTCAAAAGGAATCCATGCACATGTTTTCTTTGTGTATGTCTGTGTAGTAAACATTCGAAGTGGATCTAATCCCTTAATTAAAGTTGTTCTAAAACCAAAAAGTCATATTGTCTTAAGACAACTTAGATTAACTTTTTTGATCTACTTTAAATGTTGACTTTATAATTTATATATATAAAAAAACCTCGCTACATGTACTGATGTGGGCTAACCGAGACTTGTTATAGCATTTGCATTTTATTGCTCTTTTCTCAATTTTGACTGCTTTTATTGATCTCATTAGTAATACAATTGTTTGCAAATGTAAAAATTAATGATCTACTTAAAATGTCCACCATACCAAAACAAGTGGTTAGCATTATTTCAAAGGACATTTAAACCATCCCTGATTTTTCTTATATTGTGTTATATTGTTATTGGACATAACTATGCATGCGATCCCTAAAAAAATTGCGTTCTTTATCCCTGCGATGAATACGCGGAAGTGACCACATATTGGATAGATTCTACAGTATTCTAATGTTCCAGATATGATTGTTTGCGCTCTGCTTTAACACTGGGTTTTGTTATAGGTTTAAACTATAAATATTTGACTGAAATTTGTCTATTAATATCTGTTTGCATGAACTTTAAAGGGGTCGTATAATGCTACATGCACTATTACAAGTAGTTTGAACTGAAATGTGTGTTGGCAGTGTATGTACACAATCACTCTATAATGATAAAGATCCACCAAGTGCACCTCCAAATCCACCACTTTCTCAAATCGAGCCGTCTGACCGCGTGACGTCACAGGGTCGGAGGCCCCTCCCACCTTTGTTTGATTGACAGCAGCGCCTCAGCACAGACTGGACTTGTGTCTTACCTCAGACTCGCCCTAAGTGAGCCGTCATCAGTCCGAGATGCAGACGAGCTCCTGAGTGATTGAGGTGTTTCGTTGTTGGATGTAATAATGAACATAGCAGTAGTCATTAACTCCCGACATCTGAGCGACTGAAATCGCAGAGGATTAATTTACGTTTGGATCTGAAAGAAATGCGCCCTTGATCTACTTAAATGTGTTTATGTTCGGGTTAATTATTCATGATCCAGCCTCACCTACAGAAGCATTGAGTATAATCAGAGACAATTTATAAGAGACATAAAGATGGCGGTTGTATGCACATGTCCCGCCCCTCCCGCTGGAAAGCCAATCATCTGCTTTTTAACAGTCAAGTCGGGAAAATGCGCACAGTTGAGGTTTTGCACAGCGGAGACGATTTGGCGACAGAAAGTTGTGTGCAAGATCAGATGTAATCCATATAGAAGAGGGTGATAACAACGCGAAGGCACCGGACTACCAGTTAAAGCATTTTATATCGACCACAAATATGTTACCTTACATTCTAAGTAAAAGACACTGGCATTCTGGATAGAGACGTAAATAAAGTTGGTGTCGTGAACCCTTGCGCATGTATAGTAAAAGTAAAACCTGTGGGTGAAAAGGCATTTTAAACATTATTTTGGGGAGAATTCATCAAAAATTTTCAGCGATTTTTATCATATTTTACTGCTGTTTTTATATATGCAGTTTTTATGTCCCGGTGACCAGTGAAAGTGCAGTTCTGACTCTATGCCCATTCATTTAGATAGGAGCTGGTCTTGTTAGTCTGAAATAGCTGCTCGGAGGCATTGCCAAGATGGCGGCCGAGTGCCATGGCTTGCCTAAAAGGACTTTGGTATAATGTATTTAAATGAATCATTGCAAATCATAACGCTTAAGAGTCATTTTGGGATCGTTTGTTATTGTTTCACATGCGATTCCCAACAATGTACATAAAGCAATCGCACATAGTTGTGCTTTAAGTGCTACTTAGGAGTCGCTCTCCATTTGTCAAGTGCTGAAATGTCACCATATATAAAGGCTCGTAATTGTAGTACATGATCGTTTATTTAGAGAAGCACCCGGCTGCATCCTGCAGATCTCTGATTGGTTCGATCGTTTTTCATAGACAAAACATGACAGGAAATGTGTGCTTAGTTGGCGTAGGAGTATGTTGATTAAAAGCTAAAATCGCTGAGCAGTTTTACAAATCCTTCATTAGGATGCAAAAAAAAATAAAAAATAAATAACATTAGCATGTAACTCGCCATGTCCCTGAAATAATTGTTTTGTTAAATTAAGCTGATCTTTAGGCTAACAGACGAACAACCCACTACATTTAATAAATTAATTGGATTATCCACAGTGGGAGGATCGGGTCTTCAGATAGAAAAATTAATTATGAATATTTAATATCATAAGAGTATGATAAAGGAAATGAAAAGGATGTATCAGTATTGTTTTAATTTATATAGCTTGACAAGTCAATTATTGTTACATATAATTATCTGTCATGCAGATAAAAGGCTGATGTGTCTGCTGTGTGCCATTTATATTTTTATGAAACTTTCATTTTCTTTACTAGATTGCGAAGCATAGACTTTTTCCTCCCCTTTATTTCAGGAAAATATGCTGCTCCTCATTATTTTAAAGTGAATTTAATGAATTTTTTTTTTTTATTTCTATCGGCCAGTGATGATTCTGGAAGGACTTACCTGTAATATGTTGCTATAGTAACGAACACAGTTTCATGATAATTGTGGTCTTATTTTAGTGCAGTCTCACAGCCACTGTCAAATATTGAGATAAACTTTATAAAGTATCATCTATTTATATTAAATTGGTATATTCTCCGATATACATTTTGTGACCATTGAGCCGATTCTTTTCAATCAGCTGGAATGATTTGGGACATTCTACGCTTAATGTGGCTTAATGCATTAAAACAGAGTTTTTAAAAGACCAAATTCAGTAAACACATACTTACTGTAATAAAGCATTATATTTATAGTCAAGCAGGTTATGGGAGGAAAATTTTTAATTCTTAAACTAAATGTTGCATTCGTATTAACTGTCTTTTGACAAATATGTCCTTAAACTTTAAAATGAAAAAGCATGTTAAAAAAGCATGTTAAAAAAATATATATATATACATAAATCAATTTTGGGCTCATATCTGCTTGTCTGTGAATAGAATGCTTTATTAATAATTTTTTTACTGAGTTTGGTCTTTTTAAAACACTGTTTTAATGCATAAGGTCATGTACTTTCACATTAAGCATTTTAGAATGTCCCAATGATTCATTTGTGAATTCGACTGGTCCAGAATATTAAACTTGCAGCAGCTAACATCTCGGGATTCAATAAATCAGACATAGTGAGTCAAGCTAACAATAAACATCTGCATTATAATGAAGGCTTTGTAAAACTGCTCAGTGCTTTTAGCTTTTATATAACATACTCTGGCCTACACCAACTACGCACACATTTCCTATCATGTATGTCTATGAAAGACGATAGAACCAATCAGAGTAGGTATGGAGCGGGGCTGCACGTGTAACCCCGCCCCAGGTGCAGCCCCGCCTCGATCTGCAGGCTGCAGACGGGTGTACTTGTTTACTGACGCACCCAATGCTGCGTTCCAGACAGACAACTTGGAAATAATAACTTTAACACAATACAACATTATATTATATTATAGTGTTTAATATTATACTTTACATAATAATATATAATGTACGTTACAGTACATATACAGTAAAGAGAGAGAGAGATGATATTTCAGGGTCCAATACATAGCTGGGTTTCATGCACTTCAGCAAGTCATTGACATATTTTTTCTGAAGCATTTCCTAAATTACTTTTTTCGGCCCTTTTTAATTATTTCATTTATAAAAAAAAAAAAAGAAAAGAAAAGAAAAAAAGAAATTGAGCCATAAAGTTTACAATAAAGCACAATAAAAGCCTTATATTATAATCGGTTATAAAATATCATAAAAGGTGTAATCTTCCGATTGTCCTGCAGGTGAGCGCATAAATCTGTCTTCTAATGATGCACTTAGGGCTTTACGATTACTCCTGAGTACCTGTAGATTTGCAATGATTTTTAAGTGCTACTTAAGTTACGATGCTTTTGGGAAACAGACCTTATATTAAAATCAGTCATACGATCGTTTTTATGAACTTCTTAGACTTACGAAGCTTTTGGGAAACTCAGCCCAGCGTGTTTTGAACAATAGTATGTTCCTGCACAATCAGAGGCTGCTGTTTTAGGACCCTGGCTATAGGAACCCGTCATAGGACCCTAGTTTTTTGTGATATAGCAACGGTTGAAGTTTCAGGACCGCAGTTATAAGACCCGGGTGGTTTAGTTTGTACTTTCATAGTTCAAAAGATATTTAATCTCAGGAGTATTTTTATTATATTTTATAAAATGTTTTTAATTCAAAAGGCATCAGAGGTTCAATTTAAACAAATTTATTTACACAAAACACATTACAAATGTATATCAATCTTTAAACAACTGAAAAAGTGAAGTCTTAGTTTCTTGAATTATATTGTATATTGATTAACCTCTTTAAGTTTAACTAATTTGCTCGTTATCAGGTAAAATAAAGATGGAATCAGAATATGCATTAACTAAATGATATAGCCAGATATTGTAATGGTTGTAGAGAGGCAAGACAAAACTTGAGAATGATTAAATAATGAATTTATTGACATATATATATATATATATATATATATATATATATTAGTGGTGGGCATAGATTAATTTTTTTAATCTAGATTAATCTCACTGTGATTTTAAATGATTAATCTAGATTAAAATGGCTCATTCAAATTCTGCCGAAGGCATGCGGAATATGTGTGTTACTCAAATAAAATTGACAAACAGTAAGTCTTTGAGAAGGGGTTTATCAAGCTAGGTGGTGCATTAGAAAAGGGGCTCATCTCCTGTTTCCAAAATGCATCACAAAGTGCTTGAAAAAGCTGTAAACTAATTCCACATTGCACAAGGTGCAAACAACATTACGCCTGTTTCACACATACTCCATCTGCAGTGCGTGTGAAATATACAATCAAACCTACATTTATTCAGACACCTTCAACATTTCTCACATTATTACAGTTTTGCTATATATATCAACAATCATATCTGGTGTCTGAATAATTTTTGGTTTGACTGTTAAAACTACAAAGTAATTCAGTCAAGAGCAGTGAGTGATTTTCATTTTTATTTTCTTGGATTAACATTAGAGCCAGGGTTCAAGGGTCAAGAGCCCAACTAAAGCAAACACTGATCTCTAACATGGTTACTTCAAATGAAACAATAAATCAACATATAAACCTTAGTTAATTCTCAATAAGATCTTCTGTAGACGTCTGACAGAAATAAAGTCAGTCTGGTTATTAATAAGTGGAGCTGGTGATGCTGTTTGTGGGGTTGTTTAATCAGATCTTGAGAGATTTCATGTATTTTATTTCAGTTGATTTCATCTTAAGCCCTATTCGGACGGGACTAGTTTTACAGGGGGTCGTTAGAGAAATCTGCGTTTCACAGACGTACTTGGTAATTTTAAACCCGTCCGACTCTGCCACGTCTGTGTTTTTCTCACACAACCTCTGTGATAATTCCAGAGCAAATTACCTACTGTTTTTCAGCAAACTCAGTGATCCTCTGAGAAAACTAATCCCGTCCGAATGCGAATGTCTGTGATTGCCGGTGATATTTTATTTCACAACGCGTTTCCTTGTGTGTTTTGGCCAACGTGAATTACCGTAGATGCTCTTACCGCGCGGATGTTTGATATATTTGCTTAGCGGCAAATAAATAAAAAATAAAATAATAAAATCAAGAGCAAGATCACGTAAACTGTTAACACCGGCTATTGTAATATCAGCATCAGGTAAAATTACTCACGTTCATTTATGTACTCAGTTACATAATGTTTTAATTACATTTAATAATAATAAAAAAAGGAAAACAAGTTAAACTAAAGGAACCACACATTAACATGGTTTTGTTATACTAGCCATTTAGTATTTATTGTGTAATAATATTAAGGCAATCATTCTGAATGACTGCAATGCACGCATACAGAGCGTGATCTCTGTGACGCCCAGATGCACAAATCAGACCCTCCCACCTCTGTAATAAACACGGATGTTAGTCCCGTCTGAATTGGTACATTAAAATCACAGACGTCAGGTGGTAAGAATCGAAACTCAAACGTAGTTTAGAAAACTAGTCCCGTCCGAATAGTGCTTAAGGCTGTGTCTGAAGTTAGTTGTAGTTCTTGTGTTTCTCTTTTCTTCAGTAATTATGTTTGTTAACAGCAGCTGTTCATCACTAAAGCTCAATTATCACTCAATTAATCACTTAATTACTTAATTGCAATGTATAGCTTCTTTCAGTGAACTCAACTGAATTTAGTTCAGAGTACTCATAACTGTTAGTTTTTTCAACTTAAATGGTTTAAGGCAATCGGTTTCCTCAAATGGTTTGAGTTAACATAACTTGTCAGGTTTTTAAGGAGTTTACTTGTCGGGTTTTACAGTCAAGGCAATCGGTTTACTCAAACGGTTTGAGTTAAGTTAACTTGTCGGGTGTAGGGGAATTTACAGTTAAAACCCAAGGACCAGATATTTGGCAATGAAGACCAGTAGTCAGAGATGAGTTAAATTAATAATAATAATTTTACTTGAAGAAAATAGTTTGCAATTTCATCAGCAGAAGTTAGCTTCAATACTCTTGACGGAGTTCGTAGGCCGCCCCCCGTACAACTCAAAATCAACCACAGTTATACCCTGACAGAGGATACTAATTGCGTCAATACATATGTCAACAAAATTCTGATTGGTTCCAAAACTTAGATAAACTCTCCAAAGACGTATATCTGATACGCTGGACACTGGCAGCTGATCGTTTGTCCTGGGACTGTCTGAGCTTCTCCCCGTACAGACAGATACTAACACACATACACAGAGAACTTATCTAAAATTCAAGGCTTTCTAGCACTGGCGAGTGTCTTATCATTACGGTTGGATACACACACATAATATGTGGACATTAATCTTGAGGAAAAGAAATACAGTGTAGAACAGGATTCTTTAATATCTCATAAGCGCACATAAGGTTACACATTTCACTCTTGCCATAACTTGATTAATAGTCAAACAAGAAATCATGTAATATTATAATTAATATCAGTATGAAGGATATGGCAACTCTGCATCCACTCCTTCAATATATATATATATATATATCTTTCCTCAATTGTCAATTTGTCTGTTAAATTCTTCCACTTCACTGAAATAGTTATCAGAGAACAATCATTGTTGTGTTAACATAAATATCAGTAACAAAAGGGTGCACTGGGCATTGCTAAAAAATAATTAATAATATACTCTGACCTACAATGATAATCCGGATCAGAAAGGAAGACCTGCTCAGCCTCCTGTAAGGAGACATTCCCGAGGACAGCCAGGGCATTTATGATGGCCTATGAAAAACATTAATGTAAATATACTATAATACCACTACTGAACATTTGATTGTTATATGCATCTTTGAGGTCATCTCAATTAAAATAACCCTAGTGCATTTTTTTCATCATATGTCCTACAATGATCCTAACCAAATCCATAAAATTCATATTGGCCATGCAGAACATCACAGAAACAAACACATTATAACCATGGACTGTGTGTGTCGTAGGCCTGCAGATTAGGCTAAATTATTACAGACTATTAAAACTGCCAAACGACTCATTCATGATTCCAAAACAATGCCAAAAACTACAGGCAAATCTGTAGTGCAACCAGGCAGTTGAATTATGAAAGGTATTTTATACTTAACTAATAAGGTAAAACAATGATTAAGCAAGTTTTCATACTAATACAGTAAGCTCCAGGTAAGTCTTACAAATTTAACATCAGCATGCTTTCATGCTCAACTTTTAAGCTAAATTAATGTGCTGGCTAGATTTACTTATTATAAAACTCAACAAGGATTCATTTAAACATGGCCACGAATTAAGATCGTCATAGTAATTAATACATCTAGAACACAAATTCTAAATTCATGGGAATTAGTTATTAATTAATAGTTAGCAGCTCTCACTTTGGCTATGTAAACTTTGCTTAGTTTAAACGTAATATAATAAAAGTTAATTGAATATCGGTACTCACAGTCTGATTGTCCATGTCCATCTCAAATGAGTGTTTTTGGTGATCCAGTTCGGTAGGTGGCGCTGTCAGAAAAAGCTAGGGTCCTATAACCGGGATCCTATGGGCTAGTTGCATATCTCTGCCATTTTGGATTTCCGGTCTTGCGAGTGTGTGCTTTGATACTTCCTGTTGTGCTAAATGCCAGTGAAAAAAAAAAAAACCTGGAGAAATCCAAATATTACCTTCTACATATGTTTACAGGATTTATAATATCACTTCATATGCAAATAAGATCTGCACTGCTATTATTACTATAAATGTTAACTGAGCCAGTGCATCTGAAACTTGCGTATGTCTGGGTCCGGTGAATGAATTAAATACACCAATGTTCCCTACTGTTCACGAGATGAAAGTTGAACTCATGGTGTGTACACACAGATACATAATTTATTTTTACCTTAAAGGTAAAAATTACTTATTTCTCAAAAATATTTGTATTACATTGATTATTATTATTATTTTTTTGTTTTATGAAATATTCACCTTTTGAGGCTGTGATTTATCTTCACATTTCTCAATTGTGCACATACATTAGTTTGTTTCATCATCATTTTCACAACATATTTTATTATTTTACATAGTTAACTTTGCATCAAACATTTTTAAATGAAAAAAAAAAAAACGGCTGTAAAATAATACAAATAATACATGACTAATTTTAATATTTGTTTTATCTGAAGAATTCGTAAGAAAATACATGCGCTGCTTATAGACAAGATTATTTATGCTGCAGATATTTTACAAAACAGATAAACATTGATAAAAACAACCATGAATGCAAACAGCGATCTTTTAATTAATGCAAACCTACCATAATAGCATTACGTTAAATTGTACAGTTATAAACTGTTATCAAAGAAAGTTAATAAAAAATACATACGTTATCAGAAATATCTTGTTTGACAGTCAGAAACCTTATGATCTTATAGATAACAGTCAGAACAAAATCAGCTCTCCGAAAATGTAAAGTATTGCATATTTGGGTGGTTTGTGTTTGAAAGAAGAAATCCCTGTGGACTTATTAACCTGATGCTGACGCTGATCCGCACAATCAACAGAAGAATAAAGCAGTCTCTGCGTTGTATCTTGATGAATTTCCACACAGAGGTACGCAAAAATGTAGGGAGGATGTTTCTTCGTGTCTTTGATATACCACTATTCACTGTTAAATTTGAAACACATTAATTATATCCATCTAGCCAAGTTTCGTATATAAGTTTCCCTTATAGTAAATGTGAGCGTCCGCAAGACCGGAAGTAAGTATGCATACACTCGCATCGCTGAAGCTCATCGGACCCATCTTGTACACCTAGCCCATAGGTGGGGTCCTAAAACCACAGCCTCCGATTGTACAGGAATACCCTACTTGTTTTAAAGAGCTGTTTTTTCAGGGTAAAAAAATTTTTTTTTTTTTTTTTTTACACTACCATTACAAACTATGTTACAGACTTTTCATTAAGAGCCTAAAGATTCAGATCAACTAGTGGAAAATGGGCATTATATGACCCCTTTAATTTTGAAATGTTTTAACTGTTGCCTCACTTTCTACTCAAACCTCGTACTTTCTATGGTATCGTGCTGAGAAAACATGGAGGAACATTGAGCTTTGTGAGTTACCCCATCGCGTTTTGGTAGTGATGTTTACCACAGATTGCATTGCTGACTGCGAAAGGTGATTGGTAAACAGTTTGACAGAATAACAAGCATGACATCTCTCTACCAGGCGCCGAATGCTGCCAATCACAGCACAGACTGGCCCAGCTAACCAATCAAAAGTGAAAAGTGACATGACATTCAGCCAAGTATGGTGACCCATACTCAGAATTTGTGCTCTGCATTTAACCCATCCGAAGTGCACACACACAGAGCAGTGAACACACACACACACGCACACACACACACACACACCCCCGGAGCAGTGGGCAGCCATTTATGCTGCAGCGCCCAGGGAGCAGTTGGGGGTTCGATGCCTTGCTCAAGGGCACCTAAGTCGTGATATTGAAGGAGGAGAGAGAACTGTACATGGACTCCACCCACCTACAATTCCTGTCGGCCCGAGACTCGAACTCACAACCCTTCGATTGGGAGTCCGACTCTCTAACCATTAGGCCACGACTTCCCCACGACTTCCCTCACAGGGCATTTCGTATTTAAGGAAGGCGGGCCTTCAATTGATACAGTAACTATTTGAGACGTTCATACCAGACTCAAGAGAGAGGTGTTGTAATAATGTAAAATATGTGGAATTTTTTTTTTTTTTTTTTTAACAACAGAGTCTGTTCTAGTACACATGAACTCACAAAGCTTTAAATTTTAACAATATGAAATTCTTTGTTCAGACAGCTATGTTTGACTTGGGATATTATTTGGAGTAATTTTGTTGGTCTGACTATTCAATTATTTAAATCTAAATAGTATTAAATATTAAATAGTATAAACAGTAAAAATAGTAAATAGTAGTTAAGGAAAACTAATATAAAGTGGGACAAAACTTTTTTTTTGCTAATAAAATTACATAATAACATGTTTTTCAGAAACATACGAATTTCTTGTAATATTTTCTTAACAGCTAATCTCTCTGACCCCTGCTTAAACTACACTGTGCTGGACAATCCATGGAGAGCCACCAGCAATCAGATACCATACAACTACTCTTACGAGTACATGTGTGACACCTCAGTCTCCTGGAGCGGCTGGTATCGTCTCTTCATTAACGGTCTGAGCGCTCACGTCCCAGACACATGTGTTGCTCAGTACAGCTGTGGCACTGCTACCCCACTGTGGATTCGAGGTGGACACCCAACAGTTCAGGATGGAGTCGTCACTCGAGATATCTGTGGTTACGCTGTCAGTTACTGCTGCTATTTGGGGTCTTACCCCATTAAAGTCAAAGCCTGTCCAGGCAACTATTATGTCTATGAGCTGGTTAGTCCCACTGGATGTGCTTTTGCATACTGTGCAGGTAATTATATTTACATGAGCTTCTATTATACATTCATGATATTTGTGTCTCTGTCCATTAATCACTATTCATCCAAACTTTCAGATGTTAGCAGCGTTAACACCAGCTCTACAGCCGTCACACCAGCGACCCTCTCTACAGGTAATGCAATGCACTTTTTATTATTGACTTGACTGAATAATTTCTAATGTACTTATAGATCTGTGCTGCTGAATGGATGTGTGCTTGAGTTGGAAGAAAAAACATATTTACTGCACTATTACAAATAGTATGCCAGTTAAAAACAGTATAAACCACCACTAGTGTAGCTTCCTGGCTTAAAAATGTTGAACTCTTTCCTGATGATTCATAATTAGCTTTATTAAAGATCTGTCACTGTAGATTTGCAGTAATCCCCATTAAATGCCATAAGACATCACAAATCACCGTAAGAGCTTTGTATGAAGAAAACAAACAAAACATAATATAATATAAATAAACTATGAAATAAACATACATCAAATCAAACACAAACTACTAAAACAACAGTTTAACACACCTAACTTCATGCAAACAAATAACCATTACTACATTACATAAAGCAAAAAATCCAAAACAATACACATAACAAAGTAAATTTTACCTTATTCTCCACTCAAACCAGGAGCTAAATACTTCAAGTTCTCATTAACCGTATGCCTTTAAATGAATCGACCATGATACAATGTACAAGGCTTTGAGCACGCCACAATATATATCCACTTAAGTGGAAGAATTTTAAAATAAAAGACCTGGTTACCCACAAACGTATAAACAAATAAAACCCCAAAATCCAACAATTAAACACGATACACATTCAAAATGGACAACACTACAAATCATTTAAATATGAAACATTTTAAAACCGTGTGTATATATATATATATATATATATATATATATATATGTATATATATATATATATATATATATATATATATATATATATAAAACAAAACCAAATCCTTAACAACAAGAAATACTTTGACCTATATATGGGGCTGTTAGCTGCATCTGGTGTGGCATGAATACAACAAGAAGGTGCGTCACTTTAGAAGCACTCTTGGTAACACTTTCTATGAAGCCTGTGTTTATAATACATTATTAGGGTATTCTTAAGGCATTATAATGAAGGCATAATGCATTATAAAATATATTTATATAATATGTTGTATCATCTAATGACTATTCATAAGAAAAGTTTTAATATATTATAATATTTACTTATTTGTGGTTATAGCTTTTAAGAGTATAATGATTTATAACAAACATGTTGCATCAACTTTTACAATGTATTATACTTCTCATAGTTATAAGGTATTATAAAACTCATTTCTTGCCATTTTTCGGATGCTACTTTACTTAAAGCGGTCAAATACCACTTATAAGTAGTAATAATAATATTTATAATAACAAGTTTTTCTCTCAAAAAACCATAAGATCAGATATCAGATCACATGAATGTGTAATATGACACATTTGCTTTGAATTATTTTATTGTAATATAATTATTTTGATGGTACCCTTTAGACAGCTGTTGATAAGTAACTCTGCAACTACATATCAACTAGGGCTCATTAGAGTAGTGGTTGTCAAACTTTTCCATTCTACGACCCACCTAGACAAGTGTAATATATTTCACGACCCACCAATATATACAGTCTTGTTCAAAATAATAGCAGTACAATGTGACTAACCAGAATAATCAAGGTTTTTAGTATATTTTTTATTGCTACGTGGCAAACAAGTTACCAGTAGGTTCAGTAGATTGTCAGAAAACAAACAAGACCCAGCATTCATGATATGCACGCTCTTAAGGCTGTGCAATTGGGCAATTAGTTGAAAGGGGTGTGTTCAAAAAAATAGCAGTGTCTACCTTTGACTGTACAAACTCAAAACTATTTTGTACAAACATTTTTTTTTTCTGGGATTTAGCAATCCTGTGAATCACTAAACTAATATTTAGTTGTATGACCACAGTTTTTTAAAACTGCTTGACATCTGTGTGGCATGGAGTCAACCAACTTGTGGCACCTCTCAGCTGTTATTCCACTCCATGATTCTTTAACAACATTCCACAATTCATTCACATTTCTTGGTTTTGCTTCAGAAACAGCATTTTTGATATCACCCCACAAGTTTGTCAATTGGATTAAGGTCTGGAGATTGGGCTGGCCACTCCATAACATTAATTTTGTTGGTTTGGAACCAAGACTTTGCCCGTTTACTAGTGTGTTTTGGGTCATTGTCTTGTTGAAACAACCATTTCAAGGGCATGTCCTCTTCAGTATAGGGCAACATGACCTCTTCAAGTATTTTAACATATGCAAACTGATCCATGATCCCTGGTATGCGATAAATAGGCCCAACACCATAGTAGGAGAAACATGCCCATATCATGATGCTTGCACCTCCATGCTTCACTGTCTTCACTGTGTACTGTGGCTTGAATTCAGAGTTTGGGGGTCGTCTCACAAACTGCCTGTGGCCCTTGGACCCAAAAAGAACAATTTTACTCTCATCAGTCCACAAAATGTTCCTCCATTTCTCTTTAGGCCAGTTGATGTGTTCTTTGGCAAATTGTAACCTCTTCTGCACATACCTTTTTTTTTAACAGAGGGACTTTGCGGGGGATTCTTGAAAATAGATTAGCTTCACACAGACGTCTTCTAACTGTCACAGTATACAGGTAACTCCAGACTGTCTTTGATCATCCTGGAGGTGATCATTGGCTGAGCCTTTGCCATTCTGGTTATTCTTCTATCCATTTTGATGGTTGTTATCCGTTTTCTTCCACGTCTCTCTGGTTTTGCTCTCCATTTTAAGGCATTGGAGATCATTTTAGCTGAACAGCCTATCATTTTTTGCACCTCTTTATAGGTTTTCCCCTCTCTAATCAACTTTTTAATCAAAGTACGCTGTTCTTCTGAACAATGTCTTGAACGACCCATTTTCCTCAGCTTTCAAATGCATGTTCAACAAGTGTTGGCTTCATCCTTAAATAGGGGCCACCTGATTCACACCTGTTTCTTCACAAAATTGATGACCTCAGTGATTGAATGCCACACTGCTATTTTTTTGAACACACCCCTTTCAACTAATTCAACTAATTGCCCAATTGCACAGCCTTAAGAGCGTGCATATCATGAATGCTGGGTCTCATTTGTTTTCTGAGAATCTACTGAACCTACTGGTAACTTGTTTGCCACGTAGCAATAAAAAAATATACGAAAAACCTTGATTATTCTGGTTAGTCACATTGCACTGCTATTATTTTGAACAAGACTGTATATATATATATATATATATATATATATATATATATATATATATAAGTTGACATTAAGCCTAATCTTACTTAAATGTTTGATGACAGAAATGAAGTATTTAAGAAAAATAACCAATTTTTCACTACTAATTTTTAAGTTTTCATTTTTGTTTACAGACGTTAAAATATGTAGTGTCCATAAAACTGTGAAACAGGTTCACTCCAGTGAACTGTAATCTGTGCTGTTGTTTTGTTGCAGAAAATGCATTCATGATCCTTCCGTGTGTATCGGCGAGAATGGAGCACACACTGTAAAAAATAATTAGTTGGGATTTTTGAGTTTGCTCAACTTAAAGGTGAATTAGTTGTACAAACTTTTGTGCATGTTCAATCAACATAAAAATTAAGTTAAGTGAACTTTTAGTTAAACTTTCAATTTTGTGTTTAGTTGACTAGAAATGTATTCTTAAATGATAAAAACTCCATAAGTTTACAAAACCTGATAGTTGAAGTTGCTTAAAAAAAAAAAAAAAAAAAAAAAAAGTTGACAAAACTTAAGTTTAAGGCAACCAGCTTCCGAAGGTTTTTGAGCTCTCAACTATATATATATATATATATTTTTTTTGGTTTTTACAGTTCAGCTTGAGAACTTTAGGTTTTACTCAAGCAGTTTAAAGTTCAGCACAAAACTGTCAATCCAATATGAGTGAATTAATTTATTAAATGCTACTCAGTACAACATTGGTCCTTAAAAATATTTTTTTTTTTTTTTTTTTTTTTTTTTTTTTTTGTAGAACAGCAAGTTTAAATCACAAACCAAATCATGTCATTTCATTCGCAATAAAATTAATTACAATAGAAGGTTTTTTTTCAAGTTAAGAGCTTCTTTGTTACATTTGTGTTGCAAAATTAAAAACTTCTACACAGTTAATTAAATTGGGAAAGCATCAAATAAAAACTTTCACAAAATTCAAGTCCCAAATAATGTGCAAAAATGACAACAGGTCCAGTCAAAAATGTATTGGCTTTCATATCTGTCCTTCATATCTATCACAAGCAATATAAAATTAACTGCAATGGTGATAAAAGTGTGTGCATAGCAACAGAGTTTGTGGCTCACTGTCTTTTGGTTCTGCATTTTGAATAATGATATTTGCTTTAAAGTCTGTAATGGAAAAGCTGCAATGTTTTTGACTTCTGTGACCACTGGATGATGAAATCAGATGTGTTTTAAAAACCACACTGGCTAAAAGGGCACCTTAAAGTTTCATGATTTTTTTAAAATAGCTCCTTATACAGTGTGTTTTGAGTAATAGGGTGTTTTACAAATTACCTAAAAAGTCACACAATTCACCATTCAATGTTAAGTGACTCTCACGTGAAGATAAGCACTTTTGTGATCTTAAAAGGTGAGACTTCAACCAGTGGTTTTAAAAGAGCAGATGCAATCTGTGTAGAGGCAGGGTAGTTGGCAGTATCTTCCCTGGTAGTGGCACAATTGGTCACGTTTCAAAAGGACCTCCTGGGCAGGGTGTTCAAATCTGCATATCTTGCACTGCATCAACCTAATCAGGAAAACAAAAACAAAAAAACAATACAGCGGTAATGTTAGAACTAATTATTTTGGCAACAACGTAAGATTTTATTTTATTTTTTACCACCAGGGATACATTCATTCATTGCTGGAGAACAATATAAAATAACAACTTAAAGGGATAGTTCAACCAAAAATCATAATTATGTTATTAATAACTAACCCTCATGTCTTTCCAAATCCGTAAGACCTCCGTTCATCTTCTGAACACAGTTTAAGATATTTTAGATTTAGTCCGAGCGTTTTCAGTCCTTCCATTGAAGCTGTGTGTACGGTCTACTGTCCATGTCCAGAAAGGTAAGAAAAACATCATCAAAGTAGTCCATGTGACATCAGAGGGTCAGTTAGAATATTTTGAAGCATCGAAAATACATTTTGGTCCAAAAATAGCAAAAACTATGACTTTATTCAGCATTGTCTTCTCTTCCGTGTCTGTTGTGAAAGAGAGTTCAAAACACTGCAGTTTGTGATATCCGGTTTGCGAACTGAATCGTTTAAAGCGGTTCGCGTCTCCAATCAATCAATCAATCAATCACCTTTGTTTATATAGTGCTTTAAACAAAATACATTGCGTCAAAGCACTGAACAACATTCATTTGGAAAACAGTGTCTCAATAATGCAAAATGATAGTTAAAGGCAGTTCATCATTGAATTCAGTTATGTCATCTCTGTTCAGTTTAAATAGTGTCTGTGCATTTATTTGCAATCAAGTCAATGATATAGCTGTAGATGAAGTGACCCCAACTAAGCAAGCCAGAGGCGACAGCAGCAAGGAACCGAAACTCCATCGGTGACAGAATGGAGAAAAAAACCTTGGGAGAAACCAGGCTCAGTTGGGGGGCCAGTTCTCCTCTGACCAGACGAAACCAGTAGTTAAATTCCAGACTGCAGCAAAGTCAGATTGTGCAGAAGAATCTTCTGTTTCCTGTGGTCTTGTCCTGGTGGTCCTCTGAGACAAGGTCTTTACAGGGGATCTGTATCTGGGGCTCTAGTTGTCCTGGTCTCCGCTGTCTTTCAGGGCAGTAGAGGTCCTTTCTAGGTGCTGATCCACCATCTGGTCTGGATACGTACTGGATCCGGGTGACTGCAGTGACCCTCCAATAACTTTTTTAATGTGACTGACACTCCCTCTGAGTCAGAATAAACCAATATCCCGGAGTAATTCATGTACTCAAACAGTACACTGACTGAACTGCTGTGAAGAGAGAACTTAAGATGAACACAGAGCCGAGCCAGATAACGAACAAAACATTGACTTATCGGTTTTCAGATTACCAGTAGTTCTTTTGGACCGTTCGATTCAATAAACCTGTTGAAGAAAAAGGCTCACCGGTTCTTTTGCTCTCAATGTAGTGATGTCATTGGCGATGATTGCCCTTGATTCAAGCCTTCGGTTTACCTGGGCTCATAATATTAGCACAGAATCAGTTTGTTTCAGATGCTCTGTGTGTCGGTATGCTTCACGCTGAATCACACATGCGCAGTATCATCAGCTCCTCGGTTCATGAATCGGACTCAATGTTCATCTTCAGTTCTCTCTTCACAGCAGTTCAGTCGGTGTACTGTTTGAGTAAATGAATTACTCCGGGATATTGGTTTGTTTGAACTCAGAGGGAGTGTCAGCCACATTAAACAAGTTAACAGCTTAAGTCATTGTGGATTAATGTTTACTGGAGACGCGAACCGTTTCAAACGATTCAGTTCGATTTGGTGAACTGGTTCAAAAAGATCCGTTTAAATCGAATGATTCATTCGCAAACCGGATATCCAGACTGCTTTGTTTTGAACTCTATCACAACAGACACGGAAGAGGAGACAATGCTGAATAAAGTCGTAGTTTTTGCTATTTTTGGACCAAAATGTATTTTCGATGCTTCAAAATATTCTAACTGACCCTCTGATGTCACATGGACTACTTTGATGATGTTTTTTTTACCTTTCTGGACATGGACAGTATATCGTACCCACAGCTTCAATGGAGGGACTGAGAGCCCTCGGACTAAATCTAAAATAAATTGAAACCATGTTTGGAGGTCTCACGGGTTTGGAACGACATGAGGGTGAGTTATTAATGACATAATTATGATTTTTGGGTGAACTATCGCTTTAAAGTACTATCTAAAAGCAAGCAAGTTGGTTAAACGAATATCAAAAAAAAAAAAAAAAAACTAAGAATTTAAGCTTTAAAATAGCTCTTAAGTTATTTGCATTTTCAACGTGATCTCATGGGAATACGTGTGTATTTTTACGTTAAATGTGGTTCTACCACACGTACATTTACTTACGTTTTCATGCACATAGAAACGTACAATTTAGACGTATTTATAGCAGTAAAACGTACAAATACTTACGTGTTAGCAGCTAAAAAAACGTAAATAATCTAACGTAAAGTGTGAATGTATATGAATTCCCATGTATTAATATTAAAATCGCTTTAATTATTTAAATCTGTTGTATTTAATTCTCATATCAATACATGTTTTTATTCAATTTATTGAAAGCAGTTTACTCGTCTACTTAATAGGAAATAACATTTCTGTGCATGATGCAAACCATAGATACACAAAAGCACAGCATACAATTACAAATCACATCCATTTTATTTGTTTGCTGTACTGCATATCTTTAGAATCCAGATGTTTGCAAGGATCATATCCAAATTCAGCCCTTTATCAATCGATCTTGATCTTCATTCTCAGCAACAGCGTCCGTCACAATCAAAGCTTGCACTCGTTATGATTCGAATTTGAAAATAGTGCCAGTGCGCCACGTTACGACATGGTTTACGGCACTGATATTGAACGCTCATTGGTCCTCATCCAATTCGTCACAGATTGCGACATGTCGTGTTTCAGTTTATGACATTTGAGGACTGCGCCAGTGTGCCTTCACGGAGAGAAGACAGATACATAATTTCACGGATTAATAAATTAAATCTGCTCTGTACCCTATAAAAACTATTACCTCCATAGAGGACTGCGACTGGTTATATTTTTACTAAAATTGTGTTTTATTATGTTTTATTCTTTTAACATTCTGTATAAAATGGGTAGGTTTAGGTTCTGGTCGGGTATAGGGATCTTACATTTATCAAAAAAATATATAAAAAGGGAAAATATACATAAATATTAAACAAATTAATCAGATACGCATTGAAAAGCGGCTTCATGAACAAATTTCTATGGATAACTGACTGGTCAGAGAACACGTTCTATCTGTACGTATTTGAGGTCGTTTTACGTTAATTTCGATACGTATCGAACCTGTAATTACGTCCAGATAATACGTAAATGACACTATAAATACGTAAGGGCACATATGTATTGGACAGTTTTAATTTATGTCTAAATATGTACGTTTTGACTGTGAGATCAGGCTGGCATTTTTAAAACATACAGATTCATAGTACACCTAGCAAACATAAGCACATAAATTTAAAATAAGTTAAATGAAGAAAATACATATTTGAGACGAAAACACACAAGCTTATCTTATACAGTTACATTTGTTGTAACTTTTTTTATTAATACACTTATAACTTAAATAACCTTATTCAAAACTCAAAGGCACCCACACAACTGTACAAAATGAACATATTATAAACAAATAAAGAAAACTCTATATCCTTAACAATAATTAAATCCTTTTACTTAATATATATAAAACAGTGCTTACCTAAGTCATGATACTGTCGGGAAAAAAAGCCACCAAATGACTTAAAGACTTCTCGAAGACGAAGCAGGAGAGGTTGAACTGACCAGTTTGGAGCCACCTAAGCAGCTGTACAGAAGCACATTTTGTGAACAAATACCATTCAGACCTTGTTGTTAATTATTCTCATAGCCTGCATAGAACATTACTTGCCAGAGCGATTGCACTGTCGAGAAAAAAAAAAACCTTGCGCTCGTCCTACCCTTCTCAGGCAACTCGAAGACGAAGCAAGAAAACTGAAATGACTAACTTGCCGACACCTACACCGTTGTAAAGATGTGCATATTGTGAACAATGTTCATTTAAATCATGGCTTAAATTGATACACAAAGAACCACCACTTACCGGAGTGATAACTGATGGACCAACGTTAACTAGGCGCCGCCTGAGGCAACTCTAAAACGGCGTACTAAAGCACATATTTTGAACAAACATATTTCAACTCTTATGGTAAATATTATATAGAGAACAGCACCTACCGAAGAGATTAACTTACACTGACAGGCAGAAAAAAATAGGCGACATCTGACCTGAGGCAACAATAAGACCAGGCGGGAAAATTTAACTGACTAACTTGCAGCCACCTATGTTGTACAAAAGCGCATATTGTGAATAAACTTAATTTAAATCATATTGTGAATTGATACACATAGAACTACACTTACCAGAGCGACCACAATGAGGGAATAAACAGAGGCCACTTAAGGAAACTCGAAAATGAAACCGGAGAAATTAAAAAGGCGTTGTTTATAAAAAAGCGATCAAACTGCGCATGATCATCAGCCTTTGTGGTCAATACTGATAACCAACTTAAAGTTGTTAGTTGTTCTAACTTGAAATATAAATTTGGTGTAACAAATTGATCTAAATTTCTATTTAACTTACATTTCTGTGTTATCTCAACTTTTTTAATGTTAAATTGTTGAATTAACTTTAAAAACTGAGTTTGTAATACACAATGTAAGTTGGATTTTTTACAGTGCAGTCCAACACATTTTTAGAAAAGCATAAGAAGCAAAGCAGAGCTATCTAAAACAGTTTTGAGATTAAAATAATTGTGAAATAGGTAAAAAATTATAATAAACAGATGTGTCTCATTTTAAATAATAATAATAATAAAAACTGGATGACATTTAGTTGAGCCAGAAATGTATTTTTGTGATGTTTAAATAAATGTTCAGCAATCAGGGCTGGACCGGTAATCTGGCATACTGGGCCGACACACTTGGGGGCCGGTCAATATAATATTCTTTATTTTATTTTATTTTTTTATTGGCCAACGACCGGCCCATAAAGCAGGGACAGCGGCCCATTGGTTCATTTTCCATACTGAAACTGGGCTGGCCCAATCATCTCTTAACAGGCTCCACCCCTTAACGTTGGATGGAGAAACAGTGCAAAGGGTTTGCGGAGAAGTTGCGGGCCAAAAAAATAAATACAATTCTAGAGGTTGATGCCTCAACATGTGCAAAAATAACCGACATGTTTAGGGCTGTAGCTTCAGTTTCCAAGCCTGCAGTACCTGCAGTGTTGGGGAAGTTCACTTTCTACATGAACTAGTTCAAAGTTCAATTCACAAATTTTTAAATGAACTAGTTCAGTTCATAGTTCAAACTACAAAATCGAACTAAGTTCACTAAGTTCACAGTTCCATAAATGAACTAGTTCATAGTTCTTTTTTTCCATATGTTGCTGCGAGCTATTATTTTTCAAAATTATTGCAACAGCCCATATAGAATCACAGACAGCAATTATTGTATCAGTTTTAACAATGAAGCTATGCGTCAGATTTCACATTAGCATTGAGGGGACAGCATTTCCCCATTGTTGCTTTAATGCTTTGTCTCCCATTCTCACCGACCTTGTCATAAACATCATAAAATTATTTTAAATGATCATACGCCTTCTTGCTACATGCTGCTGTCGCCTCCATGCAATTTTTTTTTTTTTGATGACGCGTCACGCATGCGGCGGATGGCGGTGCGACACTGGTGGCTGGTGTTGCCAGATTGGGTGTTTTTTCCGCTACATATTAAGACCTGTTTACGTTGTGTTTTATCCGGGTTTTCGCCTGGAAGGCTCTATAGAAATCTGGCACCTTATTGAACGAAGTTAACCTGAGAGAGCGTGCCGTTCACAGACACCAGAATGAACGAGTTGACAGTAACATTCATCAGGCAGTAGTACAGCACGTTCAGTACACGTTCGCCCAAAATATGAACGAGTTCATGAACTATCGTTCAATGAACGCATTCAGGCACAACACTGAGTACCTGACGACATTTTGCAAAAACATGTGAACATAGCACATGAAGGTGACTAGCCATGGCAGCGCCGGCGGCACCCAGGCAGAGGAGCAGGTGTCTGATAGTGAAGTCAAGGAGGGACAGAGTGAGCAGGAGAGTGTTATTGAAACGGTAAGCATGGTAGCCACATGATTTAACAGGGGAGGAAGTGTTAATCAGGGCGGGTGCAGTAGGATAGTGTGATGATTTAACGTTACCTAAATTAATGAATAGCGGTATTATAACAAGACAACACAATCATTGTCGCTTTTATAAAGTCTGTCAGATTGTCACTTACTGCACTAGCTATTCAGTCAGCTAAATTCAAATAACACAGCATAAGCTATTTTGCATTATTTTTGTAGCTAGGTTAGCAGAGTTAACTTATTCAATTGCAACTTCGGCTGACTATTCTAATGTTAACCCTTTAAAACATATAATGGCCGCACGGCCCTTCTCCATAAAAACGTAAAATGATTATGATTATGATTATTATTATGACCATTTGATTATTTTAATTATTACTCAAAATGGCTGTGTCAAAGTGCCCACGACGAGTTACACGTTGGAAGAGAGGTAGCTAACGCATAATTTTTTGGGATTAAAACCTGCTCTGCATTTTGAAAGCTGTATATTTTTGTTTAGCTGAATATTCAACAAAGTAGATATTTTATCATGTTTCTAATGAATTTCAAAACATCATTAATATGCAATATTAACGGTGAGTGAATAATATGAATATCCTATATATTATTATTATTGTGTGAGTAATTTGGTAGTATAGTTTGTTTTTCTTTTTTTATGGGAAGTATCTCAACAATGAGAGGTAAATGTTGTTTGGTGTCATATTAAAGAGGAGTTTGTGCTCTTTAAATAGCCACACAGATGGGATTACCTGTATTACAGTGTATGATGTAGCTGTCCATCAGTGTAAACAATGTGCAAAGTAATTAAACCAAAAAGTACACAATTTATAAAGTTATTTGCTTCTAAAGTAAGGAGTCGACTCTGAATTGCCGAAACGAGTCGTTATAGATTTCAAATCTTTTGCCCATCTCTATGTACATCACTAGGACACTTTGCATAATAATCTCCGCCTACCGTCTTCAGAGAAACGGAACTCTGACCTGCCCCACCCCCCACACAGACACTCTGGTTGGTTTGAGAGCATCATGTCGAGGAGACAGTGTGTTTTTAATTGTAAAGGCAAGTTTGTTTTATTTTCACTGCCAAAGAATGAAGATCAGAAGAACCAATGGCTAAAATTCATTTTTACCACAATAACAGAGCAGTAAAACAAATCCCTTTTGTTGTGTTCACAACATTTCACTGATGACTGCTTTTCTAATCTCGGTGAGTACAAGGCTGGATTTTCAAAGCGTTTGGCCATAAAAGAGGGTTCATTACCAACTTTATTTAGACCAACAAGCATCTCCGAATCACAACGCGAAGTATGATTATGAAGTTATGTGTTTGTTTTCTCCCGAGCGTCTTATCAGTATGTGTGCTGTCTGCAGCCTTTGTCTGCACTGATCGTCATGTACAAACACGTCATTAAAATGAAGTGTAACTCCGTGAATACTCAACGAAGATACATGAGAAAGATATCTATAGAAAGCTTGACATGTCTACTTTAAAACTAAACAAGTGCCTAAAACAGATATTCTGTGATAAAGTAATCCATATGAAAACATGCGATGTCCGTTTTTCACGTCTCCCTTCATTATATCTAATGTGACGACGCCCCCACGCTGAACGCGCTATTCAGATTCAAACTGAAGCGCTCGGCTTGAATACACCCACACAGAAGAAAAAGCAGCGAGACTGTTCAAGTTTTTTATTTTACTGTTTGCTTCGCGATGAGAGGAATAAGACATAATTCACCCCAAAAAGATGCTAACGCATTGTTTACCATGAAGTTGTGTGCGGAACAACCAATCAAAACTGACTATGTTAGTTGACCAATCAGAACACAGTATGCTACCGAAAGGTGGGGTTTAAGGAAACTGAATCTTTTGAACAGCTTTGCGCGAACTTTTTGGGGATCTCTGAGAATTGAGGTAATTTTAATATGATATTTTGACAAAATGACAATGTTTTTTAACCTTGGATGGATTTAAACCTATTGTACAGGACTAATAAACAGTGATAGGAAGCTTAGAATTTTCATCTTACTGGCTCTTTAAAACAAAGTAGCCTATACTTGCAATTGTAAACTAGTTTTTCTGCTGTCTGGTTCATTGAAAAAAAAAAAAAAAAACATTTATTTTTAGAATTAGCAGTACTCTGTCCTTATGTATAGTCAAGCCAGGTTGAGTTAGCAGTGGAGGAGAGCAACTTTTATCACCAGGGATTCAGTCAAGAGAGAGTGAGTACACTGGTCCACTTGCACTTAGTTCTCAGCTTTGTAGGGGTTTTTGGGAATGGAATGGTATATATGCATATCTACAGGGACCGCAAGGATGGTGTACTGGTTGGTTATATCCGACCGATTGCGGTGGGCCGGTCTGAGCGAAAATGCCAGGGCCCTTTTTTTGTCACAGTCCAGCCCTGTCAGCAATATCTTCAAAAGATTTCTGAACTTCTGAAAATTTTTCTCTAAACAGAGATGATACGTCAAGGAAATATTGCGAACTTTTGTACATTTTGTTATGTGGAAATGTTTAAATCTTGTAGAGTTGTGCCCTGCTGTGCTCACCCTGTACTAGAGCTGCACGATTAATCGTTAAAAGATCGCGATCTCGATTCAGACACCCTCTCGATCTCATTTCTAAAAGACAACGATTCCCCGAGTCTGTTAAACCTTTGTCAAAGTCTTACCGGATCATTCAAATCCGTGCGCGCACTGCCGCTGACACAGAGAGAGCTCTTACCATGTTTGGTTAAGAAACATCTTCACAAACAGTCTTTTCAACTACACAGTATTATATCTGTCTTACAGTCATTTATATTATCACAGAAATACTGGGATAAAGTTTATAGTTTAAATATAAACATTGATGTCTATATGGCAGCGATCAAAATATAACAAATCCCCTTTTGAAAGTACTGCGCTTTAAATAACGTTTGTGTCGATTGCATTGTTTCACCAATAGGTGGCGACAAGTGTCTTAATTCATTTGTCAATGAATTAATTTTTAATTCAAGAGAATCGTTCAAAAACGCTGATTCATCCAGAAATGAAACAAGTGTAGTAGGTTTATGAGTGAGTCGTTGAATCAGTGATCTAAACAACCTTTTCATCATTCTAATATTAAAAAAACTGGGGTTTTAAATATATTATATATACACTACCAGTCAAAAGTTTTTGAACCATAAGATGTGTAATGTTTTTTTAAAGTCTCTTCTGCTCACCAAACTATATTTATCTGATCCAAAGTACAGCAAAAACAGTAAAGTTTTGAAATATTTACCATTTAAAATAACTGCTTTCACTTGAATGTATTTTAAAATGTAATTTATTTCTGTGGTGTGCAGCTGTATTTTCAGCATCATTACTCCAGTCTTCAGTGTCACATGATCTTCAGAAATCATTCTAATATGCTGTTTTGCCGTTCAAAAAAAACATTATTATTATTATTATTATGTTGAAAACAGATGAGTAGATTTTTTTCAGGTTTCTTTGATAGAAAGTTCAGAAGAACAATAATTGTGTGTAATAGAAATATTTTGTTATAAATGTCTTTGTCACACTTGATCAATTTAAAGAATCCTTGCAAAATAAAATAATTAATTTATATACTTGTGATAATGATAATGTTAATAGTAATAATAATAATAAAGAATCGTAGGAGAATCGTGATCTCTATATGAGATCAAAAAATCGTGATTCTCAATTTATCCAGAATCGTGCAGCCCTACCCTGTACATGTGAAATGCTTTTTACAAACCGTTTCCCGAACGAAAACAGTGCAGAGTTCAAACGGATGATAGAAATGAATGAACATGGCCTACCTGAAACTGTTTTCGTAACATTAGAATTTTCTGGTGTATGCAATCTCATGCAGAATATAGTGTATTGAAGTGAGCAAGTTTTTTTCTCTTTTAATAATGCGGACCGATTTAACCTTTTAAAGACATTGCTCTGAGACCTTCACTGAACAGTTACAACTCGTGTGCTCCTGCACTTCAAAACACGCACGTGGACTTTATTGCAATTTAAAAATCACACTAAGGATATTGCAGTTCGTTATTAATGTTGGTGGGTATATCGTTGTGACGAGTGGGTTCCCAGTTCCCGCCTCCTCCTTCTCATGATTGTGAAGTTTTTAATGTGTTACACTGGTGCCGAAGCCCGGGAGGAAGGAGGGACGTGCTCCCGAAGATCCCTCGCCGCTGTGGTGAATCCGCGGTGCAATCGAGCAGGGTGAAGGGGTCTGCCACCGGGGATGCTCGAGGCGGTGGAATGGAGTGAGTTGCCGGGGGGACGGACGAACTCACTCCAGCCCAGCGCCTCGATAACTCCTTTGGGAAGGAATTGTGAACCGGCGGACAATCGAACAAAGTTTTAATAACCAAATAAACACAAAACAGCACGACAGCCCTTCACGGACGACTGCCACACACAAATAAAAAATAAACACAAAATAAAACCCAGGCCTGGTCCTCTCTCGTCCTTCACTGTCGTCGCTCTTCTTTTGTATACTTCCGATCTCCTCCGTGGTTCTCGAGACCGGTGAGTGGAGCATATGCAGCCCTAGACTGAACTGTGTGAGTGTTTGTGTTTCTTTGAAACGTAAATTTAGCTGCAGCCAAGTGATTTTGTGAGACCCACCTTGTTCCATTCTGTGACCCACAAGTGACCGACAGTTTGAAAACCCCTGCATTAGAGTTTTTGTATTAGTATTTGTGCTAATGTTAACATATGCTAACACTTTATTTTGATGGCCAACCAACAGATAAACTGAATATAAGTGTTTTTGCAAGTACATCTACTTATTCGATTATACTAGATTCAACAATTCTTGAGCATACTAATACTCTAATGAGAGTTAGTTGGCATGTAGTTGCAAAGTTGCTTATTTTTTGATTGATTAAGAAGATAATCAAAATAAAATGTAGCCATATAAAACAGTTTTTTTTTTTCATTTGGAGTATTAAAGGGTTAGTTCATCGAAAAATCTAAATTATGTTATTAATGACTCACCCTCATGTCGTTTCAAACCAGTGAGACCTCCGTTTATCGTTGGAACAGTTTAAGATATTTTAGATTTAGTCCGAGAGCTCTCAGTCCCTCCATAGAAACTGTGTGTACGGTACACTGTCCATGTCCAGAAAGGTAAGAAAAACATCATCAAAGTAGTCCATGTGACATCAGAGGTTCAGTTAGAATTTTTTTGAAGCATCTAAAATACATTTTGGTCCAAAAATCAAATCATCATCAAAATCATCATTGTCTTCTCTTCCGTGTCTGTTGTGCGAGAGTTCAAAACAAAGAAGTTTGTGATATCCGGTTCGCGAACGAATCATTCGATGTAACCGGATCTTTTTGAACCAGTTCACCGAATTGAACTGAATCGTTTTAAATGGTTTGCATCTCCAATATGCATTAATCCACAAATGACTTAAGCTGTTAAAGGGGGGGGGGGGGTGAAATGCTATTTCATGCATACTGAGTTTTTTACACTGTTAAAGAGTTGGATTTGTTGGAAAAGTTTCAAAGATTAAGTTGTAAGTTTGAAGGAGTATTTCTGTTCCAAAAATACTCCTTCCGGTTTGTCACAAGTTTCGGAAAGTTTTTTTTTCGAGTATGGCTCTGTGTGACGTTAGATGAAGCAGAATTTCCTTATATGGGTCCTAAGGGCACGTCTGCCGGAAGAGCGTGCGCTCCCGTATAGCAGAGCACTGAGAGGCTGAGCACAGAAATTCACTGATCAGAGTGAGAGCGTCGCGAAATGTCACAAAAGGAGTGTGTTTTTGGTTGCCATGGCAAGACAACCCTGCACAGATTACCAAAGAAAAAACTGCATTAAGGGACCAGTGGATGGAGTTTATTTTTACAGAGCATCAACGGAGTTGTGCAAGTGTTTGTGTTTGTTCCCTGCATTTCGAAGATGCTTGTTTTACAAACAAGGCCCAGTTTGACGACGGATTTGCGTATCGTTTATTTCTTAAGGATGATGCAATCCCAACGAAAAAGGGTCACGATCGTGTGTTGGAACCGCAGGCGGTGAGTAAAACTGCTTAAAATATCTCTGCCTCCTTGTTAGTGCGTCCGCCTCCCATGCCGGAGACCCGGGTTCGAGCCTCGCTCGGAGCGAGTCGTTGCTGCTGCTGCTCCCGTTCAGTTTCAGCCTCGGGATCTGATTCTGGATCATAAATAAACGGCTGAATCTGACTGTTAGCCATGGTTTGTTTTGGATGGTGGTTTTTTCCTCAAGGTAATGTCACAGCTTCCAAACGCTCTCAACGCAAAAGCCTACTGGCGCTCGTGATTCTTTAGCTCCGCCCACACGTCACGCCTCCAGTCGGTCGTGTTTTTCCGATAAAAATCGGTCCAGACTATCTTTCTCTTATGAATATAATAAAACTAAAGACTTTTTGGAGTTATGAAGGATGCAGTACTACTCTATAGGTACTCAAGATTAACAGGATATTGAGTGAAAACGAGCATTTCACCCCCCCTTTAACTTTTTTAATGTGGCTAACACTCCCTCTGAGTTCAAACAAACCAATATCCTGGAGTAATTCATTTACTCAAACAGTACACCGACTGAACTGCTGTGAAGAGAGAACTGAAGATGAACACAGAGCCTAGCCAGATAACGAACAAAAATTGACAAGATTGCAGCTGGTCCTGGATAAAAAATGATTATGTTTTGGAAAACAGCAAGTCAAACGCAGAATAGAGAGCCACACACTTGCACTGAATGTAGCATTGAATAGACTGTAGTGCTGCAACGCGTCACACTGTTTACATCTCGTGTAATGGCATACTGGGAATGGAGAAAGTTGCATTCTATCACAAAAACAGAGACCACTGTTATCAAAAGTATGGGAATAATTCAAACAGAGGCCAAATAAAATGGCCATTTTTTCCCTTTGAAAAACCGATATGGTGTACCACGGCAGCACAACTGCGATGCACGAGCACCTCAGAGGAAAACATCCTGGTGCTCTCCGGTGTTACGGTTTAACTGGTTAAGTTTGATCTGGTGACCAACTTCCTGGTTCAGGTCTCTGCTGCAGGTGTGATGGAACGACTGCAGCAGATTCGGCGATTCTAAAAGTACAAACTGATGTGATATTATTAAGTGTCTAATAAACGCAGACTTGTTAATTGCATGATTCTGATATTCTTGTAAAGATTACAAGTTATTGGTATGATCACCCGTAGCGGCTGAAGTAAGGATAAAATAAAAAATAAAGTAAGTCTGTGTTGGCAAGGGTTTCGAACACGCGTTAGGGGCCGTTCACATATCGCGCCTAAAACTTGTGGAAAACGCTAGTCGCACCGCTTTCTCCTTCTTTCCGAAGCGGTCGGGCAGTTGCGCCCCTGGGATGTCTGCCGTTGCTAAGCAACCATGACGCGCTCTCTCCCTGAAGACGCGGAAATTTCAGCAAAGGATAAATGGATTTGCTATTCTAAAAATCGCTTGCAGTAGCTCTGCTACTAAATTTATTTCAAAATGGCAATCCATATACAGCTATGATCAGCAGTTCCTTCATCTTAGCTGAGCTTTACGGGAAAGGATGAAGCTGATTGGTTAGTTCTTGTCACATGACCTGCGGTGCGCTCGCAGCATTCTGAAAAGTTGAGATGTTTTTAACTCGATGCGGTGCGGACGCGCCTGTTTTCGCGACCACTCCATTCCATTATGAGCATGCATACCGCGCACCTACATTGGAAATAACGAACTTGAGTGCGCAAAACACGCGATATGTGAACGGCCCCTTAAAAGACAGTCACAGACCACCGAGCTACCCAGAATCAGCTCCAGATCTCTGGAAACCATGCTAAACCATAGCAGAACCCTAACTATATTTTATGGTTTGTGATGCTTAAGAACATTTCATGACATCTCAGACAACTGTAAATTTGTGGCTACTGTGGTTTAATTATAAGCGCTATCGTAAACTCATATTCACCATAGTAAAATAATTTTCTTTGCCTCTTTATTTTTGTATACTGTAAAAACTTCAACCACATTGGTTGAAAATGAATAAAGGTTGAAATATTATATTATAAGTTGTACTTATATTTTTTTGTAAAGTTATCCAAAGGATTCATTAGCTAATCAAAAAAAGAACATTAGATTAATTATTTATTGTAATAAAAATAATCGTTAGAGTAGTCGACTAATCGGAAAAATAATCGTTAGATTAGTCAACAGAAAAAATAATCGTTAGTTGCAGCTCTAATAGACTGAACGTGAGCAATACCCATGTTACTGTTTGAGCAACAGATTTGTTCCTTCTAGTTTACTGTGTTTTGGTTAGGATATTTAAAGATGCAGTTTTTTTTAGTGTGTGTACCTCTGCCTCCAACAGCTCCTCGATTTGATTTGAGGTTCTGAAAAACAGAGGGATCAACATCTCTGCAAGTGTAATTTACAGCTGCTGGTCATATAATTAGAATATCATCAAAAAGTTGATTTATTTCACTAATTCCCTTCAAAAATGAAACTTGTATATAATATTAATTTATCACACACAGACTGATACATTTCAAATGTTTATTTCTTTTAATTTTGATGATTATAACTGACAACTAAGGAAAATCCCAAATTCAGTATCTCAGAAAATTAGAATATTGTGAAAAGGTTCAATATTGAAGACACCTGGTGCCACACTCTAATCAGCTAATTAACTCAAAACACCTGCAAAGGCCTTTAAATGGTCTCTTAGTCTAGTTCTGTAGGCTACACAATCATGGGGAAGACTGCTGACTTGACATATATATATATATATATATATATATATATATATATATATATATATATGTGTGTGTGTGTGTGTTGGAGGCCTCTCATGGCTTGGACAGATTCAGGAGATTGTTTCAAATATACAGGGATCAGCACATAGGGCAAACCTAGTGACAAGGCAACATTCATTTGTCTTATCTTAAGAGTCACGCGCACAAAAATTTTTTTTTGCATCTTTTATTATCCTAACCAAAACACAGTAAACTAGAAGGAACAAATGTGGTGCTAAAAAAGTATCATGGGTATTCAGTGTAAGTGTGTGGCCTCTATTCTACATTTGACTTACTGTTTATAATTTTTTTTTTTTGTCACCAGCTGCAACTAATGTTGACTTTTATATTACCCGTAGTACGTAATGTTGTTTTATACTGTACAGCTATCATTAAGGTGCCCCCCCCCCACCCCCAACAAATGCAGATCTGAAGATTTTGTCATCAAGTTTTTACAGACAACAGATATGGCATATTCATTGCAGTACACATGAAATGTATGTATTTATTTGTCATTTAAACTGATGTAAACAGAAAAAGAGTAGATTGGATTTTTTAAAGCCTGTCGCCCCCTCTAGTGGACATCAAGTATATTAAGGCCTTTATTGCTCAGATAACGAAAGTCAATAGGAATTTGTGGGAAGGTAATCTGAGTCAGACGAGTCTGAAGATCTGAGCTGAATTTAGTGAAACAATTAAGTTCTAGTTAGTGTCAGTTACTCTCATAATAAATAATAATAATGTTAAAGGGACATGACATTCAGCCAAGTATGGAGACCCATACTCAGAATTTGTGCTCTGCATTTAACCCATGCAGTGGGCAGCCATTTATGCTGGGGCGCCCGGGGAGCAGTTGGGGGTTCGAAGCTTTAAGAAGTAACTGGACCAAGATCCCAACTAAACCAAACACTTTTTGATAATGAATCAAATATCAAAATTTAAACCTATGATTATTTTCAATAAGAGCTTCTCTGTCTGACAGAAATAAAGTCACAGAACCTTGTAAGGAGGATCTGTGAACATCTATATCGGACGTACAGAAGACATAAAAAAACATAAAAAAAAAGACATCATAAAAACATTCTGTCTCCTCAGTGGACGTCTTTTCAACGTTTGCAAAGACATAAAAAGACGTCCACTGGACGTAATTTTGCCCAGTGGATTAGGTTGATGTTAAAATACACAATATAGTAATTTTCACGTAATAGTTCCTTTAAAAACAAACAAAAATGTTAAATACATGTGACTTCATGCCACAAGACTGCTAACGTATGAAGGTATAATTAACACTTGATTTATTTAACAAGCATTATGTACCATGTGTTGAGTTCAGTGTAAAATGCATGGAGTAAAGAAGTTAATATACAAGACTTGGTATGTCCTTGTGCTTTGGACACAAACTTTCAATAATAAAAAAAGTTATTTGACCCATGTTATGGTCTTTTATTTATTTAGACTATTTGAATAATAAAAAAAAATGTGTTTGCTTATAGATAATATACCTTGGGCCCTATTTTAACGATCTGAAATGCATGTGTCAAAGCGCGAAGCGCAAGTAACTTTGTGGGCGGGTCTCGGCGCTGTTGCTATTTTCCCGGCGGGATAAATGGCTCTTGCGACCGGCGCAAATCTAAAATGGGTTGGTCTGAAGTAGCTTCATTATTCATAGGTGTGGTTTGGGCGTAACGTGAAATAAACCAATCAGAGCGTCATCCAACATTCCCTTTAAAAGCAGGTGAGCAAGTTCCATTATGGATTGCTATTATTATGGCGTATTTACCAGGCGCACGCCAGGAGCGGTTCACAGCCGAGGAGACTGATGTTCTTGTAAGAGCAGTGAAAGACAGAGAAGTTGTGTTGTATGGGGATGGGAGAATAATTAGCCTGAATAATTTGTAAGCTAGATTTATGCCTATTTTTTTCACATCTTCGTGGCACACCACAATGATTTCCGTCATCTCATGTGTTAATATTTTTTTAGTGTAACAATTTATGATTTGCAAAAATAACTGTTGCATCTGTGTAGATTACATGAGCAAAGTGTATGCGCGTTGTGCACGCTATACATTATGGTCAAGCATGCGCCCTTAAAATAGCATAATGAACAACGCGCAACGCGCCACTGACTTTAGACTAGGTTTTTTCTGGTCAGTGGCGCAATTGTTTAATGGAACAGCAAAATAGCACCAGGGATTGTTTGCGCCGGAACACGCCTCCTTTTTTGCGCTGAACCGCCCAGGGAGTGCAAGTTCATTCACTAGTTTAGCGACGTGCTTCTTTGGAGGGAAAAGCGCGCTTTGCGCGGGTGCAAAATAGGAATGACACATGCGTCGGTGTACAAAGTCAATTGCGCTGGGTGCAAGATAGGGCCCCTTGTGTTCAGTAAACAAAAAATATTTTGTTCTGATATTTTTTTGGTTAACATGACTATTTATGTTGTGACAACTTGTGATATTAAGTTATTATTTTAAGTTGAGTGGACTTTAGTCCCCGTTTGTTAAGTTTACTCAAAAAAGCGCTTGTGATATGTTGCCTTTTTTTTTTTAAGTTGACGCAACTTTTTTTTTTTTTTACAGTGTGACTGTGAAACGGGAATATGAACTTAATATGAATATAAAGTTGCTTACTTTACACATTTTCCTTATATGTTGCTTACTTTACACCTTAGTTTTAATAGATTATTAACTCCAAAAACAATACCACTTTATGAAAATGACGTATTCACTTCAATTTAAACAAAAATTATTTATGGAAAAAATAGATTCTCATCGTTGTCTCCACTGATCTATAATATAGGACTGGATTGCTCATGACGTTATTAAAGCGAAGCCGCAGCGCCTCTATATTGGTAATCCAAGTGTGCGTAAATGTTCTATAGAATTAATAGGACATTTTATGATTTTAATGAGAAAACATCACCTAACAAGTCAGCGTTTATAAATCTGAAGTATCTCTGTACATTATTACAATGCAAACACCCTAGGCATGTAAACGGTTGTTTTTTTTAATGTTGGGAATTTCCCCTACTTATTTAAAAGCTATGTTCATTACAGTAGTGAACATCATGAAAATGATAAACGTCAGACGGACACGAGCTCAAAACATATAACAAACAATAAACTGTTCGTTCTGAAATCTGAATTAATTGAGAGAAATAACTGACTATATACAGTACGGATTTAAAGACATAAAGCTTTATTTCCAAGTTAAGCTTTTCATTTCATTATAGAGCAATATTAACAACATAATTGTATTATTCATTGTAATATATTCAAATCCATTTCTGATACTAATACAATCATGTTTAATAATTCCTGAACAAATATGTTAATAAAGAAATAGGCTGTATTTTGTGTTTGATCAGTTAACTGTGTCATCAGTGCGCAGCAGACACACACACCTAAACAATTTAAATATATCGCTTATCCTGCCCCAAAAGACCATAAACACTGCAAATAACATCTGAAGTAAACATAAATTTACATACATATAACATGAAAACGAGTCCTGTTTTTACTGATTTGCTTCAAATAGAGTTATTTTAGGTCAGCAGTTTGAATGTGTCTCAATCGCCCTGTCCCAAATTACACACTTCATGTGGACTTTCGTTCTCGTGGACTTAAATTGCGCGTGCTCACCGAGTCTACGAGTCCGTAGGCTGTCCCATTCAGCATTTTAACACTCTGAGGAGGGCTCAGTAATGCCCCCTTTGTATCCTTGAAGCGGTCTTCAGTGAAGCTCGCATAGATGCAGGCTCCGTATACTTTTACTACCCAGGAATCCTTGCGAAATGCCAATCAGACAACGGATGGGAGGAGATTTTGATCAAGAGCAATTGATGACATGGATGAGAAGAAAATATTTAAGTGTAGGTATCATTATGGTTTTTATGACCTGTGTGTACATTTTACCAGTTGTTACCTACAGTTTATACAGACATTATGGTCTTCAACCAGTGGTTGATATCTCAAACATAATAATAGTGCATTGAAAAATACGATCACATTATGATTCATTAAATAAATAGAACTGAATGTCAGGGCTTTACTGAGTCATGTGTAAACCTAGTATTTATAATGGTAAAAACAACAACAACAATAGGCAGCATATTCCTCGAACCTGCAGCTCCCCATCAAAAAACAACCAGACCATTATTTCCGGCGTGACGATCGAGTCTGTCCCAAAAATACCTCTCAATGCAGGTCTGCACTACATGACGTCACCAAGTCCGGAGTGTGCCATTTGGGACAGGGCCATATGTGCTTGATCATGTATGTCAGTAGGCTGGTTTGAGATGTGCCTTGCATCCCCTGAAATGAAAAGTTCAGAGTAGGCGGCTGCAGTAAGAGGAGGGGTCAAAAAAGACCTTTGAAGTCTGACACTTCCTGAATCTAGCTGTTTTGTCTTCTGCAAACCTCAGTAATGGAGGAGATTGCGTTCGCATGTTTTATTGCAGACTCAGTGGATGTAATCGAAATACCACTATTTTGTCATCATGTGCATCAATTCCTTTGTTCTGCTGAACACAAAGGAGTACATTTAGAAGAATGTTTGCAAACAAGCAGGTTTCTGTCACCATTTCACGTCCATAGTTTTTTCCATACTATGCAAGTCAAAGCTGCTTTGTAGCAAACATTCTTCAGAATTTCTTCCCTTGTTTTCAGCCAGACCCAGAGACTTCTCAGATGAAACCACACAAAGATGAGACATAATGGCTAAAGAGTCCATTTAGATATGTATGTTTGTATGTATATTTTTAATGGATTGATTTATTAATTCACACAAACATACAATAGAATAAAGTGAAAATTACAACAAGGAATAAATCGAATTAAAATTTTATTACATAAACGCATGTCCTAATTCTTAACTTCACTAGGCGTGTTTTGTTTGTCAATGGTTTCCCATCATGCTTTTGATCAGTGCAGCCGATGGAGAGCAAATGCGCTCGACTGCTCAATCTGACACAGCCGCCTCGCCGTCGCGAGAGTTTTTTAGCACATGTCAGCATGACATCAGAGCAAGACGGATGTAACTCGGACACTTTTCTAACCAGCATGCATCTCGTGGTGATCACCCGTGATCGGTTCTGTACAGATTTTACTCATCTCAAACAAGCCTAAAAGGTGCGTTCGACTTCACGCAGCACTGCACAAACCGATCGCAGTCTGACTTGACAGCAATACATGCCAGTTAGAAATGTTGTCCGACTTGAGATTGCGCATGACTGTAACGTGTGGCATCAAAGTACCGCGAGAGTGATTCGAGAGCAGCCGGCTGATTCAGCCGCCGCAGTTTCTCCAGAGCGACTACAGGAGCGCTGATGACGACACAGCTGCTTCACGATTGGCCAGATTCACCACATGACAACAATCACAAGTTTTTCGGGTTAGACGAACCATTTCAGTTCCAATAATGGCATCAAATCTGTGTTTTTAGAATGGTAAACGCTTTTGTTCTGTAGTCACACTGTTTTATTGAGTCAAGTTTATCATACAACACAGATAAAATCATATATACCCAGTAGTAGTATGATTATGTTGATCTTGAAAATATGGCGCTTTATTCAGCAGTATGTAAAAACTGTTTCTGTTGCTCATGAAAACATTTATAAAACGTCTGTGTATTTGACAAATATTGTATTTAATTCACTTCATCTGTGATAAAGTGAGCTTCACTAACGGGAGCAGAAAGTGTCCGTCTTGACATGTCTGTTTTTCAATAGGGTTGCCACCCATCCCTTAAAATTCAGAATCGTCCCATATTTAAGAATAAAATAGCGCGTCCCGTTTTGAATCAATACGGGATGGGTTTGTCCCATATTTTCAAGTGGGTATAACTGCAGACCGGAGATCTCTAAAATGGGGCATGAACTCCAAAATGGGGCGGGGTCTCCTTTCGCAAAGACTTTCACCATTGGCTGTGGCTTCAGCCAATTATTACTGACTTACATTTCAAAATAAACCTTTATAAATTAAACATTGTTTGTAGTTCATCTAAATTAAAATATGCAATATAAATAAATGTTCTCCATGAGAGCAGAGCCCAAGGCTCGTGGCCAGTGGTGTTTGGACCCCAGTCTGAACCTCTGCTTCATGATGTAAACGGGAATCACTCAGGAGCTGTCCCAGCGGAGGGGGGAAAAAAATTCCTACCAGCAGGGCCGATAAAAGGTGCCATTGAGCGGTGAGTCTCATATCACATAATCTTATTAATTGTTAATCTCCTGAACTGCAACTTTACCACACTATTCAGCGCCAATCCCGCCATTCAGTCAATTTCACTGGTTAAGGTAAGGTGTGGGGTAGGTTTAGGGGTTAGCGTTTTTTGTTGTATAGTTTAGGAAACACTTTAACTGACACAACCAATAAAAACTTCAGAATCAGCTGTGGGGCGGAGTTTGCACTGAAGTGGATTGGGGGAAAAATTGTGCATGCGTGCCATGCGCCTGTCTCTCATTGGGAGGAAGCCACACCCTATTTTGGAGATCTCCAGGCTGCAGTTATACCCTTCTCTGTATTTTCGGAGTTGTCTTCAATGCAAGTATAGGACTCTGCAGGAAAGTAATGGGAGTTGCCAGATCAGGGCGTTTTTACACCATGAGACCTGATTGGCTGACGTCATAGTGATGTTATGTTTAGGGGTGGGGTTGGGTAAGGGTGATCATTTAGATTGCATGATTTAGAAACACCCAGCAGTTTGAAAGCACCCACAAGGTGATAAACGCCCACATTTGCTCTGCAGAGACCTAAGTCTCCTTCAATGCGGCATCTCATGCAAATCATCCCACCGGCATTCTGTGAAGACTCATCCTATTCTGCCCCTGATTGGGTAATACTCGCTGCCATCAGTGGATTGATTGGTTTGTTTCATGTTCACGGCCGATCAGAGTCAGAGGAGGGTGGTTCTCTTGGCAGAGAGTCGATTTGAAAGAAAGGCAGAGGCTGCTCCAAATACCCCCCGCATCCAGCGTTTAAACGAAAGTGGACACAAAAGTATCGACGAGAGTGGGAGGAATCAAAAAGTGTCAGCGGAAATTAGTATCAAGCCAATTGCACAATTTGTCGGCGAGTGTTCTCTGTTGCGCACTGTGGCTTGTCAGATGTGCGACAGCATGCCTCGGGAGAACAACATTCCCGCAATGCTAGAGGTCACAGAAATCAAAGCACCGTCTCACAGTTCTTCATTCCTCAATCATCTCCTGAGGCAGATAGTGTTATGACAGTTTTTTAATCACCTCAATAATTTTTTG
Organism: Carassius auratus; assembly: GCF_003368295.1. Classification (NCBI taxonomy): domain Eukaryota; kingdom Metazoa; phylum Chordata; class Actinopteri; order Cypriniformes; family Cyprinidae; genus Carassius; species Carassius auratus. Next base: position 140,153 of record NW_020528413.1, read on the forward strand.
ATTGATTACATTAGATTTCGTAGGCCGCCTATTTGTTAAGAAATAATGTTAAAAATGTTAATGAATCATGTTATGGTATGATTTGTTGGTAACACTTTACAATAAGGTTAATTTATTAAACATTAGTTAATGTATTAACTAACATGAACTAACAATGTGTAAGTAATACATTTGTTACAGTATTTATTAATATTTGTTAATTTTAGTTAATAGAGATAAAGCTGTTCTTTGTTTTTCATGTTAGTTCACGGTTCATTAACTAATTTTAACAAGATTTATAATAAACTATTATTAAATGTGGAAATTAACATGAACAAAGATGAACAATTGCTGTACACTTGAAGTTCATTATTAGTTCATGTTAATTAATGTAGTTAACTAATGAACCTTATTTTAAAGTGTTAGCGATTTGTTTATTACAGTTAAGGTGTACAGTCAGACACATAAGCATTACTGTATTTTAATAAGAGATAAGAGAGAGATATATAATAATAGAAATATAGTGCCTATGTGAAGCAAATAAACAACTTAACTAATTTAAATGATTGCATTCTTCAACAGGCTACTGTAGAATTAACAATAGACTATATAAAATAGATTAACTTACCAATAATAATAATAATAAAATTGTGTTTTACATGAATTTAGAAATGTTTGTAGACCAGTTATTTATTATGTGGTTTCACTGTTTGGATGGTGTTACTGTCTGCAAACAATGATAAATATTTTATCCAAAATCTGTGTTCACGCCACTTTATACAATTACTAAAGTTCATTAGCATTTAATATTTTTATGAAAACATGTTTTAAGTTGTGATTTACCACTGGCACGTCATCGGACCTGTGGTCATCTTGGACCCGAGGGGTTTCTCCCCCAGGAGTCCCTTATTTTTCTGTATTGAACGTGGCAACCCTAGTTTTCAACTCTCGTTGATCACTTTCTGTAGCCGTGCTTCAAGTCGAATGCACCCATATGACAGACGATCGAACCAATCAAAGTGGCTCCGTCTCAATCTGCAGGTTGGGTGTACTTTAACTCTTTAGATCAAATAACTAACAATAACGATAAAACAACAACAAAACGTTTAAACTAAGTCAGAAACCCACAAAAACAATAGTCAGTAACTGCATAATTTATTCATGCTGCAATGCATGCTGGGAACTAACAAAGTCTTAAAATTTCAACAATACAACATTTTTTGTTCAGACAACTGAACAGTGAAATCCTGAGTGTTAAATTAACACTGCTCAGAGCATATATGGACCCACTTCTACAAGAGTGTTAAAGTAACACTGAAGTAGTGTTAAAGTTAATGATATAATTAAGTGGTTAATTAAGTGTTGATTGAGAATTAGTGATGAACAGCTGCTGTTAACAATTAACATCACTGAAGAAAAGAGAAACACAAGAACTACTACAACTGACTTCAGACACAGCCTTAGATGAAATCAACTGAAATAAAATACATGAAATCTCTCAAGATTTAAGAACAAGATAAGTGGAAGTGATACAGATGTTTTAAACTGGTGTGCAAAGTGTTAAAGTTCTTCAATATTATTATTATTATTTATTTTTTTGGTCAAACTTTATTTTAGGGTCCAATTCGCACTATTAACTAACCATTAACTATGACTTTTGCCTCAATTAACTCCTAATTTGCTGCTTATTAATAGTTTATAAAATATTGTTAAGTTTAGGGTATTGGGTAGGATTATAGATGTCATGCATTATATTTACTTAAAAGCACTAATAAACAGCCAATATGTTAATAAAAGGCATGCTAATAAACAACTAGTGAGAACTGGACCCTATACTAAAGTGTTACCTTGACAACATCACCAAAAATGGGCCAATATGACCTGATTATATTATTATTTATTCATTTTTTCCCATAGAAAATGTGTTTAATAAACACAGTTACAACAACCAGAGAAAATCTAGTGTAGTTGTAATACACAATACATGCATTGTATCAAATTATTTAAATATAAATAGTAGAGCTGCACAATTAATCGTTAAAAGATCGCGATCTCGATTCAGTCTCACGGTGTCTGGTCTGTGTTTCCCTGGGTCTCCACTAGTGGTCTCACTTCCCCATAGGCACCTCACCGCAGGCACTACATTTCCAACAAAGCCTTGTCCCTTCATCACAGTAATTGCACTCCTGTTAATTGCACTCGGGTGTCTTCACTTTCATAGTCATTATCCTGCCTATTTCGCGCTGGTCTGGATAATGACTATGAAAGTGAAGACACCTGAGTGCAATTAACAGGTGTGCAATTACCGTGATGAAGGGACAAGACACTAAACACAAAGACACTAAATTCAGACACAGAAAATAAATAATTTCTAAATGAAAACGATTCCCTGAGTCTGTTAAACCTTTGACAAAGTCTTACCGGATCATTGAAATCCCTGTTTTCGCATTGCCACTGACACAGAGAGAGCAGTTAGTATGTTTGGTTAAAAAACAACTACACAGTAATATTTCTGTCTTACAGTCATTTATATTAACACAGAAACACTGGGATAAAGTTTATAGTTCAGATGTAAACACTGATGTCTATATGGGAGCGATCAAAATATAGCAGATCCCCTTTATGAAAGTGCTGCGCTTCAAATAATGTTCGTGTCGATGGCATTGTTTTACCACGAGGTGGCGACAAGTTTCTTAATGTATTTGTCAATGAATGAATTTTTCATTCAAGAGAATCGTTCAAAAACGCTGATTCATCCAGTAATGAAACAAGTGAGTGACAAGTGAGTGGTTTATGAGTGAGTCATTGAATCAGTGATTTAAACAACTTAATCATTCTAATAATAATAATAATAAAAAAAAAAAAAACTGGGGTTCTAAATATAGTATATATACACTACCACTCAAAAGTTTTTGAACCGTAAGATGTGTAATGTTTTTTAAAGTCTCTTCTGCTCACCAAACCTGCATTTTTTTTGATCCAAAGTACAGCAAAAACAGTAAAGTTTTGAAATATTTTTACAATTTAAAATAACTGCTTTCTATTTGAATGTATTTTAAACTGTAATTTATTTCTGTGATGCACAGCTGTATTTTCAGCATCATTACTCCAGTCTTCAGTGTCACATGATCTTCAGAAATTATTTTAATATTCTGATTTGCTGTTCAAAATAGCATTATTATTATTATTATTATTATTATTATTATGTTGAAAACAGATTAATACATTTTTTTACGTTTTTTTAATAGATAGTTCAGAAGAACACAATTTATGTGAAATAGAAATGTCTTTCACACTTGATAAATGTAAAGAATCCTTGCAAAATAAAAGTATTAATTTATATACTTGCGATAATGTCTTGTAAAGTTATTTAGTGTCTACCCTAGTCATTGTTTTCCCCCTCGTGGGTTTTGTTTTCCCCTTTTGTGTTAGTAAATCCTGTGTTTGGTACTTCCTGTCTGCATCTGAGTTCATCCCAACCCCTCCACATAACAGAATCGAGCAGCATTAATAAATAGTAAATAGTATAAGTATTATAAATAGCAAATGGTAAATAAGGTAACCTAATATAAAGTGGGACCAAATTGTTTTGCTAATAACATCACATAAGAACATGTTTTTCAGAAACATACTAATTTCTTGTAATATTTTCATAACAGCTACTCTGCCTGACCCCTGCTACAACTACACTGTGCTGGACAATCCATGGAGAGCCAACAGCAGTCAGCCATCAAACTCCCAAAGGTGTGACACCCCAGTCACCTGGAGCGGCTGGTATCGTCTCTTTATTAACGGTCTGAGCGCTCGGATCCCAGACACATGTGTTGCACGTGGTAGCTGTGGCACTTTTATCGCACTGTGGATTCGTGGTGGACACCCAACAGTTCAGGATGGAGTCGTCACTCGAGATGTCTGTGGTTACTATAACAATTACTGCTGCTATTTGGGGTCTTACCCCATTAAAGTCAAAGCCTGTCCAGGCAACTATTATGTCTATGAGCTGGTTAGTCCAACTGGATGCAATTATGCATACTGTGCAGGTAATTATATTTACATCAGCTCTTTCTACACATTCATGATATTTGTGTCTCTGTTCATTAATCACTATTCATCCAAACTTTCAGATGTTAGCAGCGTTAACACCAGCTCTACAACCATCACACCAGTGACCCTCTCTACAGGTAATGCAATGCACCTTATTGACTTGACTGAATAATTTCTAATGTACATACAGATCTTTGCTGCTGAATGGACCTGTGCTTGTGCTGCAAAAAAAAATAAATAAATAAAAAATAATTATACAGTAACACTTTAGAATAGGGAACACTTATTCAGTATTAACTATAACTTTTCCCTCAATAAATTCCTAATTTGCTGCTTGTTAAGAGTTAGTTCTGTAGTTGTTAAATTTAGTTATTGGGTAGGATTAGACATGTAGAATAAGGCATTAATATGTGCTTAATTAGGGGAGAGCGGGGTAAGTTGTCACACTTTTCAAACTGTCTAACATTTAATGAGCACCGTAGATCAAAATGATATAAATGTCATACCAAATGAAAGAATGAAGTCTTGGGCACATATGTTGTTTTCATTACATTTTCATATCTTATATCATTACGGCGTTGTAGACCGTTCAATAGAGAATGTGCACTTGTGACAACTTGCCCAATCGGCAGGTAAGTTGTCACACTAGACTATCTAAAAATAAGAACACAACTATTTAATTCTGATTATTGATTTTAACTTTAAAATTTTAAAATGTAAAAAAAATAATGTCTATAGAATTTGGAAAAAACTATTATTTCAATCCAAACAATACACATTTCAATCAAAACACATTTAATGGGCAAGACCACTTTACTTTGAACTTTAAACTCAAACGTTCTTTGGCTTGCACATAGATCCATGATAACTGAATGAAATACTGCAGATAACTTGCTTAACTTAACATGTTTAACCTCTGAACAAAACAGATTCCCTGTATCTGACTAATCAGACTCATCTTCAGAGTCACAATTCTGGCACACCTAAATTGCCTGGACTGAAGTGCAAGCATCATGGGCCCATTTGTTGATTTTTACACATTTTACCCACGACTCTTTTGGAAGAATGTTTGAAAATGGCTCCACAAAGTCGAGGCAGAAGCACTCTTCATCATCTGATGATGACTCTTTTATTAGTTTCTTCTTTTAACTGCCTTGTTTTTAGAAGGTCCAGATTTTGACTCGCATACAACAATTTTGAAACCGCTTTTAGCTAGATTCAGCTTTATTCTTTTCAATTTCTAGTTGCTTTTCTATTTCTAAGAATTGCTCTAGTTGGTAGCCCGCTGTCAGCAATAGCATTGCTGGGTTAGGGTGAGCTGGTGATAGCAGAAGCATAACTGGGCATACTAGACAGACCAGACTTGCTGCTGGGGCCTGGCAGGGCTCTGAATGGGTCGATCTGTGACATAGGATGGCGCAAAACTATGTTCCAGAAATACATCTCAAAGTTGTATTGCATAACATTTAGAGTGCAACATGTTTACTCTTTAAGCCAAAAAATAAGAAAATTGTGCTAAACTCAGATTAGAGCGATCTTGACAACATTTGAACAGGAAATTGACTATAGAAGAAGAAGTCACACAAAGTTGCTAGTTGACTTTTGAGATAGAGCCTCAATTTTTGGAGTTATGAACAGTGTGACAACTTACCCCGCTCTCCCCTACTAATAAATGGCTAATATTCTAGTAAAATGCATGCTAATAAGCAACTAGTTAAGAGATCCTGAAATAAAGTGTTACCATATATACTTTACTGTAAGCTGTTTATGTTATTCAGTTGTCAAATACAGTGCATGTAATTTTGAGCAATATTAATCAGTCTGTGTAAATAAACATACACTGTAAAACCCGACAAGTTAACTTAACTCAAACCGTTTGAGTAAATAGATTGCCTTGATTTAAACCATGTAAGTTTTAAAACTTTGCATTCCAGTAATTAAGTGATTAACTAAGTGCTGGTTGAGAATTAGTGATGAACAGCTGCTGTTAACAAACAGAATCACAGAAGAAAAGAGAAACACAAGAACTACTACAACTGACTTCAGACACAGCCTTAGATGAAATCAACTGAAATAAAATACATGAAATCTCTCAAGATCTGATTAAACAACCCCACAAACAGCATCACCAGCTGCACTTATTAATAACCAGACTGACTTTATTTCTGTCAGACGTCTACAGAAGATCTTATTGAGAATGAACTAAGGTTTAGATGTTGATTTATTGTTTCATTTGAAGTAACCATGTTAGAGATCAGTGTTTGCTTTAGTTGGGCTCTTGACCCTTGATTTCTGTCTTAGTCTTTTCTCTGGCTGTTATAACCATGTGTTTCTAAAACACATTTGTTGTAATTCAAAAGCCCAGAAGAAATATCATCAGGTGTTAACCTGTACCTAGGTGTAGGTTTTTATACTTTATATTGGCGATGATAATCATCAATTATTGATCCATACGGAGTCTAATCTCTGATTTCACAAAATTGGTCAGTTCCCGACAGCATCAGGTGTTTTATTTATGGGGAGTAGAATTATTTTTTTATTTCAATGAATGTAATAGATTAGATATCATAATATTTAGGTTATAGTATTATAAATCAGGTTGGTTTGTATTTGTGACGTAATATGTAAATTATATGCGTGCAGCCCGCGAGACTTGCACTTGGAACATAGTGTAGCCCACTGGAAAAAAAGGTTTAGAACCACTGAACGGGTTTCTCAAGACAGGTGGTGCATTAGACCAGGCCCTGGTACTTTTAGTCATTATTTTATTTGGGTAGCACACATATTCTGAATGCCTTCGGCAGAATTCAAATGAGCCATTTTAATCTAAATTAACCAAAATTACAGTGAGATTAATCTAGATTAAAAAAATTAGTCTATGCCCACAACTAATTCTCATATTTTGTTACTTTAATGTAACAAGCTTTGTCTTTTTCATAGGAATATTAGTTTTTAGCTGTAATGCTCAAACAGCTAGGCAAAATAAAAAAACTTGACAAACAATCATGATAAAATCATGATATTTGTAAAAAAATAAAAAAATTATATCACCCTCCCGAACAAACCAATGCACCCTACACAACGCCCCCCCCCCCCCAATCACCCATCAAAGCCCCCCAGCACCCAGCACATTTCGCCCCTGCCCCTCCAGAGGTCTGTGCTCACCACTGCGAGAGAATGTTACTTTTAGGTTACAATCTTGTCTTTTTGTTGTTTCGAGAAACAATTCTGCGCATTATATTCCTCACAGAAACCTGGATTTCTGCAATGATTCCAGATTCCATCGAGCTCACGGAGTTCTCAGTGCACCGCTTGGACAGAACAAAAGCACGTTTTAGTACAGTAATGGAACGAATTAGTAAATCGTGTGCACAATTTATTATTTTTTTTTTTTTGTATGTCATGTGCGGGGCTCCATATTCCCATAACCTGCTTGCCTTTAAATACATTTACATGTAGTAATAAATGTAATCGAATAATAAATGTAATAAAATAGAATGCTTTATTAAAAATGTTTACTGAGTTTGGTCTTTTTAAAACACGTTTTAATGCATTAAGCCACATTCCTTTTAGTCTAATGGTTTTCTATGGGAGGAAAAAGCTTAACACGGAATTAAACACATTGCATTCTGGGCTGATCTGCTTGTCTGTGAATAGAATGCTTTATTGTTAATGTGTTTACTGAGTTTGGTCTTAAAAAAAAACAAACAAAAAAAACATTTTAATGCATAAAGCTACGTTAAATGTAGAATGTCCCGAATCATTCCAGATGATTGAAAATAATCGGCTCAATAATGGTCACAAAATGGGTATCGGTGAAGATTTAATATATTAATTTAATATAATAATAGATGATACTTTATAAAGTTTATCTCAATATTCGACCACAGTGGCTGTGAGACAACTGCACTAAAATAAGAGCACGATGATCATGAAATTGTGTTCGTTACTACAGCAACAGATTACAGGTGTGTCCTTTCAGAATCATCACTGGACGATATAAATAAAAATTTCTCGATTACTTCACTTTAAAATAATGAGGAGCAGCATATTTTCCTGATATATAGGGGAGGAAAAGTCTATGCTTTGCAATGTAGTAAAGAAAATCTAAGTTTCATTAAAATATAAATGGCACGCAATAACAATAATTGTAACAATAATATGTAACAATAATTGACTTGTCATACTATATAAATAAACAATACTGATAGATAATTTTCATATTCTGATTAAATAATCACATTTTCAAAAAATAATTCATAATTAATTCTTTTATCTGAAGACCTGCAAACTGCAAGCTGCAGCTGGGTGCTTCCAGGGGGGCAGGGTTTCATATTTTATTGAAGCATCCCTGGGCGCCGCCATTGATTAGCGGACCCCCACCTTCTGTTAGCATTCCATTGACTCCCATTCATTTTGGCGTCACTTTGACAGCGAATAACTTGACATCTGAGGCGTTTAAAGACTCCATTTGTCCATTCATTATTTCTAAACAAACACAAAAAATAGGCTAACGATTGCGCCATAACCTGCAACTCGCACAGTAGAGAAATTACCGTATGGACAGGAGGAGAGGCTCGCAGGCAATCTTTTACTGTCTATGAGGCTATCGGGGGGACGTGGAGGCATGAAGTCAAGGGAGAAGCCCATAGAGAGTCCATAAAACAACGGGACAAAATTATTTAACAGCGTCTGAAGTCGTGCTTACGATGGCATGTGTGTTCAAGACACTTTCGTCGGAGCAAGATGGCGGAGTACTTTCTCTTAATTAATAACACAAAAATACAGCGACGTTTTTAAACTCGTGTTCTGGAAAATGAAGAACAAAGAAATGTGCATTAGGTATACTTCATTGTTGAATGTTTTAAATTAATTTATGAAGCCACTGCCAACTTTATTGTTACTAGTTGCAGTGTTATATTATAATGCCATCATATTATGCATCGTCAATTGACTTACTGCGCTGTAAATAGAAAAGCCTGACAAGATCCCAGCTAAATACCTTTAAGTATTGTATATTCCGCCATGTTAATCACTGACACGCCCCCAACTCGTACAGATTGGGGCTTAAAGAAAATCCTGAGCTCCCCACTGGTATTTACGATATTGTGGTGGCATTCATGTAAACTCGTAAATACGATCACAGCAGCCTGCATCATCTTCTTGTTGCTTTATGGTGGATCAAAGATTTGTAAGTTCATTACAGCCACCTATCTCTAAAATCTAAAATCTCAATTGAGAACCACACGGCTGCAGCCTGCAGATCGAGGCAGTCCCACCCTATACCTACTCTGATTGGTTTGATCGTCTTTCATAGACATACATAATAAGAAATGTGTGCGTAGTTGGTGTAGGACAAGACACCCCTCGCTGCAGACTGTATTATGGTGACATCACGTACCTATGTCAGGTGTGTGTTTACTTCGCATGTGCACAGTGACGTAAGGTATGTCTATAACACGTTTCCATATTAACCCTGTTTTAGCGTCGTGAGTGATGTGACACGTCATTAAAATGCATGCGCATACTTAACAGAATACTCTACTAAAATGTTAATGTATTAAAGAACACTAAAGTGGGAAAAAAGAAGGGAAAAACAACAGTAAAATATGATACATCAAACAGCACATATCCATTATTTTAACCATGTTTCAAATGAGGTAAAATTTTGTTGAGATTCATACACTAATTGTTGAGCTCTCTGTGTGTCTAAGCATTCTGAGGTTCAGAGTGATTCATGCACAATGTAATTTAAAAAGAACAGACAGAAAAATTACATAAATCTGTAGGATCTTGTGTATTGCAACACATCTGCTATAGTCACTAATATTAAATTAATAGCATAGATTAGACTCCAGACAAAACCAGTTGATTGGATTGTTACATGATAATTTTTTTGTTATCAACAAGTAACCAACATCACCTGATAACATCACAAATTTAGTCACAGCAGTTAAATGAACAGTAAGACTGAAAAGAGTCATACTGCCTAACTACTGATTACCATAATGGTGACATCAAACTAAACTGTTATTTTCAATAAACCATCAACACCTCTGTTAATCTAATTAAGAACTGTTTTAGATTTATGACAGAAATAAATCTTGTTTATAATAAGTGCAGTTGGTAATACTATTTTTGGAGCATTTACTCTTGAGTTTGACACCAAACAGAGGTTGGGTTTTCACTTTCAACCAACATTTGACTTCTGAGCAATGTCAGTCCACATCTAGTGTGATGGGAAGCTTTATTAGAATGTTAGAGAATAATGTTGTAACAATGTTATCAATAGACATTTTTAGAATGTTTTAGAGAATGTTAACCTACCTTTTAGCAGAACATTCTGGGAACTAAAATAAAACTTTCCGCTGAAAACATTCCTAGAACATTAAAAAATTCTAGGTAGGTTACTACATTTTGAATTTGATTGCTTTTAAGCATCTCACTTGATTAATTCTAATTAATTCTAATGTGTTAAATTTAATTAATAACATTGCTTGTAATCTGTTGACAATTTTATTGAGTAAATATAGAGTATCACTTTTTACAGTGTTTTAGACACAATTTTTATGTTTTTACTCAGTCGATGTAATAAATGCACATCCTTGAATAAGCCATGTTTTAAGCGTTTTCCTCCCATAGAAAACCATCGGCCTAAAAGGACAATGCTTAACTTGGCTTAATGCATTAAAACAGGTTTTAAAAAGACCAAACTCAATAAACATTTTTAATAAAGCATTCTTTTTTAAAGATAAGCAGGTTATGGGAGGAAAATTCTTAATGCGTAATTAAACGTATGTATTTATTACCATGTGCAACATGGAAATGAGGGAGGTGGTCCTTGTGGATCGCCGGCGCCTCTAGACACACTCAGTGGAGGTTTCCACGGCGTGTGTTCATTTTGTAATCACAGAGAAAATCTTCACTCCCAAAAACACGATGAAACTCCTCCTAATCTTGTCAAACTTTACTTCTGTTCTTTAACTTTATTTTTTTTTCGTTGAGAGTTTTATGTTCTGAGTTGAGTTTTGTAACGCTGTGTCTCTGAGTCTGACCCTGAGTGCATGCCTAAAACTTAAACCACCCCACACAACTCCGCATCATCAGCCAACACCCAACCACGGGCTTCCCAAGACGTCACTTCAACGACTACTGAACTTCCAGCCAATCAGCAACCCCCTTTTCAATAAAAACAAAGGGAACCCCGTTACACAGGCAATGCAATTAACTTACCTCCAGACTTTGAGCTGAACTGGTCTATCTAATATAACTGTAAGAAAGGAACTCAATGCAATTGAGGAACTCAACTCAATGCGAGGGTTAATTAAGTGATTGATGCTTGTTGAGGTCTATGCAATTTCACGTATTGCTGTAAACTTGGGATTCCAAATTTTCATCCTCTTAAACTCATTCTTCCCTGACTTTCTCTCTTCCTGCCAGTCGTGTGAATGTGTGAGTGTGTGTGCTTATGTGTTAGATTAGTTTAAATGTCTTAGATTTATCTAATAAAGACAAGAAGTATCGTGTGTTTTGTGCTTACGAGTTTGTCTTAAATCTTAAACTGCTGATCTTGTTATTGTGCTAATTAATAGTGTTTTCACTATACTTTGGATATTAATATCCAGTGCAGATTTGATGTTAAACGGCTCGTTCAGTGAATCCCTGGCCGTCTCAGTGATCAGCCGTAAAACAGTGATTCTGTCCAAATTCCCTTTAAAATCTTAAATGATTCCCTTTAAACTAAATCGACCTGTTTCCCGTACATATCATCTTGTAATTCATGGCTCGAATGATAAGATTACAGACATGTGTTGCTCAGTACAGCTGTGGCACTGCTGCTCCAATGTGGATTCATGGTGGACACCCTACAGTTCAAGATGAAGTTGTCAGCCGAGAAGTCTGTGGTCACTGACACAATGACTGCTGCTATTACGGGTCTTACCCCATTAAAGTCAATGCCTGTCCAGGCAATTATTATGTCTATAATAAGTTTATTGAACAAATTATCTGTGATTCAGCATACTGTGAATCTAATTCTGTTTACATTAACACTTTCTTCACATTCATTATATTTGGATGAAGAATAGACGTGGTTTCAATTGTTTCTAAATGTTGTTTCTAAATTCTTTTGTGCCCAAGGATTATATTTGCTAGAGTCTTTAGATCTTTAGGAAAGTGTGAAAAAGAAATCAACTAAAACCTGAGTAGGCATTTTTCATGTGTAAGACTTGCATGAGCCCTTTAGTAGTATTGTTTAGTATTATTTGTGTCATTGTTGATTCACTGACATTCATCATTATTATATTTCGTTCCAGCCGTTACTAACATCACTGCCATCTTTACAACAGTCAGAACAGAGACGAGCTCAGCTGGTAATGTAGTCTGATGTTTCCTCTGATGATTGTGTTTTGGCTGAATGCTTGTTGATTTGTAGAATGAAACAGGAGTGTGGGGTTCCATTCTTGAGAGATTTATATATATATAATTTTAAAAAAGGGCAGGGGCTTGATGCAGGGTCCTCATTTATGCTTGGTTTTATGGGTTGACACTGCTTAACTTCCATTCACAGCTGTATTGTATTGTTATTCCTGTGGGTCAGTGGCATAGAGCATTGCGTTAGCAGCGCAAAAGGTCACGGGTGTCAATTCCAAGGGAAAACTAATACTGATTAAAAAAAAAATAATAATAATAATAATAATACATATATCCTGAATGTACTCTAAAGTCATTTTGCATAAAAGCTTCTGCTAAATGCATAAATATAATGTAAATGTTGTCTTCATGATGATTTCTGCCATTGCAGGTATAAATATAACACTGCAGGAAGGATGTACTGTAAGTTGAGTTTGATTTTTTTTCCCCTTACATTTTAGGCTTACAGCTTTGATCAACAGCAATGTTTTCAACTATCTTGAAAAAAAAACACTTGATTGAGACAAGATAATATAGAAAAACAATTACAGCATAAATTCTTCAATGAGCCAAAAAAAAAAAAAAAACAACTTGTGCCTTAATTAAAGGGGTGGTTGATTGCGATTTCACTTTTTTAATGTTAGTTTGTAATGTTGATGTTTCTTCATAAATAATATTTGCAGTTACGAAGCTAAAAGTTCAATGCAAGCAGAGATATTGTCTTTTAAAATTCTGGCAATTTAATGCCTACTAAGGGAGTACAACGAGATGGGACAGAGCAGTGTTGAATAAAGGTAAATTATGTGAAAAATAATGAGTAAAAAACAAAAAACTAAAACGAAGCATTAACATGTTAGACTGCACCCCATAAACAATCAAGCTCAGACAAAAAAAAAGGTCAACCACCCGTTTAACAGATATGTGATTGGATTTCTGTAATCTTTCTCATCATGCCACTTTTAAAATATTGTTTTAGTCTTTCTGAAATGCCTGTAATCACAATAATTAGATGTGTCACACAATCCTGAACATCAGGCATCCACACGAAAGATAATATGGCAGTGCTTGTTACTGGATTTCATCTGCACAGCAAAATCTCCAGTGTTAATTTAACACTCTGAGTGTGGAGACTGTGGACTCATATAAACACTGAAGCAGTGTTAAAAGTAAAACACTGAAGCAGAGTTGAAGTTAATGAGATAATTAAGAAGTTAATTGGGTCATGATTGACCATTATTGAAGACACCTGATATTAACAAGCAGACTCACCAAACGAGAAAATCACAATTTGTGTGTCACCATAATAGTGGTCAGTGTTCGCTTTAGTTGGGATCTTGAACCTTCAGATGTTTACTTTAGACTTTGTGTTGCTCTGGTAACATAATTATAACATACAGACCAGAGCAAAGGCAATCGTGGGCTATTGATTGTGGTTTGAACTAATTGTCATGTAGTGATCTGAATGCGTAAGTTCAGGTTTCACTGATGTATACATAAATTAAGTGGGGAAAAATAAGATAGCAATCCATCATTTTTGCACAGTATGACATGTTTTTAAAAGTTAGTTCTACATAAAGAAAAAATTCTTTAGTTTAGAAACACAGACATCAAGAATCAGCGTGAGCATCACAACAACGGTGACCAAAAAAAAGCATGTTGTAGCCAATAAAAACTCACCCATGGCTCCCATCATGCATTGCGGCATGAATAAATTATAAGCTGAACTGTCTTTTTAACTTTTTATTCTAACTATATTTTATTTTTGCTGTTTTTATGTGAATTTTTAGTATCTAGTTTTGTGATGTTCAGAGTAGATCTGTTTATCTGAATATGCTGTTTGTCACCATTGTTGAGATTCATATGCAGATTCTTGTTATCTGTGTGTGCCTAAAACTAAAGCTATTTAATTAAAAAAAAATAAAAGAATCGGAATCACTTGCAAGAGATGGCTACAAAATGATTAGAAAATGCAGATGCTTTCATTGTGGAATCAAAGCGGTTACAATCAATAATGGAAGTTTTATTTAGAGAAAACACTGTAAATTAGTTCAATAACTCAGGTCAAACAAATATGACTTTTGCTCTTGACTTGCAAAACAAATTTTTAAAGTAAAAAGCCACAAGCCAAGATCCCAACTAAAGCAAACACTGACCACTATAATGGTGACACACAAATTGTGATTTTCTCGTTTGGTGATTCTGCTTGTTAACATCAGGTGTCTTCAATAATGCTCAATCAGAACTCAATTAACTTCTTAATTATCTCATTAACTTCAACTCTGCTTCAGTGTTTTACTTTAACACTGCTTCAGAGTTTATATGAGTCCACAGACTCCACACTCAGAGTGTTAAATTAACACTGGAGATTTTGCTGTGTGTGCGCTCTGGGGCGCAAGTAGTTTCTCTTCTCTTGAACACACAGGAAAGAAATGGTGCTGATATTTTATGCAATATTGCATTTTATTTATTTTTTGTTCAGGTTAAATTCACAACTTTGGATCGGAAACAGCTAATTAGTCAAAAAACAGTGCAACAAAATGTGCTCTGTAATGTGAAATATGAATGTGATTTTATGTTTATTGTTGATGGATTTTAGTACCTTAAAACAGAATCAAAATCAACAAAAACTGCTTTCACGCTTGTTATTTTAGGGTCAGACATGTTTGCAAAATCTCCTTGGTCAGATAGAGAACATTTCATCTCAAGTGCTCTCTGTGACTGTAAGTCTTTTCATGAGAAAAATCCTAATATTATCAAATCTTTGTCAGTTACATGATCACTGACCTAGCATTGCTGTCTTATCTAATTCAATTTATCTAATCAATAAATTAGACTGTGACAAACATTTTGACTGTGGCCCTCAACGCTTCAGAGAAGATTTTGGACTCATCATCATCAGCAAGCCGAGCTGAACTAGCCTCCTATGGAAACCTTGTGTTAAAAACCAGTGAGAAACTCATTTCTACATTAGTGAAGCCGACAGACACAAATGACAGTGTCAGTTTTACTCTTCCTGCTGTAGGTAAGTGAAGACAATTATTAATATACTGAAGATGAAACAGATTACACATGATGATTTTATGTAGTCACTCTATAGAGAAATTCCAGCCATTTGCCATGCCGACACTTTCTGCCCTAGACACAGCCAACACTTTTTCACTCCCAAATTGTCATATATTGAAGCCAAAAATGTTTGACGCTCAAAGTACCCCTTTAGCGTAATTTTTCGAATTGCATGTTCCTCCATGTTTGTCTTAGTTCAATGGTTTGCATGCATTTGTAAAAAAAAAAAAAAAAAAAAAATATATATATATATATATATATATATATATATATATATATATATATATATATATATATATATATATATATACTTTCATTGTAGCACCTAACCCTTCCCCTACCCTAAACCTATCCACTTCTGAACAATATAAAACATGTAACACAGGCAAATATAAGTCCAGTTACAGGTATTTATTGCAAAAACTGACCATAACCAAGCAGTATAAAATCATTTCAAACATTGTGTTGTATTTCAAGTCTTCTGAAGCCATATGATATCTTTATGTGAAGAAGAGAGTAAAACTTACGGTTTTAATCATTTTAAATGAACGCGCTCATATCTCATTCAAAACCATTCTCCCTTCGCATAGCATGACGCAATTGGTCGCGAGACACACACAAGCCAATAGCATTTCACCACCAAGGCTGATTTCTTCTGATCTACAATCTTTTTATCTGCACTGTTTGTTTACTTCACTGGTTTGCCCTCTATCTGCCATGTGCTTTATGCTGCTTTATTTAACTTTTAAATTTTTATTTTATTTATTTATTAACTTTTTACATTCCCTTTTTGTATAGTTGTATTTTATATTTAATCTGTTTCTATCTGTATTTTTATTATACTTTTGCTATATACTGTTTACTATATCTGTATGCACAGAGGGTCTGAGAGTAACACAATTTCACTTCTCTGTATGTATGTGCTGTACATGTGGAAGAATTGACAGTAGAGCACACTTGACTTTTCACTAATGCTGCCTTCACAGGCTACCAAGATTGATCATAAATATGAATGTGGAAGTTAAAAATGACACATAAAAGCAATGTGAATTTGTCGAGCTCATAACCCCAAGTGGGATTGAGAGTTTCTGACATCTTCAGTGTGTGAGATTGATCGTCAGATACTTATTATACATCTAATAAAAAGGGCATAATAGGTAATATTTAAATGAGTTAAATAGTAAAATATAAAACCTAAAAATATGTACTCATGTTTAAAGTTTATTCATATACAATTCAAGTATAAAAAAATCGGAATATTGTTTTAATTTCCCTTAAAATAAAATTGTCAAGGCCTATTAAATATAAAAAAAATGGCTTCCAATTATGGCGTTTCAGTGTTGAATAGCTTTAATTAAATGCTAACATTGAGGGACAATTCAGTTTATATAGATGTCAGTAGTTGTTGGCCTTTTAATAGGATTACTTAGTAAAAAAGATGCATTTAAACCCATTTAAAATATGCCATCTTGTTATTACTACATTCATTTGTAGATTAATTGTTAAATTATGAAAATAGTATTCTATTAATTATGCAATTCATTGTGATTATTTATTTATTATTATTATCTTTATTAATTGACAGCACTATTAAAGAAAAACACTTTGAAAGTTGACATGAAGGGTTCAAACTACATCAGAGATGAAAATCCAATAATAGTAAATATGGATTCCAATGGGCTTCATTTAAAAAACATAAAAATAAATAAATAAATGTAAAAAAAGCATAACATATTATTGCATATAAAATAGCATATTCTTGTATGTATTTAATCAGAGGGCCAAGTCTTCATGGTTGGACCAAATGTCACCTTAGTTAAAATCCCTCGACTGGACACGACAAATTCTTCTGTGGACATCGATCTCATTGGGATTGCCAAGAACAACACTGAAGGTATGTCAAATGTTTCTGTGTGATAAAATTCTAGAATGAGACATCATACCATTACAACTAAACCAGATTTACTTTTGTGAGTGTTGGTATTGTATTAAAGGGATAATCTGCCCTAAAATTAACATTTTGTCATTAATCACTTACCCCCATGTAGTACCCAACCCGTTAAAGCTCTGTTCGTCTTTGGAAAACAGTTTAAGATATTTTGGATTAAAACCTGGAGCAACGGAAAAGTTTTTATAAGTGAAGAAAACATAAATAAAGACTTTATTTAATAATTGCTTTGTCAATGGTGAAATCAACTTTAACTTTGATTTGAAGTAAAACAGCGCATCCTTGTGGCGCGGAGGACACAGAAGAGCACACACAGCACAGTGATACGGAGAGACACAGAGGAGACCGTTGACAAATAAATTATTAAATAAAGTCATTATTTTTGTTTTCTTTGCTTACAAAAAGTGTTCCCGTCACTTCATATAACCCAGATTGAACGTCTAATGGCAGATGGAGTATTCTGACGATGACTTTTCTATGTAGTCTATGAAGCAGTCTCAAGTCTCCACGTTATCATCCAACATATCTCAAATTGTGTTCCGAAAAGATGAACAGAGCTTTTACGGGTTTGGAAATGACATGGGGGTAAGTGATTAATGACAAAATTTTCATTTTGGGGTGGGCTAACCCATTAAGATCATGAAAATGTCTGTTTCAACTCAGGATCAGCTGCTGTGGCTTTCATGAGCTACACAATAATGGAGAATCTACTGAAGCCAGACTTCTTCAACACATCAAATGACACGATTAAAACCATGATGTCCACTGTGATCTCAGCTACTCTTCCCAAAACCACCAACACTAAACTCACCAAACCAGTCAACTTCATCCTCAAACACATCAGAGTGAGAGACTGAAATGTGTTTTTGACCAAACTGAGAAATAATGAACATCTAAAAACATCTTGTATTGAGTTTTCTGATAATTTCTTTTTTTTTTTCCAGGAGTTTGATCCCAACGGTTCTCTGTCCTGTGTGTACTGGAATATCAATGAGTGGCTTGTAGATGGATGTTCTGTTTTAGAGACCAACAGCAGCTACACTGTGTGTTCCTGTGATCATCTGTCCACATTCGCTCTCATCATGCAAACCAGCCGCCCACCAGAGGTACTGAACATTTCTAGTGATCACTGAAGAACAGCACAGATTTGGCGCTCATGTTCTTTGACATGTTTTCTCAGAGTGACTCTCAGCAGGGTCTGTTGAATTTGGTGTGTGTGATCGTGGGGCTGGTATTCTTCACTTTAGCCCTGTTGACCTTTGCCCTTTGTCAGTGGAGCCCTGGAGTGAATAATGTGGCTCGAATCAACATCTGCATCAGTCTTCTGCTGGCTCAACTTCTGTTCCTGCTCACACAGGAGTTATTGAGCCTCATACAGCGTCAGAAGGTGAGAATGATGAAGAAGCCCTACAGCTCAGCACAGCATCACTGAGAATCATCATAACCCTCTCTCATGATCTCCAGGTGCTGTGTGCCGTGATCGCAGGCCTTCTGCACTTCCTCTTTCTCTCCGGCTTTGTGTGGATGTTCATTGAAGCTGTGCTGCTCTACATCTGTGTGAAGAACCTATCAAAGATCAGCTCTAAAAAGAGGGAGGTGCTTAGCAGTGGATTGCTGTGTGTGATTGGATATGTGGTCGCTCTGGCTGTGGTGTGTATGTCTGTCGTTCTGGTTCCTGAAGGCTACGGCAGCAAACAGTGAGTTGTTTTTGTTATCTAAAAAAATTCATTTTTTGTCACACTATATCTAAGATTTGAACAAGATCGAAATAGCATTATTTTATTAATTTGATTAATTGTTTTCCTGTGAACAGTTGCTGGATTAAACTTGATAAAGGTTTTATCTGGAGTTTTCTGGGTCCTGTTTGTGTCATACTTGCTGTAAGTTCTGAAAACAAACATTTTTCACTTGGGCTGTTGAAGCCAAAATTTTTTTTTTTTTATAATTTCTTCTTTTTCTGCAGTTAAACATGATTCTCTTCATCAATATCGTTATCACTCTAAACTCAACTCTCAAAAAACTGAATGCTGAAGTTTCACAGATGAAACAAACAAAGTAACAAACAATATGATCAAATCACTATATAAATAAAGAACATATACTCAGAGAAGACACATTAACTCTCTTTCACTGTTTCTCTGCAGGGTTATGGTGTTTAAAACTCTGGCTCAGCTTGTGGTTCTTGGTTGCCCCTGGATTCTGGGTTTCTTCATTAATGAGAGTAAGGTGTTGGAGATCCTCTTCCTGATCTTGAACTCCCAGCAGGGAACCTTCATCTTCCTGATCTACTGTGTCCTCAATAATGAGGTCAGATTTGTTTTCATCCTTATTCTTTAAATAAACCATTAAACCCCCAGAGACAGTAGCAGTACAGTAGTTTCTTCCCTGTTTATTACAAACAAACTCCATTGTGTTTCATGAGTTTCAGAGGTTAAATTGATATCATGAAGTCACTCAGCTCCTCTCGTCTCATTCTTGTTCAGGTCAGGCAGCAGTACTGGAAGTTCTTCAGATGTCTTTGCTGTGTCAAACAACACTGAGGACCACAACATCATTTTCAGGAAGTTAAAATGCTGCTGAAGTGCAATTATTATTGAACTTTAGTTTCAGATCCTTTCTGTAAATGATAAATAATGTTATCAGTCTTTTGATGTAACAGCTGTACAAACTATTGATGTACAACGTTTTCATTTATTCTTTATTATACATGTAAGTTTTTGTTGGTTATGGGTGAAAAGCATTTTTTTTCAGACTTTACAGACTCAACATGTTTAGTTAAATGCTGGCAATAAATAAATAAATAATAATAATAATGATAATAGTACAAACTCCTGAAAACTATTTCATATGCCCAAAGCGAAGAGAAATAAGATGACATACATTTATTTCAGTACAGTTACATACAGTTAATTAATAAATGTATTAATCTTGCACACTTTTATTTTATCTTTTTTGTTTGTTTGTTGAGCTCAGAAATTTCCAAGAAAGGAAATAACTGTTTCTTCTGTAAGGACCTATTTTATGTTACTTTTAATATTCAAATGTCAAAATATATTATCATCTCAGAGTGTAACAGGTTTTACAATAGATTTACCTTTAAAGCTACACTATTAAAATAATGAAATTAATAGCTGCTGTCTCAAATTCAGTGACTATTGTCAAATGGATTGTATTTTTGCATTAAAACATGAATGATGAATGATTTTTGTATTGAAGTGTTTTTTTTTTTTTTAGTTCATGAAGTTATGCCTTAACAGTGTGATATAATAAGTGCATATGTACATGTTCTTTCCACATTCCACAAAAGCCCAGAAAAGCTCTGTAACAGACTGACTCTAATTTGAGAGGAATGTTGTATTTCTTTTTAATCCAGCAAACTTATGTAACATCTTTGCATTTAAAGTTTGACATTCAAAAGTCTTAACTGTACATTCTGCTTGGTTTTCTCAGATGTATCTGTTTAATAATCAGAGAAACTGATCACAAGGTAGCCATTGATAAAGAGAGGTGTGATGTGGGCTCTCTTGGACTTGTTGAAGGACAATAGTTCTACTGTGTTCTGATCATTTGTAGAGGCTTGATTGCAAATGAAGGCAGTCCAGCATAGAAACACCAAGAGCTTTGACAAGAAGTGGTGTGTGTGTTTGAGAGCTGGTAGAAGTGAAGAAGAAATGGCTCGCAAGAGGTGTGAGGGGATGAGGTAAAGCAACTTAATGATAAAAGGATAAAGCAAACTTAATATGATGCAAACCAGCAATAATTAAATATGTTAAATAACACATATTCATTATGTATTAATCCCATTTTATCAAGCACTATCTATTCCGTTGACATTTGATGGTCCAAGTCAACCATAAACAAAAATTATTTTAGATAAACATAGCATTTGTGTTTCTTTTTATATATTGCTAAAGAGAGAACTTCTGCATTCTATTCTTCATTTCATTCCGACTGGCAGCACAGGTGATGATTTGACTGATCTGCGCTCTCTACTGTACAGACACAAATTTACATTTCCTTTAGCCTGAGGCTTATTCATTGAACTTGTGTTGTGAAAGGGGCCTCTATATTTACCAAAAATAGAACTTTTTATATTAAAAACAAGCAAACAAACCCAGCCTAGATTTAAAAAGTAACTCAAAAGTAATGCAACTCATTACTTTCTGTCAGGTCCTCAAGCTGATCTGTCGTTTTCCTTTTCTCCTATTTGTGTTGTTTTACAGCTTACCATGTTTGTTGTTGCCATTGTTGGGTTCAATCCTGCACTCTTGTTTTTCCATTCACTATTTTGTTATTTTTTCATTCCCATCTCCTGTTCAGTAGGCCTATTCAGTTTTCTTTAGTCTCATTGTTTGTGCTCTGTCCATCTGACCAAATGTAGTGACTGTTTTGCCATGTTGTGTTTGACTCCTAGGGCCCTATAACACACCCGGCGCAATGCAACGCAAGGCGCAGCGCAAGTCTGTAATCTACTAATCTACTGTAGCTCCGCCCTCCATCGACACAAAAGTTTAAATACGACACATGAATAATGACTTCAATGGTGTATGCAGCAATGTTTTGGGCACGGAAAAATTGCTTGTAACGCAATTGATTGGGTTCGAGTCCGGCTTTTGCAGAGCTTGTTCTTCTCACTTTTGCCATCACATGTCACATTAGAATTTATTTTCAGTAAACATGAACAAAATGTTCTAAAAGTTGAAGTAAAGTGCCCAACGAGTGTTTAATAATGATACAACTCTTTATAACTGTAATAAATATATAAATTTACAATCTGTTATTATTGCATCCTGTTAATGTATAACAATACTGAGGTGCAAATGTATCTGCCAGTATATAGTATAAATAGCATCTTATTATTTACACTGTAAATAGCATCTAGAGCTACTTGCACTTAGCCTACTGTATATAGGATCTATCGCTAAGATAGTATGTTAATTCCACCTAGTGTAAATAGCCACTGCCCTATTTTTCTTACTCTATTGGCAGATCATTGGTAAAATAAAAAAATGCACTTAAAATAGGCCTATTATTATTGATATTATTATTTTGTATATATTTTTTGCCCATGAGACACCATAAAATGATTAGCTATTAGTTCATTAATCTAACGTTCTGCCAGTTTTCACCTGTGATATTATAACACTGATAAGAACTATATTTGTATCGAGTCTGAAGTGAGCAGATTGCATTTTTGCATGAGCTGTTGCCATGGCGAATAGTAATATCGGCGCTCCATTTTTATAGTTGTGATGCACACGCTTAACTCAGAGTCAGTCAATTTAAAGTTGATATCACCCACTCATTTCAGCTGTTCTGCAACCGAAAACTCAGATTTTCCCATCTCAGGGTAAGTCAACTCAGAGTTCAAGTTTAAACTCAGAGTTGGTTGAACCTCCTTAGTGAAACAGGCCCCTGCACCGTGCGCTTTACACTTTGCGTTTAGATCATTAAAATAGGGCCCATAGTCAGTTTTGTTTTTATCCTTTAGTTTGTTTTCCTTACTCTCCTAGTTCCTTACTCACTTTGTAAATTTGACTGAGCCTTTAACCAAACTGTAAAAACGACAACTCAAAATTGTTCACCTTACTAAGATTGCCCCAACTAGTCAAACACAGTTGTTTGAACAAAGAATTTCATATTGTTGAAATATTAAGGCTTTGTGAGTTCCCAGCATGCATTGCAGCGTGAATAAATTATGCAGTTTGCTGTTTGCTGACTTAATTTCAACTTGTTTTTTTTTATTGCTTTATCATTATTTAAATCTCATCTTTTTAACTTGTTGGTTGTCACCGTTCTTAAGGTTTGTGTGTCTGATATTGAGGACTAGAGTATATTAAACTGGTTATATCTTTTTTTCTTGATATAATAGTCTTGTAAATTGTTTTACAAACAAAGACAATGTTGTCTGCTTATTGGATTGTCATAGCCTTTGTCATTTGAAAACAAACATACATTTTTATAATGTGGTGACTTTTTAAGCATTAGGATTTTTTTTTAGTTTCCAGAAAAAAAAAAAATTACCTCAACACCAGAAATTGTTGTTTCATCTGCTGTGACAAGAATATTTCTAATAATAAAATATCTGGTAATCTGAACTCAAAATAGTAAGCTTTTACAGACTTGAAAGTTCCAGTAACTTGAATAAAAAAAAAAAAAAACAGAACTTGTTGTCAGAACTTGAAAAACTTAGCTGACGCAACTTAATAATTGTAGTAATAATAATAAACGTAAAAAATTAAAGCTGCGGTAGGGAACTTTTGACGCTCTAGCGGTTAATAAACAGAACTGCTTGCGTCTTGCGGAAGAACATCGTAGCCGGAACTACTTCTCTCTGTTTATGTCTATGAGGAATCACAAAGGTACTGGGTTACTCCGCCGCGGTATCCCCGAAGCAATCTAAAATAGTCCGAATATAAACACTTATTATAGGTGCACCCTAGTGATTCAGGACAAGCCAAAAACACGGTTTGGAAAATGGATTCATGGTGTACTCGCTTATTATATACATTTTTCTAAATTTTGAACACAAACAAAGTTACGGACCGCAGCTCTGATTGGTTGTTTTCTTACCAGGAGCGATGGAGTTTCTGCAAATGGCAATAGGACCACTGGGAGGAGCCAGAGGAGCTTGATTTTTTTCACAGATTATCTGTCTCATATTCTACTGTCAGGACATAATGACAGGTTTAATAAATATGTAAAAAATATTTTTTTACAAAAGTTCCCTACAGCACCTTTAATATATATATATATATTGTAGTTGGCTAATTTGGGATTTGACATTAAGGGTTTATCTTTATGAATTTTTAAGGATGAGATCGTTATAGAATGCTCCAGTGTGCTTATATCTATACCAGTTTTCGTGTGTGATGTTCCTGGAAAAACAGTTTGTGGTTCTGAGAGATCATCCTCTGGGAGAGCATTTCTTAAAAAAACATTTGTTCATCCTTTATTGCATTATGCTTTGACAAAAACCAGTTTAAAAGTCAATTGTAACTGTAATAAGAAGATTTTTAGGTGTGAAACACAAAGAAAACAAACTTTTTTAATGTCATGAGTCAGAGCCAAAGCAAATTTGTTTATTCTTTATTAAGGAAGCTTGTCCTCTCAACTGTTTTGTGGATACAGAGAAAAACACAGACTGTCAAAATTGACAATGGTTTCCTGTCTTGCAATTATTTTTATTGACTTAAAAGGTTGGTTCTTATTGCTCCAAAACTTTATGAAATGAACGGAACGTCCATATGACGAATGCAGTGCTCATAAAATCAAAAGTGCAATACAGCAAGACACTTTTAATGTTTTCTTTCTTTATTTTTCAGCTTTTTTAAAAGGGCTTACTATAATCCCTCTATAAAGTGTTTTTTGATTCTGTGTAGATGAATGAAACCTCTAGAATTCCTGAATCAGTTGGTCAGATGTGTGGTCATTTTGTGATTGAGTTATCTTTGGCTACTCAAAACTACTACCACAGCCACAACTTTGACCACTTCTTTCAGTCAGATGCCTGAACTGTGGACAGCTGAATCGAAGTTTAATTGTTCACCATTATTTCTCTATTCTTATACATTATTTTTTCTGATTAAGCGAATGGAAACTGAAGCTATCAGTTTCTAAAGTATCACAGATATAATCCTCTGAAATCATGATTTAAGCTACAAAAAATTTACATGTAATGTTTGGTCATGTGACATGCGAGAACTAATGCTGTTGGCAGTGCTTACGGAGATGGACTGCTCTCATTGGCAGCCTCTGATGCAGAGGATCAGGTCTTTGCCATCTACCTTTACTAGATTTTAGTACATTTAGAACATCAAATATGGCTTATCATCTGAAATCTGTAATTATTAGCAATTTTACATGGCTTCTCAATCTAATGTTAGGCTAATCTAGAAAAATTTAAGCTATTGAAGTTTCAGTGAGGAGTGTAGAAGTGTGCTCACTACAAGACAGATGGAGGCACTGGTGTCCTCGCTTTCCCTTAAAATACTTATTTTTGGTCATATAGATAAGAGTAATACATCTTTAAAATCTGTAAAGACTCTATTTATTTGCGCTCACAACAACAAATGATTGTGCTTTTTTTGGAATTTTGAGAATTTGAGGGAAAAACTTCAAAACTTTGTGTATATTTGCCTTATATATATAAGTACAGACCAAAAGTTTGGACACACCTTCTCATTCAAAGATTTTTCTTTATTTTCATGACTATGAAAATTGTAGAGTCAGACTGAAGGCATCAAGGGCTATTTGACCAAGAAGGAGAGTGATGGGGTGCTGCGCCAGATGACCTGGCCTCCACAGTCACCGGACCTGAACCCAATCGAGATGGTTTAGGGGTGAGCTGGACCGCAGACTGAAGGCAAAAGGGCCAACAAGTGCCAAGCATCTCTCGGGGAACTCCTTCAAGACTGTTGAAAGACCATTTCAGGTGACTACCTCTTGAAGCTCATCAAGACAATGCCAAGAGTGTGCAAAGCAGTAATCAAAGCAAAAGCTGGCTACTTTGAAGAACCTAGGATATGTCAATATATTTTCAGTTGTTTCACAATTTTTTGTTATGTATATAATTCCATATATAATTCCACATGTGTTAATTCATAGTTTTGATGCCTTCAGTGTGAACCTACAATTTTCATAGTCATGAAAATAAAGAAAACTCTTTAAATGAGAAGGTGTGTCCAAACTTTTGGTCTGTACTCTCTCTCTCTCTCTCTCTCTATCTCTCTCTCTCTCTCTCTCTCTCTATCTATCTATCTATCTATATATCTATCTATCTATATATATATATATATATATAAAGAGCGCAATGTCTACTTTCAAATAAACCAATTAAAATGGAAAATAAATATTCTCCGATTATGCAGTCTGTATGATACATACAGTACATGCACACACATCACTACTGCAGAGATGAAGAGTCAGTGTTGCTAAAATGTTTTTCTTAAACTGAAAACAAAGAAATCACAATTTATTACTCATTACTGTTTTTTCATCATTCATAATCATTAGCTTCTGTGGTGCGCTGTGGCAAGCTTCATGCATGTGCTTGAGAATTTAGCCTATAGGGGAAGACAACGTCGATCCTGGAGTGCCACTGTCCTGCAGAGTTTACCTCCAACCCTGAAAAAAAAACAAAAAACTCAATTGTCTGTAGCCTTAGTAATCCGGACTACCTTGATTAGTTTATCCAGGTGTTTGATTAGGATTAGAGCTAAACTCTGCAGGACAGCGCCACTCCAGGACCAACATTTGAAGTGACATGAGGGTGAGCAAATTATGACAGAATTTAACTTTTTGGGTGAACTGTCACTAAGTAATCCTGTCAAAGCTATTTTTATTTCTTGGTTTATTTTGCCATTTGTCTGCTAATTCATTGTGCTTTTTGTAATATGTTGATTAATTCGTATTTATAATTATTTTTCAGATGTCTTAGCAGCTGTCACACTAGTGATGGCTACAATTGGTAATATGTGCTGCTGCTGGGTGGCATTTTTTAATGATTTGAATAGGGCTGTGCTTTCCAAAAGCAATGTAAGCTTAATTACACCGTAGACCCATTGAAACCAATGAAGCTACGATCAATTTAGGCTTATGATGCTTTTGGGAAATGCAGCCCAGAGCTGCGAAGATTCACTTATTTTCTCCATGCATTGATTTGTGTGATGCGCTATTTATCACCATTCATTGGATCACACCATTCTGGTTTACATATCGATTTATGGGTTCAATATTTAATTTGCACTTGTGGGCGGAGCTGAAACACTCCTTTCATCTGATTGGTTGAATCAATCCGCCTTCAGCACAGATTTTCATTATTTCATACAGAATAAATACAAGTGTGGCACTGTAATGTCTGAAACTACCACTCACTGTTAATTAGCATAATAGGGTTAATCACTACCAGGTGTTCCCCATTACCACTCCCCTATTCCCCATTACCACTCCCCTCCCCTGTTCCTTCTGTGTTTGACTTTGGATTGTGTAAACTGACTTTGATTCTCTGCTGCCTGCCCCGACCTCTGCTTGTTACTGTTGCTGATTCTGGATATCCCTGACATACTTGACGCTGTGCTCGGATTACTGCTTGTCTGACCATTCTCTTTATTAAACCACTGGATATGGATCTGAACGCCTCTGACTTCTTCTGACAATCAGCCTGTTTAATGTTACCGCACACATGTCTCTTTAAAATTATAAATTATAATTTTAATTCAAATTATTAAACGGATGCCACCTTATTGGGACAATAAAGCCCTCCCTCACAACTTTTTAATTATTTCCTTAATTTTTATTGAAAATAAATGGTTTTGTGATGTTATTTGAAATTTGAAAAAAAATAAAAATTGTGAAAAGGCAGATTTGAAACCCGGCTCAATCGCATCTATCTGCACCATGACGAGCACAGAGTCAACGACTGTTCTTTATCTGTTGTAATCTTGAATATCTCAATAAGAAATATATAAGGTTCCATTATAATGTAATATTACAATGTACACTGTGAAGTAAAGTGCAACAGAATGTTAGTATATTGTAAATAAAATACTACACATATATTACAGAATAAACTCTGTATTTCCGTATAATTTTACCTCAGATGAAACTTGGATAAAATAATGGATATGTGCTGTTTGCTGTATTGTATTTTACTGGTATTGTTCCCTTCTTTTTTCCACCTTAATGTTCTTCAATGCTTCAACATTTTAGTATTCTGTTAAGTATTCGCATGCATTTTAATGACGTTACCAGGTTACATGGGTAATGTTTGAATATACTGGTGCTGGTCATATAATTAGAATATCATCAAAAAGTTTATTTATTTCACTAATTCCATTCAAAAAGTGAAACTTGTATATTATATTAATTCTTTTCACACAGACTGATATAATTCAAATGTTTATTGCTTTTATTTTGATGATTATAACTGACAACTAAGGAAAATCTCTTCCTCTACGCACATAGATATGCAAGACATGGGTTTCAGCTTCACATTCCTTGTGTCAAGCCACTCTTGAACAACAGACAGCTTCAGAAGCATCTCGCTTCAAAAAGGACTGGACTGCTGCTGAGTGGTCCAAAGTTATATTCTCAGAGGAAAGTAAATGTTGCATTTCCTTTGGAAATCAGGGTCCCAGAGTCTTAATGGAAGAGAGGAGAGGCACTCAATCTACGTTGCTTGAGGTCCAGTGTAAAGTTTCCACAGTCAGTGATGGTTTGGGGTGCCATGTCATCTGCTGGTGTTGGTCCACTGTGTTTTCTGATACCAGGAAGTTTTAGAGCACTTCATGCTTCCTGCTGCTGACCAACTTTATGGAGATGCAGACTTAATTTTCCAACAGGACTTGGCACCTGCACACAGTGCCAAAGCTACCAGTACCTGGTTTAAGGACCATGGTATCCCTGTTCTTAATTGGCCAGCAAACTCGCCTGACCTTAACACCATAGAAAATCTGTGGGGTATTGTGAAGAGGAAGATGTGATATACCAGACCCAAGAATGCAGAAGAGCTGAAGGCCACTATCAGAGCAACCTGGGCTCTCATAACACCTGAGTGCCACAGAATGATCGACTCCATGCAACGCCGCATTGCTGCAGTAATTCAGGCAAACTACGTATTGAGTGCCCAACTACGTATTGAGTGCTGTACATGCTCATACTTTTCATGTTCAAACTTTTCAGTTGGCCAAGATTTCTAAAAATCCTTTCTTTGTCTTGGTCTTAAGTAACATTCTAATTTTCTGAAATACTGAATTTGGGATTTTGCTTAGTTGTCAGTTATAATCATCAAAATTAAAAGAAATAAACATTTGAAATATACTGGTCTGTATGTAATGAATTAATATAATATACAAGTTTCACTTTTTAAATGGAATTAGTGAAATAAATCAGCTTTGTGATGATATTCTAATTATATGACCAGCATCTATATGTTGGCTTTTTCAAGCCCATCATATATAAACACAATAAAACTAATATTACTAATTTATTTTATAAATGTTACTTTAACTAATTCTCACAATTATTTATTAATGTCACACACACATACCTAGTTCCTTTAGGCTTAAAAGACGAGAGTGGTCCCTTATGAAACAAAAATATATTGCAGTATATTGGAAAATATCATGTAATATATTAGGCATATATTCTTATATATATTTATTTTTTCCAATATATTGCAATATATTGAAAGCGGCAATCATTTGTATATTTTGCAATATATTATATAATGTATGTATCATCAATATATTATTAAATGTATTCAAATATATAAAATATTAGAAAATAAAAAGGGAAAATAATATATTACAATATATCACAATAAATTTTAAGAAATATATTGGTAAATACATTTTCCTTTCATAATGGGTAAATGTTACAGACATATTATCATGGAACTTCATTTACATTTAATCATTTAACAGACGCTTTTATCCAAATCGACTTACAAATGAGAACAAGAGAAGCAATCAGGTCAACAAGAGAACAACAACAGTATACAAGTGCCATGACAAGTCTCAGTTAGTCTAGTATAGAACGCCTAGCCAGGTTTTTTTTTTTTTTTAGGAAAAGACAAGAAAAGGAAAAGTGCTAGTGTTAGTTGGTTAAGTGCTGTCGAAAAAGATGAGTCTTTAGCTGTTTCTTGAAAATGAGTAAAGACTCAGCTGTACGAATTGAGATTGGGAGCTCATTCCACCAGCTGGACACAGTCCAGGAAAAGGTCTTGTGATTTTGAACTTCTTTGGGATGGCACCACAAGGCGTCGTTCACTTGCAGAGCGCAAACTTCTGGAGGGCACATAAGATTTAACCAGTGAGTTTAGGTATGTTGGTGCCGTGCCAGTGCCAGGAGAGCATTACAATAGTCCAGTCTGGAGAGAACAAGAGCTTGGACAAGAAGTTGTGTGGCTTGCTCTGATAGGAAGGGTCTTATCTTCCTAATGTTGTATAAGGCAAACCTGCAAGACTGGGTCGTTGTGGCAATGTGATCTGTGAAGCTTAACTGGTGATGCATCACAACTCCTAGGTTTCTGGCTGTCCTCGAAGGAGTTATGGTTGACGAACCCAGCTGTATAGAGAAGTTGTGATGAAGCAATGGGTTAGCTGGAATCACCAGGAGTTCTGTCTTTGTAAGGTTAAGCTGAAGGTGATGGTCATTCATCCAGCTAGAAATGTCACTCAGACAGGCTGAAATGTGAGCAGCTACCGTCGGGTCATCTGGTTGGAATGAGAAGTAGAGTTGGGTGTCATCAGCGTAGCAGTGATAAGAAAAACCATGGTTCTGAATGACAGATCCTAATGACGTCATGTAGATGGAGAAGAGAAGTGGTCCAAGAGCCTTGAGGAACCCCAGTATCAAGGTGTTGTGACTTAGAAATATCACCCCTCCAAGACACACTGAAGGATCTGTAAGAGAGGTAGGACTTAACCCACAGGAGTGCGGTTCCAGAGATGCCCATCTTTCTGAGGGTGGACAGGAGAATCTGGTGATTAACGGGTTAATAATAGGTAAAACTGATAGCCTGAATGCACTGTAAGTCGCTTTGGATAAAAGCATCTGCTAAATGCATGAATTTAATTTAATTTAATTTAATTTAATTTAATTTAATTTAATTTAATTTAATTTAATTTAATTTAACGGTGTCAAAAGCAGCAGACAGGTCCAGTAAGATGAGTACTGAGGATTTTTAAGCTGCTCTTGCTAGTCGCAGGGCTTCAGTAACAGAGAGCCGAGCAGTCTCAGTTGAGTGGCCACTTTTGAAGCCAGATTGGTTGCTGTCCAGGAGGTTATTCTGTACAATGAACATAGAAAGCTGGTTGAACACAGCTTGCTCAAGTGTCTTTGCAATGAATGGAAAAAGGGATACCGGTCTGTAGTTTTCAAGAAGCGCTGGATTTAGAGATGGTTTCTTGAGCAGTGGGCTTACCCGGGCCTGCTTGAATGCTGAGGGAAATGTTCCAGAGTGAAGAGAGGCGTTGATAACGTGAGTAAGCGAAGGTGAGGAGAAGGAGGAGAAAGAGTGTGCGTCGGTCATTATGAAGTTGTCCTCAGTCTGCGGTGTGGAGAATTGGTCACTGATGGTTCTTGTCTTATTTGTGAAGAAGTTGTCCGCTGTAAGAGTTGATGGAGGAGGTGGTGGAAGAGAGGAGAGACTGATACCCACTGAGGTCTGTAGAGTTTCTTGATTTCTGCCATTTCCTCTCTGCAGCCCTGAGTTTAGAACGATGTTCACGGAGAACCTCGGACAGCCAGGGGGAAGATGGGGCGGTGCGTGCTGGTCTAGACAACAGTGAGCAAAAGTTGTCCAAGCAAGATGTCAAAGTGGAGCAAAGAGTGTCCGTAGCGCTGTTCGTGTCCAGAGCTGAAAACTGAGAGAGTGCAGGAAGCGAGGATGAAACCACAGAAGATAGGCGAGATGGAGAGAGTGAGTGTAGGTTCCGTCGAAAGGTGACTTGCGTTGGAGTGTGTGCCACTTCAGGAGTAAGTGCTAGGTTAGCAGTAATGAGGAAGTGGCCTGAGGTGTGCAGTGGAGCAACTGAAGAGTTGTCCACAGAGCAACAGCGTGTGTAGATGAGGTCCAGTTGGTTGCCTGATTTGTGAGTCGCTGTAGTAGACACTAGCTTGAGATCAAATGAGGTGAGCAGAGCTTTGAAGTCAGCAGCCTGGGGTTTATCTAGGTGGATGTTGAAGTCACTACACAGTAACAGAGGAGTACCATCTCCAGGAAAGTTTGATAGCAGCACATTCAACTCCTCCAAGAAGTTTCCCAATTGACCTGGGGGACGATAAATGACCACAAAGTGGATTTTAACAGGGTGGGTTACAGTAATGGCATGTGATTCAAATGAAACATTACCTGTAGGTGAAGGCTGAAGATCAAATTTCCATTCTTTTGATTTAAGGAGACCAGTACCTCCACCCCTCCCAGTGGTACGAGGAGTGTGGGAACAAGTGGAATTAGTGGAGAGGGCTGCAGGGGTGGCAGTGTCTTCAGGTTTGATCCAAGTCTCAGTCAGTGCCATGAGATTGAGACCGGAATGAGCAGCAAAAGAAGAAATGAAGTCTGCTTTGTTAACTGCAGACTGGCAGTTCCAGAGATCAACTGAAATAGAGAGCGTAATAGTAGAAGTCAGAGGGACAGGCCGTAGGTTTGTCAGACAGGCCTTCCCGCGATGTACGTAGCGTGCTCTTCGAGTGTTAGTAGTGACAGTAGAGATCCGAAAGCACATAGTGACTACAAGTGTAAGAAATATTGTAGAACAAGCTATACAAAAAGTAAAGAGAGGAGAAAAGCAATACTCAAGTGCCCTGTCAATGTCCTTGCTCGGTGGAGTCGCGCAGGTAGAGTTGATTGTCTTTACACTCGTCGGTCTTCACACGAGGAGGGTTGACACGAGGGCTGCCGCGGTGAAACCTACCGCTTTTGTATTTGCCTGATTACCTGTGATTCAAGTCAGCTGGCCATGCCTCACTATTTAGCAGATCGAAACTGGGCAGTCCCGAAACGCAAAACCAAGCGCCACTTTCAGCACGTATTTACCAGGGTAAGACACACACAATTTAAACCAAAAACTTTCCTAGCAATGACGATCACACAGTAGTCTAATGAGAAAACGAGACAAAACACTCACAAGCTGCTGTCCTTCTCTCTAGCTCGACTGTTTCTTCTGAACAGTCTGAATTGTTCAGTCTATTATTGATTTTTATTTCCACTTCACTTTTATCCAAGGAGACAGAACTATTTGCACTGTATTTATCAGTGGGACAATATTCACACAATAATATAACCTAGAAATAATTTAAAGGCGCCACTTGCAAGTCACAGCAGCACGAATTGTGTGCCCAGCAACATCAACATCAAATATTATGCTAATTAACAGTAAGTGGTGGTTTCAGACATTATAGTACTGACTCTTATTCTGCCTGAAAGAGTGAAAACACAGAGCTGAAGGTCGAGCGATTCGATCAGATGAAAGGAGTGTTTCAGCGCTGCCCAGAAGTGCAAATGAAATATTAAAGCCATAAACTGATTTGTAAAAAAATGAGAAATCAAGCCAAAATCAAATTTTCCATTTAAAATTTCCAGTTAAACTAAATGGAAAAACGAATAAAGGAGTGATTTTTTTTCCCCATTTTCTTAT
Organism: Carassius auratus; assembly: GCF_003368295.1. Classification (NCBI taxonomy): domain Eukaryota; kingdom Metazoa; phylum Chordata; class Actinopteri; order Cypriniformes; family Cyprinidae; genus Carassius; species Carassius auratus. The sequence goes on from NW_020528413.1 coordinate 173,741, forward strand.
TATTGCATTCTAAATAAGAAATAAAATGATCAAAACGTACACAGACCATGGTGCTTAGGGGTGTACTCACAAACCACTTTCATTAACCCCTTAGGCACCAGGGTTAAAAAATGTTGGACATTACCGAAAGTTTATGTGTGGTGTAAATATACTCATCTAATTTGTATATTATGACGCCGTGAGGGGGCGGCCATCTCAAATTTCATAACATTCAGGAAATAGTAGATATTGAATTGACGTTTGAACCTATTTGCATGTTTGTTTGTTTTTGTGTGTGTGTGTGTGTGTGTGTGTGTGTTTTCATCCTCATTCCAAATGACCAGAAAAGAGGAAACCAACAATAAAACAGGAGAAAGTTCAAAATTATTACTCTAATACTACACTAGTAAAAAACATGTGAACAGTAGCCGACTTTTTGATCTTTCATCAGTAATATTCAGGAAATAATGTGTACCTCGCCTGAGCCTAACTAAACTGTGCCCACCTCTTCCAAGCAAACAATTGGTCAGTGTTAAAGGGAAAATGAATGCTGCCAAGTACAACCAGTCTTCTAGACAGCTGAAGATGGGCAGGTCATTCACCTTTCAACACAACAATTATTCTAAACATACTGTCAAAAAAACAATGCAGTGACTTATGGATAAAAGGGGTAAATGCCCCTGAGTGACAAAGTCATAGCTCTGACCTAAATCCTATAGAAAAACCTGTGGATGGACTTAAAGAGAGCAGTCCATTGCCACTCACCATGAAATCGGACTGAAGATTCATGGCTGTAATTAATGCAAAAGGAAGCTCTACAAGTATTAAATAAAGGGAAAGATGACTTTTCCAACCCTGTTATGTGATTATACTTGAAATTTCCCTCTTATTGACGAAGGTAAGAATATAATTTTGTTATCATATAGGGTTGTGCTGAGCTAAGCTGAGAAAAAAAATATGCCAAAATATGATAGGGAATTACATGTGGCAATTTGCAGAAAGTTTGAAGATACACTGCCAAGAAACTGGAAATGTGAGCTTATGTAATTTGTATATGAATTTGAATTTGAGAAGGAAATGGTGGACATGATGTAACATTTCCTTATCAGGCTGATGGATTAATAACTTCTCTGTAAACATCTGAAAACAGTAATTTGTGTTGGGTGTGGATCACTGTACATCACCTCACATCAGGTAAGATCCTTCTGCTCAATGATGCTTATCAGTGCTTATTTATGGATGCCTACATCTTTATGATTTACTCCAGATCACCTGTAGATCTACACTAGTTTTCAGGTGTGATGGTTTTGGGAAACAGTTTGTGATTCTAAGATGATGATAATTTCTGGGAAAACACTTCTTTGATAAGAGCATCATTTCATCCTTTATTGCATTATGCTTTGACAATAACTCTCCTCAATTCTGACTCTTGTAAATGCATATTTATACTGTAAATACTGTGTATTGTTTTTCATGTGGATTTAAAATGTAGTCATGAGTCAGAACCAAAGCTAATTTGCTTTTCTTCTAGGAGTTAGGGAAACTTGTCCTCTGATCTGGTTTGTGTTTAACTGAAATACACCAGTGTCTCAAAACTAACGATGACTATATATCATAAAGGTGAGTTTTTGTTTTGTTGTTGTTGTTGTTGTCTTTAAAGGTAGATTCTCACTGACCAAAAAAAAAAAAAAAAAAACTTTATTACACAAACTATGCTCATATGATGAATATAGTGCTTACAAACCCAATTCAAACATTTTCAGTTGTTATTAATACATTTTCTTAATTTTTCAGCTTTTATAAAAACACCAACAATCATCTCTATTATTCTGTGTAAGTTATTTTACTTTTGTTTCGGTACACTGACAAAACCTGTAGAATTCCTGAATCAGTTGGTCACATGTATTAATTTATATTGATATAACTACTATGTGATTATTTTATCTATGGAGAGAAGCTACTCACAACAACGACCACTTCTTTCATTCAGATGTCTGAACTGTGGCATTAATGTGGTGAACAGAGTTGAAGTTTAATTGTTCATTTTCATGTTGCTCCAGACACTTTAGACTAAAAAAAGATGGGTCAGGATAACAGTTAATCCTAGGATAGGCAGATAATTCTTCTGTATTCTATGAAAGACAAAGTCAGACTGGTATAAACTGCATGATGAGAGAATAAATTACAATTGTCATTTTTGGGTTAACTGTAACTGCCAACTGACTACTTTCATTGTGGCCTTTGAATGTTGTTGATTAATTTGTGGTCATACATATTTTTCAGATGTGTTAACACTTAACTTGTCATTCAAAACTGTCACATGGGCGACAACTACAGCAGGTAACGTACTCTGTTGCTGACTGGTGTGTGGTCTGGATATGCATGACTGTGATCAGAAGTGAATTTCGATCAAAGGCCAAAGAAACTCCAAATACACCCTGCAGAAGAAACCTTATAAGTTATACACATAACTTGTCAGGTTTTAGTGAAGCTGTGTCTGATGTCAGTTGTAGTTTTCTTTCTCTCTTTTCTTCAGTTAATCTGTTTGTTAACAGCAGGTGTTCTTCACGAATGCTCAATTATCACTCAATTAATCACTTAATTATTTAATTGCAATGTAAATCTTCTTTCAGTGAACTCACCTGAACTAAGTTCAGAGTACTCACAACTATTAGTTTTAAAACTTAAATGTATTAAGGCAAACGGTTTGAGTAAACCTAATTTGTCAGGCTTTATGTATATCTGTTTACTTGTCAGGGTTTACAGTGATGTGTGCACACTACAGAGTTTTAAAAGTAACACTGACTACGTGTCAAATTTAATGAGATAATTTAGAGAGCAATTGAGTGATGATTTCTGAAGAAACCTGATGTAAACAAGCAGCAGAGGTGGGTAATCCAGGGGCCAAAGAGTAAAAGTCATATTTATGTTCCACCCATGAACTCAGCAGCCGATTTCATCAGAGGAGGAACCAAGTCATTCCTTCCAAGTCACAAACGAGTCTTGAGTCAAATCCCAAGTCCTCAAAGAGTTAAATTTAATGAGATAATTAAGCAACTAATTAAATGATGATTGTGCATTAATGATTAACACCTGCTATTATTGAGAATTACAGAGGATCAGATGTTGATGTTTTATTGGTTAAAATGATGCCACCATCATGGAGATCAGTGTTTGGTTTAGCTGTTTTCTTGACCCTTGACATGTCGTGTCAGGTCTCTCTCTGTATGTGATGTTGTGGAGAAAAGAGATCTGTGATATATGAAGAACATATAGTAACACTGTGGTTTACTTATATCTCAAATAATGTTTTTTTTCACATTTAGCTTTTGAATAGTCACAATGAAACTACAGCATACACAAAAAAATAGCATTGTGCTAACATTTGCATGAAGTGAATTATAAATTTATTTAACACATATAGAAGTCTGAACTCCAGCGCTTTTTAGACATACAGATATCAAGAACCAGCATATGAATCTCTACAATGGTGGCAATCAACAAAATGCTTCTGCAATACATGAAAGACTCCCATAATGCACTGCAGTATGAATAATTATTTTCACCACTGTTGAGGATCATATGATAAATGATCATGGCTAAATGCCTAATCCTAAACTGCCTTTTTTTTATTCCTTAATATCGAAGCATTATGGTGGCATTTATGTAATGAGATTTCTCTCTTTTTTGTGAAAATGACATACAGTTAAGTATGGTGACCCAAACCCATCCAAAGAGCAGTGAACAGACAGCAGTCTTCTCTAAACACTAAGCTACAAACTATTTTATTTAAAATTATAACCAAGAAATTTAAATTGAGATCATTCAGTCATCTAAAGCATAAGTTATCTGCTAGATCAAGATTTGTAGCAGCTTTGCACAAAGGTTTGCTGTAAAAACAATAATGTAACTGCTTGAAGGCTCAAGAGCACCACTGAAGCAAATACTCACCACAATTATGGTGGCAGAGATTTTTTTTCTTTTTCTTCTTTCAGTTGATTTCATCCAAGGCTGTGCTTAAATTCAGTTGTAGTTCTTGTGTTTCTCTTTTCTTCAGTGATGTTGATTGTTAACAGCAGGTGTTCATCACTAATGCACATCTTCATTTAATTAGTCACTAAATTATCTCACTAACTTTAACTCTTTGAGGACTTGGGATTTGACTCAAGACTAGTTTGTGACTTGGAAGGAATGACTTGTTTCCTCCTCTGCTGCTGAGTTCATGGATGGAGCAAAAATATGGCAGGACTTTTACTCTTTGGACCCTGGATTACCCACCTCTGACAAGCAGAATTACCAAAGAAGAAAATATACACCATTTACACCATTATAGTGGTCAGTGTTTACTTTAGTTGGGCTCTTGACCCTTGACTTTTAAAAAAGTGCTTTTTATTTGGTTGTATATTTTTATTAGGGGTGTGTGGATCGATCTAAATATCAATAGTATTGGTATCGGATTGGTACAATTGTCATTGAATCAATATTTTTAATTTAAATATCTCTCATCTACGTTCATTAAACTTTGCTCGTGTCTTCTACCTCTATAATCCTGAGCAAATGCTGCTTTCACATCCTGGTCCACTTTTCTACTCCTCTCCTTCCTGCTGCTCTGCTGTGATTCGTTGTTGTGTCGTCTCGTGACTCACTGACACAACGCGCCGAGGAGCAGCGAACAGAGTGAGCGAAGCTGATAGCACATTCAGAAGGGGGGCTCAGGGAATTTAATTGCACAGGTTTATTTGTTCTTTGTTTGTTCTCCAGTAATAATTGTGTGCACTTTATTTCATTTTCTTGTAAAACCAGAAAAAGGGAGAGATTTTTTTTTATTCTTAATTTAGGTTTTTTTTTTTTTTTTAAGGCTATAATGAATTCATTCTACAGTGCCTAATAACTAATAATTTTGTGGACTTCAATACATTACTAAAAAAATTGCCTAAATAATTGATCATTCATTCACCTCAGAAATAATGACATAGACCTACTGCACTCCCCTACACAATTGTTTTTTTTTTAAGTAAAAAGTATTGTATTGGTATTGGTATCGTCAATACATATAGGGTCATATATGTATTTGGAATCAGATTGATACCAAATTTTGCAGTATCGCCCACCACTAATGTATATATATTAAATTATAACAACCAACACAAAGAGCAAAAGTCATTAAGTGCTAACGATTATGTTCTACGTATTGATCTGAATCACTCAACTCTTTAGTCTAGACTTAAATTAAATTAATTGCAACACCCCCCTGATTCCACAGTGGAATTTTCTATTTCTTTCTGTAAATTTTGAAAAGAGTCCTTGCAAGCTGTTCACATCTAAAATAATCATCATTAAACAAAAAAAATAATAATAATAATTAGGCACCCAGACATCAAAAACTAGCATATGAATTTCAACAATTGTGACAACCAACATATTCAGATAAACAGATAGACTCTGAACATCACAAAGCAAACTACTAAACAATCACATAAGGACTGTGCATGGACAAAAAAAAAAATAAATAAAAAAAAAAACACAACAACATTCACCACTTGTCTGGCTGTTATAATGCAATTTTAATAGCCAACAAAACATAACACAAAAAAAAGTCAAGGATCAAAAGCCAAACACTGACCACTATAATGGTAATAATATAAATATATTTTCTTTGGTAATTCTGGTTGTTAAGCTCAAGAGTCTTCAGTTATGGTCAATCATCACTCAATGAATCTCTTGATTACCTCATTAACTTTAAAACTGCTTCAGTTTTACTTTTACCACTTTGTAGTGTGGACATACATACTGTAGACACCCAGCAGTGTTAATTTGATAATGGGGATTTTGCTGTTTACGCCTTATTCTGTGTAAGAAGCCACAAAATGATTAATTTTATACTCTCGACTGACATAAGAGGTAAGTTTGCTTTTAGATGGAGCAGCATTTACTACACAGAGCCTTACAATTTCATAATTGTGTGACTTTTTTGCATAGCTTGTCGGAGAACTACGGCTCTGTGTAGTATATACTGATCCATCTGAATGCAGGTGATGGAGATTTACTACTAATCACAGAACAGGCTTTACTGACAAGATTTGCATTACTATCGGATTCGATTAATGTGCAGGCACCTAGTTTAAGCATGAGGAACTGGAACAAGGTTTTTAATTAGCTAAGAATCACTTAGTTTCCAAGCATTTGCTAGGGCCTTACTGTAGTCACAAATGTCTTCCTCTTTTGAAAAGTGTAAATTAAGTTAAATCAATAATTTATGATATTTACACAGGTGTGTGTTGGGGTCTTAACTATTAGACTGCAATGCATATTCTTGTTAACACTTACAAACATAAGCTCACCAAAGAATCTTTAAAGCTCAATCTCAAGATCTGTTTATTTACAACCAAAACATCACAATTCCTGACTAACTAAACATCAGACTACATTACCAGCTGAGCTCATCTCTGGTGTGACTTTTTACCTAGTCAGGCCTTTACTTAGTTTAATAACTGACATAAATATAACAATATTCTCTAATTGTATAGAGCCATTAGAGTTAATAAAAGCCTGTGCTTTTGATGGTGGGTTCAGATGAAATTGACTGCACACTCAGCACAGCTAATTAACAAAATTAAATTTAAGCAAATATGACGTTGAGATAACTCTGCTGAATATACTAAACCCCGGTAGAAATACATACATGAGAATACTTATTTCATTTTTAACCTGTATTCATGTCAGTTACTATCGGCATGTTCTAGGATGCGTTTAGCCTAAATACTCTATACTGTGTTTGCTCCAGCTGTATAAACACAGATGCTGCTGCTAATATGCGTAATATTCACTCCTCCATGCAATGCAGACTGCCTAAAAGACACATAGTTTAAACTTGTTTGTGGTTATTATTCTTATGGAGCAACATTATAATAGTCATTGAGAGAAAAAATCATTAACTTCCACTCTGGACTAAATACAAATTGGACACAAGGACTTTATAAGAATGATTTTCCAAAGTTTTATCAAGCACGATTTAATTTTTGTTCACAGCTGTATTTTATTAGTCTTTATGGTGATTTCTCTCCTTTCAGGTATAAATTTAACGCTGAAGAAAGAATGTACTGTAAGTTGATGTTTTGAAGATTTAGAGTTGACCATAACTGTAACAACTCATTTTGGTTCTCTGTTAATAATAATTAAAAAAAAAATCTTAATCAAAATAAGCAAACACTGCCTTCATGATTGTGATTTCAGACCCAGACATGTTTCCAAAATTTTCTTGATCAGATAGAAAACATTACAGTACTCCCATTGGATGTAAGTATTCAAGAGAAGAATCATAAATTAATAAAATCTTTGTCAGTTATATGATGATTTACATAGTAGTTTAAATCATTCATTTCCACTGTTGATATTTACAGTGTAACTTCATGTATCTGATCAATAAATTAGACTGTCACCAGTATTTTGACTGTGGCCTTCAGCACTTTAGAGAAGATTCTAGAGCCGTCATTATTATCAAGCCCAACTGAACTAGCCTTCTTTGGAAACCTTGTGTTAAAAACCAGTGAGAAACTCATCTCTACATTAGTGAAGCCAACGGACACAAGTTACAGTGTCAATTTTACTCTCGCTGCTATAGGTAAGTGAAGACACAATTATTACTGATGATGAAACAAAGATAATATATGATATCTAGTGATCAGCAATGGGTCACAGTTGGCAGACAACGACAAATACAGCTACATTATATGTTAATTGTGTAATACTTAGCTTTAAAAAAAAAAAAAAAGATGAAAACTGCTTGTTTTTGTCAGAGGGTCAAGTCTTCATGCTTGGACCAAATGTCACCTTAGATAAAATCCCTCAACTCGACACGACAAATTCTTCTGTGGAAATCGATCTCATTGGGATCGCCAATAACAACAATGGAAGTATGTTAAATGTTTCTGTGTGAAACAACAAATCATAAAACATTGCCATTCCCATTATTATAAATCCAATTATTTTCTTTTGTGATTGTTGCTATTTTAACATGTTGTTGCATTTCTGTTTCTGTAACTCAGGATCAGCTGCTGTGGCTTTCATGAGCTACACAATGATGGAGAATCTACTGAAGCCAGACTTCTTTAACACACCAGAAAACATGATTAAAACCATGATGTCCACTGTGATCTCAGCTACTCTTCCCAAAACCACCAACACTAAACTCACCAAACCAGTCAACTTCACCTTCAGACACATCAGAGTGAGAGACTGTAATGTGTTTGTCCAACTTGAGAACTGATGAACATCTGGAAGCATCTAATATCCAGTGTTTTATTTTCTTTATCTTCTTTTTCAGGAGTTTGATCCCAACGGTTCTCTGTCCTGTGTGTACTGGAATATCAATGAGTGGATTGTAGATGGATGTTCTGTTTTAGAGACCAACAGCAGCTACACTGTGTGTTCCTGTGATCATCTGTCCACAATCGCTCTCATCATGCAAACCAGCTGTGCACCAGAGGTACTGAACATTTCTAGTGAACTAGTGATCACTGAAGAAAAGCACAGATTTGGCACTCATGAACTCTGACATGTTTTCTCAGATTGACTCACTGCTGTATCTGTTGAATTTTATGTGTGTGAGCATGGGGCTGGTGTTCTTCACTTTAGCCCTGTTGACCTTTGCCCTTTGTCAGTGGAGCCCTGGAGTGAATAATGTGGCTCGAATCAACATCTGCATCAGTCTTCTGCTGGCTCACCTTCTGTTCCTTCTCACACAGCATTTCTTAAGTCTCATACGGCCTCAGCAGGTGAGAATGATGAAAGAGCCCTACAGCTAGTGATGGCGAGATGAAGCCTCATTAAGCTTTCAGCTTTTGACAAAAGCTCACAATACCACCTGGTGGCCAAAGAGTGCAAAAGCATATATATTTATTACAGAAAGAGATGTAAAGTCCAGGGGTCAGTAAGTAAAAGTCATGCCATATGTTTATTCCACCCATGAAATTAGCAGCTGATTTCAGCAGAGGAACCAAGTCATTCATTTCAAGTCACAAGCAAGTATTAAGTCAAATCCCAAGTCCTCAAAGAGTTAAAGTTAATGAGAAAATTAAGTGACTAATTGAATTATGATTGTGCTTTAGTGATAAACATCTTACTAGTATTGAGAATTACAGAGGATCGGATGATTTACTGGTTAAAATGATGCCACCATCATGGAGATCAGTGTTTGATTTAGTTTGGCTCTTGAGCCTTTTAATAATTCAAAGTCATTTGCTTTTAAGCGTTTGCAGTTGTGTTACATAGTAAACATTAACACATTTTAGTGGTGGAAATGATGATTATTTCAAAAGATTTGTTCATTTTCAGTTCATTCTCCAAAATGATTCGTTCAGAATCATTCACTGATTTGTTCAGTAATCATTTTTTTTTGTATTACACAAAATATGCCAGTAGGTGGCAAAAAAAGAGTGTATTATGTGTTATGTCTTTAGTCAACGAACGTATTCACTTGTTACAAAAACTGATCTGGCTTTAATAAAATGTGTGTATAATCACATTCAATATATAAAGTTTAATTAAGTTGTTCAGATGAACAAGCACAAAGTTTTCTTGCCTAATTAGCATTAATTGTTTGGTCACAGTTTGTATATTATATATTCACATTCATAAATCGGGGATTAAACGTGGAGTTGCTAAATATCAAAACAAGCGTATGTGCACAGTACCTGTAACTGCGCTTTGCATTTTGCGAGATTGACATGCTTAATGGCAGACTAACCCGGTTTACTCTCATTAATTTCGTTCACGAACAAGATAAGCTATGTACCAGTTCATTTCATTCACGAACGACATGTATCCGTTTATTCAACTCATTCACGAACAACATGGGTACCAGTCAGTCATTTCGTTCACGAACGATAAAATTTCTAGATCTAACGTTAGTTAAGACTTATATGAAACTCGTTCATTGAAGGGCGTATTCGTTCACTACATTGAACAAATCACATGCTGTGTCACATCTCATACTCGAAGGCTATTGGCTCGAGGTTGAGTAATTCTTTGACGGGATGAAATGGTTCAGTTACCCGGATCACTTATAGCACCGCGCTGCTGTGGATGGAGGAACTTCACTGAACGAGAGATATGAGTCAGTGGATAGCGTGAACGAGAACAATTCATTCACCTAAAAGATTTGTTCACGAACGACACACCACTAACACATTGCTGAATTAAAAGCTTGAAATAACGAATTAAATTGCACTTTTTTCTTCTACAACTTTGAAGTCAACATCATCATCTCTTTTTGGTTTGTTAAATGATGTTCAGCTATTACTGAGTTACAAAAAAAAAAGTCCTATTAAACAAATATTAATGTAATGAATAAATATTGTGGAAACTCAGGATTTTAGACATGAGCACTTATCATATGATCCTCAACAGTGGTGACAATAATTTTGGGTGCATACCAGCATGAAGCATTTTGTTCATTGTCGAGATTTATATGCTGGGTTATCATGTCTGTGCATCTTGTTAGAACAAGGTTTTAAAAAGTTAAATTAATTACATACATTAGATTTCAAATTAATTCCTTATAACTATTAAACCAATTGTTAATTTACATACGGCAGTTCCACAAGGTAGGTTATTTAAAAACTGAACATATGTTAAAAGAAATTGAATTGTTTTGGAAAGATACAGGTTGATGCCTTATAATTACGTCATCATGTAAAACCAGCTAGTAGTGGTTTTCTGCACAGCACACATACTTTTACAGAAAAACATCTAACACAAGAAACCAAAGGTCAAGAACCCAACTGAAGCAAACACTGATCTCCATGATAGTGGCATCATTTTAACCAAAAAAACATCATCATCTGATCCTCTGTAACGCACAATAACAGCAGGTGTTCATCACCAATGCACAATCATCATTTAATTAGGCTCTTAATTATGTCTTTGACTTTAACTCTTTGAGGACTTGGAATTTGACTTGAGACTAGTCTGTGACTTGAAAGGAATGACTTGGTTCCTCCTCTGGTGGAATCAGCTGCTGAGTTCATGGGTGGAACAAAACTATTGCAGGACTTTTACTTTCTGATCCCTGGACTTTACACATCTGTCTGTAATATATCTGCTTGTTTTGCACTCGTTGGCCACCAGGTGGTATTTGAGCAAATTAAGTTTCCAGAAAATAACCCTTTTGTGAACCACTTGGCTGAAAATCTAAAAGCTTCATGAGGCTTCTTCTTGCCATCACTACCTACAACTTAGCACAGCCTCACTGAGAATCATCATAACCCTCTCTCATGATCTTCAGGTGTTGTGTGCCGTGATCTCAGGCCTTCTGCACTTCCTCTTTCTCTCCGGCTTTGTGTGGATGTTCATTGAAGCTGTGCTGCTCTTCATCTGTGTGAAGAACCTATCACAGATCAGCTCCAAGAAGAGGGAGGTGCTTAGCAGTGGATTCCTGTGTGTGATTGGATATGTGGTTGCTCTGGTTGTGGTGTGTGTGTCTGCTTTGGTGGATCCCAAAGGCTACGGCAGTGAACTGTGAGTGTTTTTTTTTTTTTTTTTTTAATAAAATATACACCCTTGACAGAGGCTGTATCAACATCATGCACAATATAAAAATCTGTAATATTTTACAAGTCAATACCTGAAAAACTATTTTTTGACAAAATCATTCATTATTCAGTTAAATCATACACCTAACACCCCCCCCCCCCCCCCCCCCCAAACAGCTGCTGGATTAAAATGGATAAAGGCTTCAATTGGAGTTTTCAGGGTCCTGTTTTTGTCATACTAGCGGTAAATACATTTCTTATATCTTATTACTATGAGATAAATGACTATTTATTAAAAATAAATCAAAGTCATTAATTACTCTTCTACCTTTCAGTTAAACATGATTATCTTCATAAAGATCGTCACCACTGTGAACTCGGCTCTCAAAAATCTCAATGTTGAGGTTTCACAGATGAAAAAAAACAAGTAATATGATTTAATTCCTCTATAAAAACCACATATAGCCAATAAAGACATACAATATTGTTCCATCTCTTTTTTTCTGCAGGATTATGGCATTTAAAATTCTGGGTCAGTGTGTGGTTCTTGGTTGCCCCTGGATTCTGGGTATCTTCATTAATGGCAGTGAGGTGCTGGAGATCATCTTCGTGATCTTGATCTCTCAGCAGGGAACCTTTATCTTCCTGATCTACTGTGCCCTCAATAATGAGGTCAGACTTCCTCTTCTTCTTTTTTTTTAACAAACAAACTCCATTGTGTTTCATGAAGTCACTTGGCTCCTCCTTTCATTCTTGTCCAGGTCAGGCAGCAGTACAGGAAGCTCTTCAGATTAATTTGCTGTGACAAACAACACTGAGGACTACAACATCATGTTAAGGAAGGAATAAATATTGTTCAATTAAATGTTGGCAAAAAAATAAATTACTTTTTAATTTATCTAGAGAGCAGCCCTTGGGCCACCATGGCATCAAAGAAAAATCATCAAGATAAGACAACCCGAGAAATTTAGAGAGAGTTTACTTCTCACTTCATTTACTAGATAAACATTCACTAGGGAGACTTCTCTCCATTAATTCATTGAACGATTTGTCTATTAATTATCATACATATCCCCAGGACACTATGTGTATTATTACTTTTTATATATTATATATATTTTGTCTTTGCAGACGTTGAAAAGACGTCCCCTGAGGAGACAGAATGTTTTTATGACGTCTTTTTTAAATGTTTTTTATGTCTTCTGTACATCCGATATAGACGTTCCCAGATCCTCCTTACAAGGTTCTGTGAGTTTATTTCTGTCAGACATCTAGAGAAGCTCTTATTGAGAATTAACAGAGGTTTAAATGTTTATACTTGATTCATTTGAACAGCGTTTTCAAATACACTGTTACAGCAGCAAGAGAAAAGCTAAAACAAGAAGCAACTGGACCAAGATCCCAACTAAACCAAACACTTTCCACCACAATGGTAACTTCAAATGAATCAAGTATCAAGTATTCTAAGTTGGGTGGACTTTAGTCCTCGTTTGTTAAGTTTACTCAAAAAAGCGCTTGCGATAAGTTGCCTTATTTTTTTAAGTTGATGCAACTTTTTTTTACAGTGTGTTTTTATCAGTGTTTATTTGTTTTGTGGAAGATCTGCAGCATAATTATCTGACTATGAGCAGCGCATGTATATTGTTATTCTTTTGCATCAATTATCATATGAAAAAGATACTAAGATTTGTCAGTTTACAGTGTAAAATAATAAAATATGTTGTGAAATAATGATGAAATAAACTGATGTATGTGTACAATTGAGAAATGGATACTTCTGAAGATAAATTGCAGCCCACGTCTCACGAGGTAAATATTTCATTTAAAAAAAATCAATGTAATACAAACATTTTCAAGAAATAAGTAATTTGTACATTTACATAATTGGTAAGATAAAAATACATTATGTTGATACACACCATGAGTTCAACTTTCATTTCGTGAACAGTAAGGAACATTAGTGTATTTAATTCATTCACCAGACCCAAACATACACAGTTTCAAATCCACTGGCTTAGTTAACATTTATAGTATAGTAATAATAGCAGTGTATATCTCATTTGCATTTGAAGTGATATTATATATCCTTTAAACATATAGAAGGTAATATTTGGATTTCTCTGGTTCTCTGCACTGACGTTTAGCACAACCGGAAGTATCTTTGCACACACTCGCAAGACCGGAAATCCAAGATGGCAGAGATATGCAACTAGCCCATTGGACACTCTGGATTTTACTGCGTATGCTATTTTTGCAGCAGCAGCATGTGTTACATGCTCACAGCAGCATAAAAATCAACACCTTAACACTTATACTTCTAAAACTAAACTCTAAAAATAAATAAACAAATGAACAGATAATGTCTGAAATTCAAAGTGAGTCTGTATTGTCAAGAGGCTTGAATTTTGTATTAAAACATAAATTACAAACATTAAAGTTAAAAACGTATTACATTTCTTTTAGCTTTTGTTTAGATCACATTAAATATTTAATGTATTAGTTTCATTTTTGTTACAAAATATCTTAACAAACAATATAATAAAATATAATAAACAATATAATAAACAATTATTGCATTAAAATGTCTAATTTCAGCAAAATAAATAATCTCCATAATAAACCAACTCTGATTTGAGAGGAATCCCTTACTTTGAAATATGAAATAATCAAACCATCCTGTTAGATTCCTGTTTGGTTCAGTATGATGTCGGCCATTGTATGTATTACCCTTTTCTGTTCTGTGTCTTTGCATATTTCTAAGTAAATACTGTTATTTGCATATTCATTACCAAGAAACCGTATACGTGAGATTTTCATGTATACATTTGTATGTGAATTTGAATTTGAACTTAGAGAACAGTGAAATTTGTTTCCTTGCCAGAATGATGGACAGATACATTGTTTATGAACATTTAAACATAAACATATTGGTTCAGCAGTCAGTTGTGTTGGCAGAGGATCATTGTATATCAGCTTACAACAGGTAAGATCTTTACATTCAAGATCATCTTCGGCAGTTTCACTTAATCAAGCACACTGCAGCATGTGTTAACGTGTGTTGTTTTTTTTTTTTTTTTTTTTTTTTTTTTTGTGTGCTAATTTGTTTATGTGTTATGTGTGTTCATGTGTTGATTGTGCAAAGAAAAAAAATCCAGTGTCATATTAACTATATTTTTGAGACCTCATTCAAGAGTGTTAAGTTGTTAAAGCTACACTGAAACAGTGCAGATAGTTAAATTATTAATTAAGTGATGATTGAGCATTATTGAAGACACGTGATGTTAACAAGCCGAATCACCCAAGACAAAATTATATATATAAAAAAAAAAAACATATTGGTCACTGTTTACTTTAGTTGGCCTCTTGACCCTTGACATTTTAATATTTGATTTTATTTGGCTATTCTAATTAGGCCATAACAGCCAGGCAAGCAAAGAGTAAAGGTGATCATATAGCGTTGGTTATATTTACATGTAATAATCATTTGATACAAATCATCATACTCATTTAGAGCTTAATATTTGAAACAGATTTACCTTGTTGATTATAACGGTCCTGCGATTCTTCATTATTAGATCCACTTTAATTCAAAATATTTCTTAAAAGTTGTTCTGATAATTAAAACATAGTTTTGCTTCGATACACACAGACATCAAGAATCAGCTTCGGAATCTCAACAACGTTTGACAAACATCATATTCAGATAAAAAGATCAACTCTATACAATAGAAAACAAGCTACTAAAAATCACATAATAAACAATAAAATATAAGAATAAAGGAAATTGTTAAGATTTATCTCATAATTATTCATGTTGCAATACATAACGTGAGCCATAAATGTATTCAGATTAGTGGTACCTTGTCGGGCTTATACAATAAAGTTACAGCTGCTAAAAATGAATAGTAATGTAAAGTGCCCAAATATTAAAACACTGACCACAATAATGGTGACTTAATGGTGACTTGTGATTTTCGTCTTTGGTGATTCTACTTATTAACATCAAGTGTCTTCAATAATGGCCAATCATCACTCAAATCACTTAATTATCTCATTAATGTAATATGTTTCTTTGTAGCTATAGTCCAGTAATGTTCATCTCCAAATGTAAAGGAAAAATTGCCTTTTGGACTAAGAGAAATACAATATACTGTTATACTTGTATAACATGTTATAGTTGTTTCACACTGACAAAAAAAAAAAAAAAAAAAAAAAAACACGGAGAGGGAGATAACTGCACTCATATTGTAATGAGGGTTCTGAAGCACAGACATCCATTTGAAGCTTTATTAAGAGCAGAGTGAAACAGGCAGAGATCAGAGAACAACAACAGGGGTATCAGAAACATCATGAAAACAAATCCAAAATCATGAACAGGTTTACCAGGCAGAGGTCAGGGCAGGCGGCAGAGAATCAGAGAGTCACAATATCAGTCCAAGGTAATACTCAGAGAAATGCTCAGTGCACGCTCTGGAGATTATCACATGAAACAAACAAAATCCCATCAGGAAGTGAGATGATGGAAGACGGAAGCAGGCATGACGCAGCACAAAGTGAAATTGATGTAGACAGCCGAGATGGAGGATCAGCTTGTTGATTTGTGCCAACAGTACGAATGTTTATACAACATGTCGTGTAAAAAATAATTCCAAACACTATCATTTCAGTTTCTTCCTGCATATCATTCATCATGCTTATTCTGAAGTCTCAAGAGATTTTGAAATATTTTCTGTGTTCACAGATGAGACTCTGGTTGAAAATCTGTTTGTGTGTGGTGTGCTGTCTTTGTCACATCATGGGACACCATACACTATAGGAGCAAAACGGTTAAATCTAGGATTTTTTATCCTCATGTTTGTGGTCTATCACATTTTGAAAATCTTTTGGTGTGTACCCAGCATTAGGAGGGCGGGTTTTTGCAATGGGTCAATTGGCAAAGTTGATCGGTTCTATTTTAACGATCTAAGCTAGTGGTTTCAAAATCAGTTCCTGGAGGGCCGTAGCTCTGCAGAGTTTAGCTAAAACCAACTCCAACTCACACCTGCTCGGAAGTTTCTCGTTATCCTATATATATATATATATATATATATATATATATATATATATATATATATATATATATATATATATATATATATTCTTAATAATAAAAAAAAGGCTACAGTGTACACCATATGTATTGTGTTATAAATGCCTTAAAAGGATAGTTCACCCAAAAATGTAGCAAGGAGATCAGTAAACGTAGCAAGGAGATCTGTAAAATAATCCATGTGTCATCAGGGGTTCAACCGTAATATTAAGATATGAAAAAACTTTTTATGTGCAAAAAAAAAAACAAAAAAAACAAGTTATTCAACAATTCTTCTTCGCCATTTTGGAGAATACCCACTAAACGCAAACAGCTTATGATGTTCTTTGTCAAAAATACTTTATTTTGTGTTCCGAAAATGAAGTTTATGTCATAGATGTAGAACATTTTGAAGCATTCATTCACTACTTGAAGTACGGTGTCCTTTTCAACTGCTTCTCCATTGAAAATGATGAAAACTTGAAAGGAAATTTCTTTGTCTACAAGCACCAAGACATGTGGATCCTGGTTCGTCTCATTGTTGGGGTAGTGCACCATATTAGTACCAACCCTGAAAGAATAAATAAACTTTAGTTGGCAATATGATAAACACAGTAGGTTTATTTAATGACATAAATTTCATTTTGGGGTAAACAGACCCTTTGATCCTTTGAGCAAGTTACAGGCAACTAACCCCTTTTTGGTGGCAGAGGGAGAAAAAAGTATTGGTAGAAACCAGGCTACATCAGATGAGACAGTTCATACCATTAACAAACAAGTCTTTAAAAAAAAAAAAAAAACTCTTATACATCACTAAATTAAATAATTACTTACCTTGAAATGTTTCTATTAAATTGCAGAGGTTCCGCTGTTGTAATCTTTCCTTTACAACAGAATCCATTTATATAAAACATAAGTATAAATGGTTTAGTATAACACATTTAATAATGCAAAATTGTTATAGCTTCAAGATTAAATATATACTATACATTATTCCTTTAATGGATTTAATACAACATGCATGGCTATATTAAAACAAATGTATGGATTTTTTTTACCTTAAAATAACACTTTCAAATAATTATGTAAATAAATAGAATAAATAATTTCTAACTGACTTCTAATAAGACAATTGTCTTCTGTTTTACGCTCCCTTCTTAAGCGTCTGCTGTAGGAGTAATGTTATTTAAGTTTGGGGCGCTGGTAGCCTACAAATTTCCACTGAAGGAGCGGATTGCCTTATGACTGCGCTCTTTCGTCTGGGTTTTTAACTTTTATAACAGAAAATTCAGCGAACTCAAATCCAATCCAATCCACTTTATTTCTATAGCACATTTTACAAACACAAAGTTTCCAAAGTGTTGCACAAAAGATTCAGATCATACAAAGCAATTAAAATATATAGAATACAAAAGATAAAAATAATAAATACCACAAAGGACCACACAACTCACGCGCAGTTAAAAGCCAAAGAATAAAAATTAGTCTTTAGACGAGCCTTAAAACACTCAACTGTAGGGGCAGTTCGGACATGGAGGGGCAGAGCGTTCCATAGTTTAGGTCCAACCACAGAAAATGCCCTGCCCCCCTGAGTTTTAAGCCTTGCCTTAGGGACTGCAAGCTGTAGCTGGCCCTCCGACCTCAGTGCCCGCGCTGGCGTATACATTTGGATGAGGTCCAAGATATATGTTGGGGCCAGTCCATTCACAGCTTTAAAAACAAACAATACAATCTTAAAATCAATCCTAAAACGAACAGGAAGCCAGTGCAATGAGGCAAGAATTGGAGTTATATGAGCGCTTTCTGGTTCCTGTTAAAAGACGTGCTGCAGAATTTTGGACTAACTGTAAGCGTGAAAGTGTGTTTTGATTTATACCAATATAAATTGCATTACAGTAGTCTAAAAGAGAAGAAATAAAAGCATGTGTAACTTGTTCAAAACTGTTAAAAGACAAAAACGGTTTAACTTTGGCTAAAAGGCGAAGATGATAAAAACTAGATTTCACTACTGCTTTATTTGTTTGTTTAGTTTAAAATCACTGTCTATTTTTACCCCAAGGTTAGTTACAACAGGATGCACAAAATCATCGAGGGAGCCCAAATCTATCATGGGGTTAGTGGGGCCAAACTGGATAATCTCTCTTTTACTCTTATTTAGTTTTAAACAGTTTTGGGCCAGCCAACGTCATTTAAACAATCAAGAAGGGGTGTCAGGGGGCTGCCTTCATGCTTTCTGATTTGACAATCATCAGCATACAAATGATAGGAGATGCCATGCTTTTAAAAAAATATTTAGAGTGGAAGGAGGTACAATGCAAAAAGAATAGGGGACCCCACAGTTTAAAGGCGCAGTTGATGAAGTAGAGCCCCCCATTTTAACAACAAAGCATCTCCCTGAAAGATATGACTGAAACCACTTTAGGGCAGTCCCCCTGACTCCCACACAGTTTTCCAGACGAGATAAAATAATTTTGTGGTCAACTGTGTCAAAAGCAGCAGTGAGATCTAAAAGCACTAAAATGGCTGAATCACCAGAATCTGTCATTAAAAACAGGTCATTAAAAACCTTTAAAAGTGCAGACTCAGTGCTATGATATACTTTAAAACCTGACTGAAAAGTATTTAGGGTGCCATGTACCTCCAGAAAAGACTGTAGATGCAAAAATACAAATTTTTCCAATATTTTCGATAAAAAAAGGAAGCTTTGAAATAGGACGATAATTTGAAACATTTGTGGATTCAAGTTTTACAAAATGCAGGCACCACTCCAGAAGACAGGCTACTATTTATAATTTCCTCAACATGAGAGCCAATTGTTTCCCACACATTCTTAAAAAAGTGTGGAGGGAAAGGTCCGTAGAGGATGTGGAGGGTTTAATTTGATTGATAATCTTTTTAAGAGATAACAATGAAACTAGCTGAAACTGACAAAAAATAGCTGAACATTGCATTGCATGTTTTCAAATGCTTTTCACTGAATCTGGTGTCTGTCGCAGGACTGATGAGTGAGCTCAGCTCGCTCAACTAGCTTTATTAGCCGCTCTGATCCGATAAATGGTCCGTCCAGTCATGATATCTGCAACCTTTCATATTTTACCAGACATTTTTTTATTAACATCAAGTAATACTTGTAAACTAAGTAAAACTAAACAGTTTTTTTTTTCTAGAATTTCAGCTAATGTTTTAATTTATTAAGTCTAGCAAGCAAACGGGAATAAGTTAGCTAATTAATTTCCAATTGATTTGATTCTCTGGGGAAGAAAAAAAATGGACTATAGTAAATCAAAATAGTTTTAAGATTTAATTAACATTTTAGTATATATTACTTAATGTTATAACAGTTATATACGTCATAAAATTATATTAACAGTCCCACTGGGCAAATTACGTCCAGTGGACGTCTTATGGACGTCTTTTTATGTCTTTGCAGATGCTGAAAAGAGGAGGAGTCCACTGAGGAGCCAGAATTAGGTTTTTATGATGTCTTTTATATTTTACATGTTCTGTACGTCTGATTAGGACATTCACAGAACCTCTTAATGTTAAAAACTAGCTCAAAAGTGGTCAATGGACATATTTTCAACATATCTATACACTGTAAAAAATTGTGCCGTTAAATAACAGTAATTTACTGGCAGCAGGGGCGCCAGTAAAGTACTGTTAATTTACAGCTTTCAACCATTAATTTACCACTCTCATTTTTTATTTACAGTATTTTACCATAAATTCTACCATGGAAATTAACTCCACTCCCACTGCTTCAAACAGTTCGAGTTTAAAAACTAGCATTCCTACGATGTTAGTACTATGAACTTATTTCATTTAATTCCACTGAGAATGAGTATTTCTTAATATAAAGATGCAAACACTTAATGTGCAGTAATAAAGTAACTAAATACATGACTTTTACTCAAATCACTGCGGCTCATTGTCAGCTATAGCACACATGTATGTGCTGAAGTATTTAACACAGAGATCACCACTGTATCAGCGGACCCACATTTACTGTCTTTATATAAAGCAGCAGAAGATCAGAATTTGTGGCTCATCATTGACTGAAGCACAGGCTCTACTCTCCAGCACAATGGTGAACTACAAAACTACATTAAACTATCAGATCTCTCTTGTGCAAACAGACATTAATACAGTCGAGTTCAGTATTTACTCTCATTATCAGTGTATGACTTTGCATATTTTTTTTCTATGGATGTTCACAAATATTTTGGTTAAATTAACTTTTTTTTTCATTTGGTAAATCTGACATTTACATTTTACAGTATATTACTGTTTTTCCTTGACTTAACGGCAAAAAACTGTAGAAAAAGGGTGCCAGTAAATAACTGTTTTTCTACAGTTTGTTTCCTGTAAATTAATTACAGTTTATTACTGTTAAACTATGTTTCATGCTGTTTTTTCTTCATCTTAAATCTTTAACCCTTTAAACCCCACAACAAAATCCTCAGTTTTAAATGAACACTTATAATGTGTGCACACTACAGAGTGTTAGAGTAACACTGAATCAGTGAAGTTAATAAGATAATTATGTGATTAATTGATGATTGAGCATTAGTGATAAACACCTGCAGAATCACTGAAGGAAAGAGAAACACAAGATCTACAAATGACTTCAGCCACAGCCTTAGATGAAATCAACTGAATAAAAGAATACATCAAATCGCTCAAGATCTGATTAAACAACTACTAAAACAGCTTCACCAGATTCACATTACTAACCAGACTGACTTTATTTCTGTCATATGTCTACAGAAGATCTTATGGAGAGTTAAATCGGTTTAGATGTTTTTCATGGTGTTTTCTACCATGATGGAGATCAGTGTTTACTTTAGTTGGGCTCTTGAACATGACTTTTCAACAACTAAGGTTTTTTTTTTTAACATGCTGTAACAATGCATCTTTGGAACTTGTTATAGCAAAACAAAAGTCCACAGAAGACAAAAATCTGGTAATGTTGTTTAAAGATTGGCAAGAACAAAAACTATTATTTCTAAACTAATCCTGTGTCTCTTCTCTTATTGAATATTGATACTACAGCATTAGAAGGAACACTGCTGAGCCGTAAGTTATGAAAGACTGTTAAGAAAATTTCACTCAAAAAAAAAAAAAAACTTTGCTGAAATTTAGACAGAAACCTCAATAATCAGCGTATGAATCACAACAATGGTGACAATCCACAAAATAAATAAACAGATCAGTTCTGAACATCACAAAACATGCTACTAAAACTTAAGACAAATGCAAAATTATAAGCACATAAGAATTCAAGAAAATAAGTGAACAATTCAGGGGCATAATTTATTCATGCCGCAATGCATGCTGGGAGTCATGGATGAGTTTTATCCTGTGCTGGTACCCAGCATGCATTGCATCATGAACCTTTTGATTGTCACCATTGTTGAGATTCATATGCTGATTGTTGATGTCTCTCTTTGAGTGTTGTGAGGATTGCTGCCCGAAATATTTCTTAACTAAAACTGTCGTTAAATCCATAAATTCTGGTTATCACATTCATGTTTAATCTTTCAAAATTGAAGAAACAACAAAAAAAATTGTGTCAGTCGTTCACATATTTCAACACCAAATTAATATTTGATTACTATAGCAACACTTTAAGTCAGTCTAGCAGATTATGCCAGACAGAAACAGCCATAATCAGTTGACTATCAAAATTAATACTGCTGTAACAGATGTATCATAGAGATACAAATACAGAAATGAAACAAAATGTAAAGTACAAAAGTCAAGGGTCAGGAGCCCAACTAAAGGAAACACTGATCTCCACAATGGTAACGTCAAACGAAACAGTAACATTATCATCTAAATCTCTGTAATTCTCAGTAAGATCTTTCGATCTCTGATCTCTGATCTTATAGAAATAAAGTCAGTCTGGTTAGTAATGAGTGAAGTTGGTAAATCTTCAGTTGATTTCATCTAAGGCTGTGGCTGAAGTCAGTTGTAGTTCATGTAGTTCAATTCACTTATTAGTTTTCATTCTCTCTGTCAGGTGGACTATATTAGTTAACTCATGTCGAATAGTGAATGAGGGTGTAGGGTGTGATTTGAAACACAGCCGCTGAGTGTCAACTTTGAACGTTGTTAATTTACGATATATAGCAGCAGGCTACCTTCTCGAAAATGATGAATATTACCCAGAATGCACTGTTTTAATGAAAAACAGTATGTTACTGTCAAAATTTGGCCGCTTTTTTACAGCGATTTTAAACAGTGTATCTTATATATATATATACAATTATATCTTCTTTTGATATAATTTTGTCACCATTAAAAGCAAGATGTTAACACTTGATCTCAACTCTCTCTGCCGCAATAAAAGTGTTTTATAACAAACAGTTACAACAGCTAAAGACAAGCTAAGACAAGAAGTATCTGGACCAAGATCCCAACTAAACCAAACACTGTCTACCTCAATGGTGACTTCAAATGATTAAAATATCCACATTTAAACATCTGTTAATTTTCATTAGGAGCTTCTCTAGATGTCTGACAGAAATAAAGTCTGTTTGTGGAGATGTTTGATCCTCATCTGCTGAGATCTTCAGAGATTTAATGCCTTTGATTTGCTGTTGATTTGACCACATGCTCAATCGTTAGTTATTTAATTATTTCATAAAGATTATTTTATTTTCTTGATTTTAGGACAAACACAGTGTCTTGAAATTACATTTAAATAATACAAGTATAAATCTAACACATCCTTGGTCCAGAAACAGTATAAATTATGCCTAAATGAGTCTTAAATGATGTTGAAAATATTTCCACTGACCACTTTTGCACTCATTTTAAAACTTGTAAGGAGGTTTCTTTGAATGTCTAAATCCGACGTACAGAACAAGTAAAAAAAATAAAAAATAAATAAATAAACTTTCATTCTGGCTCCTCAATGGACTTCAATGTCTTGTCAAATCTGTTAATAGCTGAGTTTTATTAATTAATTTATTATTATTATTAGTATTTTATCTTGTGAGGGTAACAATGAATCTGGTGACACCAATAAAATGATTTTTATTTTATAGAAAAAGTTTATACTTATGCCAAAATCATTGCTTATCAATGAGAACGTATTTACAACAATATACAAATGTGATTTTCTTTTTATCATTTGCCTTCATAATGCAAATTAAATGTCCTTCTGATAAAGAGAAATCATAGTTGGGGGCAGGCCAAAAACCTTACCGTTATCTGCATAAATGCTATTTAAACTATTTAAAATAATATTTAATTGACTTTAATTTGATGTAATATTGATGAAATATATAGTATTGTTATGTTTTTAAATTGCAAATAATTATATGTTTGATTATTTCTTAGGGATGCATAAAGGCACAGATTTTGTGAAATGACCCAAATTTGTCATCAGTTTTTAATTAAAAATACTATCTAAATTTGAAAATCACTTTGAAACTGGAGTCAGATTGCACATGGAGCTAGACTAAAACTGAAACTAAATCCTGATGAATTAAGTGAATTTTGCAAAAGCACAGGTGAAAGACCTACACGCAGAATACCTTCACCCATTCTACTGGATTTCACTGTTGGACCAGTGGGTGGTTCCTTACAAAATATTCAGCAAATCTGATCACAGTGCACATTCCCTTTTTGTTTTATTATTAATTCATTATTTATTTTTATGACATGAGTCAGATTGAAGGTTTCAGACATTAGTGAGACTTGAAATGCCCATATTATGCCCATCTTAATTAAATAAACATACAAATAAATATTTATTTATTATTTATTTTAAAATAAAAATTAAAAAGAATAAAAAAAGATTAGATCAGTCATGAAAATGCACTGACAAGGAACTGGATATGTTCATTGGAGTTTTTCATGTATAAAATTTGTGTTTGAATTTGAATTTGAGAAGGAAATAGTGGACTTGGGCTCATATTTCCATATCAGGATGATGGAAAGATCAATATCTAAACACGCAATAGTGACTTAAGCAGTCAGTTGTGTTGGTGATAGGTCACTGTATATCTGCTAATATGAGGTAAGACTTTGTTTCTGCTCATAATGATCTTTGTCAGTCTCTGTAAATCAAACACACATGTGATGATGAGTGATCATGTGATTTGTGTGTAGTTTTAGTGGAGTAATTATATTCATGTGACCAGGTCAGGATTTTTACGCCATTTAACATACTTAAAGACCAATCCAGTTACTCTGGATCTGCAAAATTGTTCTATTATGTTTTTGGAAAACTGTTTGAGATTTTAAGATAATTTGTTTCTGAAAAACTGTACTGTGTTTTGGAATATTCTAACTCTTTTAATATGTATTTTTCCCCTTTGTGTGCTTGGCACAAAGAGGAAATAAACAGAAGTCAAATTCAAAGCGTATGTATTTATTTATTTATTTATTTATTTATTTATTTATCTTATAAAGGAAACTCATCCTCTGAACTGCTTTGTGGACAAAAACAGGACTGGACTGGACACTTGATTGTCAACATTGACAATGGCTTCCTCCCTTTGTAAAAGTATGTCTTTAAAGAATTATTCTCATTTAGGAACATACATGCCCCCCCCCCCCCCCCCCCCCATTACATGTCCTGGCCAATGTTTCTATATTGTCAATAATATCCAGCATTTGGCTTTGTTTTACTGTTTTCATACTTGCTTCCGACTTGAAGCAACATGCCACAGACCGATCCTTGTGACATCAAAGTAAAGTGAGAGCTATAGAGAGCAGAAAGTAGATTCCTTATACTTGATCGATCTCGCAGTACTTTGATGTCATGATGCAACAATCGGTCTGCACAGTGGTGCATTAAGTCAAACACAACACACATAATATGTATTCATATTTGCATTGCTTTTCATTTTTTCTCTGTGGATCCCAACTTTTCAGGCGCCACAATTGGTGGATTATGTACAATGCCTGCATGTTAATGGTCAAAATACTTTTTGATCATTACCTTCATTCATCATTACCTGAAAACAGAAAAACAAAGCCAAAACCTGGATGTTTTGGGTCAGTATAGAAATCCTAGCCAGGACGTGTTCAGGATAGAGGGCACATATGGTCACCTTATTGTATAACATGAACTGCAGTCAGATGATGAACGTAGTATAAAAACTAAAAACTGAAGAATTGTTTTAAGATTATGTAGATGTACAAATTCAGTAGACTTAATTTTTTAATCCACAGGTTTTTTAAGAGCACAGGAAATCATCTCTGTTATTCTGTGTAAGTATAAACATATTTTTATGTTGTTTAAAATGAATATAACACATAAGCAGACATGTTGAATAAATATTTTCTATAATTTGACTAGGTTTTGAGCTATTGATAAGAGAATAGTCCTGTATGGATCCACTTAAAACAGGTCCCTAGACTCGGTAGAGAGCCGGTGTCCTGCAGAGTTTAGCTCCAACACTAATTAAACACACCTGAACCAGCTGCTCAAGGTCTTACATACTTGAAACTTCCAGTCAGGTGTGGTGAGGCAAGTTGTGGCTTAACTCTGCAGGACAGCAGCCCTCCAGGATCAGGTTTGCTTATCACTGATTTTAAACATGATACATATTTTTGTTTAGTTTAAATCAATTAAATTCAAGTTTCAATTCAAGTTTATTTGTATAGCGCTCTTTACAATACAAAACATTACAAAGCAACTTTACAGAAAATGAAGTTTCTACGATATTTAGTATCTTATAAGTGGTGACTGTCAGTTTGTGCGCATATGACAGGATTTTTCAAAAAAATTAATAATACAAGACGTAGTCAGCCAGACGATGAACATTATTAACAGCATTATTATATGATCCAGTCACAATTGTAGCAATATTTGTTAGTTCTGTTTGTTGATTCAGGGTTAGCATCATCTGAGGTCCTCTGAGGGTCAGCATCATCTCTTCTCAGGTGTTCTGGATCCAGACTGGAGCTTTTGCAAATCCTAGTTACCACAGGATGTAAATCCCGTGGCAAAACAGAGAAACAAATAGAGACATCATTATTCCAACAAAGTAAAACTAATTATTTTAACCCAAGCTAAAGAATAAGAATGCACATTTGATCAGATGCAACTGCAGTCACAATTTCTGAGATACATTATTCGAATGCTTGGCGAAAGAGATGCGTTTTTAATCTAGATTTAAACAGAGAGAGTGTGTGTCTGAACCCCGAACATTATCAGGAAGGCTATTCCAGAGTTTGGGAGCCAAATGTGAGAAAGCTCTACCTCCTTTAGTGGACTTTGCTATCCTAGGAACTACCAAAAGTCCAGCGTTTTGTGACCTTAGGGTGCGTGATGGGTTGTAGCGTGGTAGAAGGCTAGTTAGGTACGCAGGAGCTAAACCATTTAGGGCCTTATAGGTAAGTAATGATAATTTGTCACTGATACAGAACTTAATAGGTAGCCAGTGCAGAGACTGTAAAATTGGGGTAATATGATCATATTTTCTTGACCTGGTAAGGACTCTAGCTGCTGCATTTTGGATTACCTGTAGCTTGTTTATTGAAGATGCAGGACAACCACCTAGAAGTCCATTACAATAGTCCAGTCTAGAGGTCATGAATGCATGAACTAGCTTTTCTGCATCAGAAACAGATAACATGTTTCGTAGCTTGGCAATGTTTCTAAGATGGAAGAATGCAGTTTTTGCATCAGCTTACATCCTCTCCAAAATCAACACAGGAGATGCTAAGCTAGTTTTCATATTTAATTTGTTCAGTAACACAGAGCTTATTTATATGTCACATCACTTCCTGTGTCTTGATCAATCTCACATACATCTGCAAGCTGATGACAAAAAGGACTCCTGATGTGGCTGTTTTTATGTGATGTTTTATTCTTGTGTGTGGCCAGCTGTCTGCTATTTCAAATGCGGATCACTTTGTGCTTCGTTGAATGAATTTGTATTTATTATCATTTTATTATATATATATATATATATATATATATATATATATATATATATATATGTATGTATGTGTGTGTGTGTGTGTGTGTGTGTGTTATTTATTTAATATTATTATTATTTATTTGTATTTTTTAGATGTCTTGGTCTCTATAACAGTCACTAAAGGGACAACCCCAGGCGGTAATGTATTGAGCTGTGGTGTTTTAATTTCACTGATCTGTAAATGATAAGGGTGTAACGGTACACAATGTTAACTTTTTCTGTATTAAAGGTGTAATCGGATGCTATATGCACTTTTACAAGTAGTTTAATCTGAAATGTGTGATGGAAGTGTGTGTACACAACTACCCTATAATTATAAAAAAAAAATCACCTTTTTTTCTAATAAAATCTTTAACCTACCCCCTTCACTATAGTTGTAAAAAAACAGCGCGAAGGCCGCTGGTCAATAAACGTGTACGTGACTCAAAAGTTAAATGTGTATTACAACACACTCTTCCAAGCGAGGTCCTTATTCATGAAATATGAACTTGTGTGTGATACTTGTGTCATAAAGCTCCGGTTGACTGCTCACTGACAACATCAGTCGTTCCTCCATGTTGAATGAGTAACTCCTGAGCAGGCTCCTGATTGGTTAACGGGGCGCGAATTGAAGCCAAAGTTCAAATTTTTCAACTCGGGCGGCAGACGCAAATTCGCGTCAAACACATAAATGCACTAAAGCACAATTCGCGCCAGACGCTCAATTCGCGCCATTCGCGCGTCTAGGCGAATTCGCGTCTTCCGCGCCGCACCAACCACCTCATTCGCACCGCAAGACCTCCAGATGCGCGTAAACGCACCTTTGCATTGACTTAACAAATCATTCGCGCCAGATGTTCTATTCGCGTTTGGTGTGAACACAGCATAACAATACCCTGAATTCCATTTCTGTTTTTAAGGTTAAAGCTGCGGTAGGTAACTTTTGACGCTCTAGCGGTTAATAAACAGAACTGCTTGCGTCTTGCGGAACAACATCGTTGCTGGAACTACTTCTCTCTGTTTATGTCTATGAAGAATCACAAAGGTACTGTTACTGTATCTAAAATAGTCCGAATATAAACACTTATTATAGGTGCACCCTAGTGATTCAGGACAAGCTAAAAACACGGTTTGGAAAATGGATTCATGGTGTAGCCTACTCGCTTATTATATACATTTTTCTACATTTTGAACACAAACAAAGTTACGGACCGCAGCTCTGATTTGTTGTTTCTTAACGGGAGCTTGGATTTCTGCAAATGACAATAGGACCACTGGGAGGAGCCAGAGGAGCTTGATTTTTTTCACAGATTATCTGTCTCATATTGTACTGTCAGGACATAATGACAGGTTTAACAAATATGTAAAAAATATATTTTTACAAAAGTTACTTAATGCAGTTTTAAGGGGACCCATACAAGCACACAAATTAAGAAGTAATGAGAGATTCAATAGCACAAGAATAAAAAAATGTATACAAGTAGGGGAGAGTGGGGTGATTTGTGCCGGGGGGGAAGTAGTTCCACCCCTTGTTTCTGGAAAACCATTGAAGAAATTGGTCATGTGACCACATAATTTTAAAAAGCCATCCATTTTACTCATCCTCCAAAGAAGAGAGACACATGGCATGAGAGTTAATCACATTTTAGCTCAAAAAACTGTTTTTTTTTTCCTTCAAAAGTAAAATTTCTATTGATTGTAGCATCTGAACGATTCTAGAAAAGTTTGAAAACATTTCACACATGTTTTAGTGCTTTACCAGGCTACACAATGAGTCTATACAGTTAGCATGATGTTAGCTCTTAACTGCTGGATCATGCTAGTTTTTCAAATTTGTGGGTATGGGGTGATTTGTGCCAAAGGGCCTGGGTTAAGTTGTGCCAGTGGCACTACTCACCTCCACTTATGATTATTTTCAACACATTATTAATTTGTAATTGTACATTGCACTATTGCATTTTAGCACTTAAACTATGTGGCATTCTTAATTTTAGACAAAAACCCATTATGCCACACACTTTTTTTGTTAGTGTAGTTTTTTGTTAAGTAAGTGAAAATTAAGTAAGTGAAATTTTCACTTATTTTTCACAAGATCTTGAAGTGTTCCTGTAGCTCAGTGGTAGAACATTGCATTAGCAAGTGCAAGGTTGGGGGGTTCGATTCCCCGGGAACACATGATAGGTGAAAATTGTTAGCCTGAATGCACTGTAAGTTGCTTTGGATAAAAGTGTCTGCTAAATGCATTAATTTAATATTATTTAATTAAATTTTACTCAATAAAATGTACTTATTATTATTATTATTTTTTTTTTACTTAACTTAGTTAAGTAGATTTACTTAATTTCCAAATGTGTTAAATTTACTTGAAAAATGCTTGTGCAAAAACTTGCCAAATAAAAATTAAGTAAATTTACTTATTACTTTTTTCAGTGTACTAATATCATGTTTTATAGAGTACTTATTGAATCACCAACACCACTGCCTGACTTGTAGGCAAACTGAAGTAAATCTAAATTTGCATGTACCGTGGTCAAAAGCTGAACCTCAACAATGCTCTCAAATGTTTTCATAATCTGAGGGTTAAAAGCTTCTTTCCTGTACTCATTTAAACATCTTTTATACTACTTTTCTTAAGTAGCCTACAGGCGCATCTCAATAAATTAGAATCTTGTGGAAAAGTTTATTTCAGTAATTCAACTCAAATTGTGAAACTTGTGTATTAAATAAATAAAATGCACATGTGTTATATGTTAATTTACTATACATTTACTCAATACTTGTTAGGGGTTAATTTTGCTTTAATTACTGCCTCAATTTGGCATGGCATGGAGGTGATCAGGTTGTGTCGCTGTTGAGGTGGTATGGAAGCCCAGGTTTCTTTGACAGTGGTCTTCAGCTCATCTGCATTTTTTTTGGTCTCTTGTTTCTCATTTTCCTCTTGACAATGCCCCATATATTCTCTTTTTTTCGCTTATTTTTTATTTTTTTTTTTGTGTATGGTCACCCGTATTGAGGCTGATATGCTGACTGTCACTTGTAGTTTGTCATTTTAGAATTGATTGATATTTTCAGATTCTTTAGGTCTGTGTTATGTGGTATTCTTGTAACAAAAAAAAAAAAAGTATTTCATATCTACAGTGGGGCTCGAAAGTTTGCACACCCCATGCAAAATCTGTGAAAATGTGTTTAATTTTCAAAAAATAAGAGAGATCATACTAAATGCATGTTATTTATTTTTTATTTTTTAGTACTGTCCTGAGTAAGATATTGTAAATGAAATATGTTTACATTTATTCCACAAGACCAAAAAATTGCTGAAATTATCAAAATAACACCATTCAAAAGTTTGGGAACCCTTGGTTCTTAATACTGTGTGTGGTTAGCTGGATGATCCACAACTGTCTTTCTGTTTTGTGATGGTTGTGCATGAGTCCCTTGTTTGTTCTGAAAAGTTAAACTGAGAACTGTTCCATAGAAAAATCTTTGCATATTTGAACCCTTTCCAGCAGTGACTGTGTGATTTTGAGATACATCTTTTCACACTGAGGACAATTGAGGCACTCAAACACAACTATTAAAAAAAGGTTCAAACATTCACTGATGCTCCAGAAGGAAACAAGATGCATTAAGAGTTAGGGGTGAAAACTTTTGAACACGATGAAGATGGACAAATTTTTCTTATTTTGTTGAAATAATTTTTTTTTTTAATTTAATTCTGCCCTTCGTAAGCAACAGAAGATACTTGTATGTTTCCCGTACACAAATAAAGTACAATTTACCTTGATCTTCAAATTCCAAAAGTTTTCACCCCCTGCTTTTAATGCATCTTGTTTCCTTCTGGAGCATTTGTGAATGTTTGAACCTTTTTTTATAGTTGTGTTTGAGTGGACCATGTTCTCCACCTCCATTGTCGCTGCGGCTGTGGCCGTAAGGTCTCCGGTGCCTGTCGAGGCGGCAATCCCTGAACTCGGTGGTGGACACCGGAAGTAAGGGATGCCGTCAAGCTGAAGAAGGAGTCCTATCGGGCCTGGATGGCTTGTCAATCTATGTTCCTACTCTCACCAATGGTCATGAGATGTGGGTCATGACCGAAAGGACAAGGTCCCGGATACAGGCGGCCGAAATGAGCTTTCTCCGTTGGGTGGCTGGGCGCTCCCTTAGAGATAGGGTGAGAAGCTCGGTCACTCGGGAGGAGCTCAGAGTAGAGCCGTTGCTCCTCCACATCGAGAGGAGCCAGCTTAGGTGGCTCAGGCATCTATTTCGGATGCCTCCTGGACGCCTTCCCAGGGAGGTGTTCCAGGCACGTCTCACCGGGAGGAGGCCCCGGGGAAGACCTAGGACACGCTGGAGGGACTATGTCTCCCGGCTGGCCTGGGAATGCCTCGGGGTCCCCCCTGAAGAGCTGGAAGAAGTGGCTAGGGAGAGGGAAGTCTGGGCATCTCTGCTTAGACTGTTGCCCCCGCGACCTGGCCCCAGATAAGTGGAAGATGATGGATGGATGGATGGATGGATGTTTGAGTGCCTCAATTGTTTTCAGTGTGAAAAGATGTATCTCAAAATCACACAGTCACTGCTGGAAAGGGTTCAAATATGCAAAGATGCTGGAAAACTGAAGAATCTGCAGGACCTTAAAGATTTTTCTATAGAACAGATCTCAGTTTAACTGTTCAGAACAAACAAGGGACTCATGCACAACCATCACAAAACAGAAAGACAGTTGTGGATCATCCAGCTAACCACACAGAGTATTAAGAACTAAGGGTTCCCAAACTTTTGAGTGGGTTATTTTAATAATTTAAGCAATTTTTTTTTTTTCTTGTGGACTAAATGTAAACATATTTTATGTACAATATCTTACTCAGGACAGTACTAAATAAAAAAATAACATGCATTTAGTATGATCCCTCTTATTTTTTGAAAATTATACACATTTTCACAGATTCTGCAAGGGGTGCCCAAACTTTCGAGCCACACTGTATATATTTCTGTTACAGAGAGTCTCTCTGTTGATCCCTGCTTCAACTACACTGTGCTGGACGATTCACGGAGAGCCACCAGCAATCAATTATCATCATACTACTACTACAACTACTACTACTACAACTACATGTGTGACCAGTCAGTCACCTGGAGCGGCTGGTATCGTCTCTTTATTAACGGTCTGAGCGCTCACATCCCAGACACATGTGTTGCTGAGTACAGCTGTGGCACTCATATCCCACTGTGGATTCGAGGTGGACACCCAACAGTTCAAGATGGAGTCGTCACTCGAGATGTCTGTGGTCACTATAACAATTACTGCTGCTATTACGGGTCTTACCCCATTAAAGTCAAAGCCTGTCCTGGCAATTATTATGTTTACGAGCTGGTTAGTCCAACTGTCTGCAATTCAGCATACTGTGCAGGTGATTATATTTAAATTAATCTTTTATACATTTGTTAGTGTCTCCATATCTGTATCAACATTTATATTTAATATTTAGATATAAGGATGAAGCTTAGAGACAATTTCAAATTTTCTAATTGGTTAACAGCATTTTCCACAGTTGAAATTAACATTTTGTACCAATAGTAGATTTTCTAACACTTTACTGTATTTATGATTTTATTACTTTTTACAAATTATTGTAAGTTAATTCCACTTAGAAAAAATCCAGAGAAAGCAAATTTAATGTGTAAGGCTTGGTCAGGCTCAGTGGCTGTTATTTCATACACTGTGCTGGTAAGTATGTGCATGTACCGTTTTTATATTTTGTTTGTTGATTCATTGATATTAATCAACGATATTGGGAACGGCTGCTATTAATGTTCATTTGCAGTGTGTGACTCAATATTAGCATTTTAACTTGCCATTTATGGTGTAATATTTTGTTAATATAAATAGAGACATGTCTTTAGCTGCACTTCTTGATAGATTTTATAATAACACGTTAACATACATGTTAATTTCTTACAATTTTTTAATTCAGGTGAATATAAGTTAAAGTGATGCTTGTTACCTTCTTAATTTTTTCATGTAGTTACAGGGTAAGTGGCTACAACAAACTGCTCCAAAACTATTGTTGTTTAGTACAGTAGGTCATAAATACCAGGTAATATAATAATAAACATGGTGGGCTGTTTTTTTATTCAAATATTGTTTGATACTTACTGTACTGCTGAGTTTAAATGAACCACAAATGGATTTTTATATTAAAAGACATCCGTAACAACACAGGCTACATGTACAGTAATAAACTGTGAATATTTATAACACCAGAAATTGACAAAGATATAAGGAAACAGAAAAAAAACATAGGCGTACATGAAAAATTCAGGGGGAGAGAGAGCGACTCCGTCCTTATACGGCTTATAAAGTTCAACTTAAATTCTTTTGAAAAGATTAATATTCAACAACTTTATGTTTAAGAAGAAATTTTGATCTGAAGGTTTTGTTGAACTGTTCATGTTTTCACCTAGTGATGAATAAACTATATACGACCAAACCATCACCCCAAAATATACACTGAAAATCAAGATTAAACTGTGTATTAGAGCAAATCAAAAGGATTTTACCATGTTTCATTTTATCGTTTTGATCCACAGTCTTCTGAAACACTATTTAATTTCGACTTGTTTAGTTTCAGGCTTTACCGCTCAATGTTGTGAGAAAATACACTGAAAAAAGTAATAAGTAAATTTACTTAATTTCTATTTGGCAAGTTTTTGCACAAGCATTTTTCAAGTAAATTTAACACATTTGGAAATTAAGTAAATCTACTTAACTAAGTTAAGTAAAAAAAATAAAATAATAATAAGTACATTTTATTGAGTAAAATTTAATTAAATAACATTGAATTAATGCATTTAGCAGACACTTTTATCCAAAGCAACTTACAGTGCATTCAGGCTAACAATTTTCACCTATCATGTGTTCCCGGGGAATCGAACCCCCAACCTTGCACTTGCTAATGCAATGTTCTACCACTGAGCTAGAGGAACACTTCAAGATCTTGTGAAAAATAAGTGAAAATTTCACTTACTTACTTTTTTATTTTGGAAATGTTTTTACACTAACAAAAAACCCGAAACAGATATTCTAGAAATTTCTAAATGTAAAATAATTTTTTTCAAAACAGTTTTATCAAATGAGGGTAAATAAGTCTCTCACTTCTGTCCCTTTAAACCAGTTTACAGCAAAGACAGCACGAAGGACTGGATGCACATGATAAATATTCTGCAATTAAGAAAACAGACAAAAGAAATAGCACTGTAAAACCCGATAAGTAAACTTTACTCAAACCGTTTGAGTAAATAGATTGCCCTGATTTAAACCATGTAAGTTTTAAACCTTTGCATTTAAGTAATTAAGTGATTAACTAAGTGCTGAATGAGAATTAGTGATGAACAGCTGTTAACAAACAGAATCACTGAAGAAAAGAGAAACACAAGAACTACTACAACTGACTTCAGACACAGACTTAGATGAAATCAACTGAAATAAAATACATGAAATCTCTCAAGATCTGATTAAACAACCCCACAAACAGCATCACCAGCTCCACTTATTAATAACCAGACTGACTTTATTTCTGTCAGACGTCTACAGAAGATCTTATTGAGAATGAACTAAGGTTTAGATGTTGATTTATTGTTTCATTTGAAGTAACCATGTTAGAGATCAGTGTTTGCTTTAGTTGGGCTCTTGACCCTTGATTTCTGTCTTAGTCTTTTCTCTGGCTGTTATAACCATGTGTTTCTAAAACATATTTGTTGTAACTCAAAAGCCCAGAAGAAATATCATCAGGTGTTCACCTGTACCTAGGTGTAGATTGTTATACTTTATATTGGTGATGATAATCATCAATTATTTATCTGTATGGTGTCTAATGAAGTAGGTGTTGTGTAATTAGTAGAAGTGATTCTAGTAAAAGTGACACTAAGAGCCAGTGATTCTGTGATAATCAGTTAATATAAAAATGACTTTCTAAACATTTTGTACACATACATTTTTTCTTCTATGCCAGTAATTGGTCAAACACAGACATTAATAATCAGAATATTAACCTCTACAATGGTGACAAAATAAAACATGCTGCAATGCATTCTGGGTACAATTGTAGTACAGAACTCATCCATGGCTCCCAGCATGCTCTGCAGCATTTTTTATGGTCACCATTGTTGAGGTTCATATTCTGATTATTGATGTCTTTGTGTGACTGTTTGACACCGTAGAAGACCACACTGATTGAAAAGTCATTCAGATTAACTGATTTTCACAGAACCACTTGCACTTAGAATCACTTTTACTCTAATCAATTAAATTACACAACACTTATTTCATCAGCGATTAAACTCCATACAGTTCAATAATTGATGATTATCATCACCTATATACAGTATAACAACCTTACACCTTTGTACAGGTTAACACCTGACGGCATTTCTTCTGGGCTTTTGAGTTACAACAAATATGTTTTAGAAACACATGGTTATAACAGCCAGAGAAAATACTAAGACAGAAATCAAGGGTCAAGAGCCCAACTAAAGCAAACACTGATCTCTAACATGGTTACTTCAAATGAAAATAAATCAACATCTAAACCTTAGTTCATTCTCAATAAGATCTTCTGTAGACGTCTGACAGAAATAAAGTCAGTCTGGTTATTAATAAGTGGAGCTGGTGATGCTGTTTGTGGGGTTGTTTAATCAGATCTTGAGAGATTTCATGTATTTTATTTCAGTTGATTTCATCTAAGTCTGTGTCTGAAGTCAGTTGTAGTAGTTTGTTAACAGCTGTTCATCACTAATGCTCAATCAGCACTTAGTTAATCACTTAATTACTTGAATGCAAAGTTTTAAAACTTACATGGTTTAAATCAAGACACTCTATTTACTCAAACGGTTTGAGTAAAGTTTACTTATCAGGTTTTACAGTGCTATTTCTTTTGTCTGTTTTCTTAATTGCAGAATATTTATCATGTGCATCCAGTCCTTCGTGCTGTCTTTGCTGTAAACTGGTTTAAAGGGACAGAAGTGAGAGACTTATTTACTTGTTTTGAAAAAAAATATTTTACATTTAGAAATTTCTAGAATATCTGTTTCGGGTTTTTTGTTAGTGTAAAAACTTTTCCAAAATAAAAAAGTAAGTAAGTGAAATTTTCACTTATTTTTCACAAGATCTTGAAGTGTTCCTGTAGCTCAGTGGTAGAACATTGCATTAGCAAGTGCAAGGTTGGGGGGTTCGATACCCCGGGAACACATGATAGGTGAAAATTGTTAGCCTGAATGCACTGTAAGTTGCTTTGGATAAAAGTGTCTGCTAAATCCATTAATTTAATATTATTTAATTAAATTTTACTCAATAAAATGTACTTATTATTATTTTATTTTTTTTACTCCACTTAGTTGAGTAGATTTACTTAATTTCCAAATGTGTTAAATTTACTTGAAAAATGCTTGTGCAAAAACTTGCCAAATAAAAATTAAGTAAATTTACTTATTACTTTTTTCAGTGTACTCTGGGAAAACCCTCCAGTTTAAAAAGAACACATTCCAGTCAGTTTAAGAAAATCTTCACTTTGATTAGTTTTCTTCTATTTTGCACACATTCCTCTCATGAGCGCTGCAAACTCGAAAGACTCGTCTCAAGAACAATTCAAGCTGTCTCCTGTTCCCTTAATTGCTTGCTAATAAAAGATTGCTGTTTAACATAGTAGGTTATATATAACAGGGCATAGTAGAATAGGTACCTCTTAGTTTCAAAATACTTTCAGTATATGTGGAAAACCTTTATTCCCCAAATTTCACATTTTATTCCCTTATACTTACACAGAACTACTGAATAGGTAAAATATAATTGCAGAAAAACGTTACGCTGAAAATTTGGTTTGCTTGCGCTGTAAATTGTGGGCTGCAATCTAAAGTGTTACGAAAATTATTTTAAGTATAAATATATATATTCAAAAATATAAAGCAAAATATTTTTCATATATATTTTTTATATTACAGATGATCTCTCTGTTGATCCCTGCTTCAACTACACTGTGCTGGAAGATCCATGGAGAGCCACCAGCAATCAATTATCATCATACAACTACTACTACTACTACTACAACTACATGTGTGACCAGTCAGTCATCTGGAGCGGCTGGTATCGTCTCTTTATTAACGGTCTGAGCGCTCACATCCCAGACACATGTGTTGCTCAGTACAGCTGTGGCACTCATATCGCACTGTGGATTCGAGGTGGACACCCAACAGTTCAAGATGGAGTCGTCACTCGAGATGTCTGTGGTAACTGTAACAATTACTGCTGCTATTACGGGTCTTACCCCATTAAAGTCAAAGCCTGTCCAGGCAATTATTATGTCTATGAGCTGGTTAGTCCAACTGTCTGCAATTCAGCATACTGTGCAGGTGATTATATTTACATGAGCTCCTACATTTCTGATATGTGTTAGTGTTCATTAATCACTATCATCCAAACTTTCAGATATCGGCAACATTAACACCAGATCTACAACTGTCACACCAGCAACCATCTCAACTGGTAATGTAACACACTGTCTCTGTTGTCTCTATTGATGAATTCAATTCAACTCAATTAAAGTTTATTTGTTTAGCACTTTTTACAATACAAACTGTTACAAAGCAACTTTACAGAAAATTATGTTTCTACAATATTTAGTAGTAGCTTATTTGTGGTGAATGTCAGTTTGTAAACATATGACAGGATTTTTCAGAAAAATTGTTACACAACGTAGTCAGCCAGATGATGAACATTATTAACAGCAATTATTATATGATGCAGTCACACTTGTAGCAATATTTGTTAGTTCTGTTTGTTGATTCAGGGTTAGCATCATCTGAGGTCCTCTAAGGGGTCAGCATCATCTCTTCTCAGGTGTTCTGGATCCAGACTGGAGCTTGTGAAAATCCTAGTTACCACGGGATGTAAATCCCATGGAAAACAGAGAAACAAATAGAGACATAATTAGCATAGCTGCTGTTCCAAAAAGTAAAACTAATGAGTTTAACCCAAGCTAAAGAATAAGAATGCACATTTAATCAGATCCAACTGCAGTCACAATTTAAGAGATGCATTATTCGAATGCTTGGTGAAAGAGATGCTTTTTAATCTAGATTTAAACAGAGATAGTGTGTCTGAACCCCGAACATTATTAGGAAGGCTATTCCAGAGTTTGGGGGTCAAATGTGAAAAAGCTCTACCTCCTTTAGTGGACTTTGCTATCCTAGGAACTACCAAAAGTCCAACATTTTGTGAACTTAGGGAGCATGATGGATTGTAACGTGGTATAAAGCTAGTTAGGTATGCAGGAGCTAAACCATTTAGGGCCTTAACTAATGATAATTTGTAACTGATACGTAACTTAATAGGTATCCAGTGCTGAGACTGTAAAATTGGGGTAATATGATCATATTTTCTTGACCTGGTAGGGACTCTAGCTGCTGCATTTTGGACTATCTGTAGCTTGTTTATTGAAAATGCAGGACAACCACCTAAAAGTCCATTACAATAGTCCAGTCTAGAGGTCATAAACGCATGAACTATCTTTTCTGCATCAGAAACAGATAACATGTTTCATAGCTTGCCAATGTTTCTAAGATGGAAGAATGCAGTTTTTGTAACATGGGAAATATGATTTTCAAAAGACAAGTGGCTGCATAATATAACACCCAGATTTCTGACTGTAGAGGAAGTAAAATTATATCCGTCTAGTTGCAATTGTAATCTACAAGATTCTGTGTACTGTTTTTTGGTCCAATAATTGATATCTCTGTCTTATCCGAATTTAATAAGAGAAAATTATTGGTCATCCAATCTTTTACATTTTTAACACACTCTGTTAGCTTAGGTAATTTAGAAGTTGCATCTGGTCTCGCTGAGATATATAGCTGAGTATCATCAGCATAACAGTGAAAACTAATCCTGTATTGTCTAATAATATTACCAAGGGGCAACATGTATATTGAAAATAGAAGGGGACCTAGGACAGATCATTGTGGAACTCCATATTTTACTGTTGATAAATGAGATGACTCCACATTTAAATAAACAAAATGGTAGACTGTAAAAAATTAAAAAGTTCCGTCAACTTAAAAAAACAAGGCAACTTATCTCAAGCGCTTTTTTGACTTAACAAGCGGGGATTAAAGTCCACCCAACTTAAAATAATAACTTGATATCACAAGTTGTCACAACATAAATAGTCATATTAACCTAGAAAATATCAGAACAAAATATTTTTTGTTTACTGAACACAAGGCCTATTATCTATAAGCATACACAATTTTAAAGTGAAAAAAAGTGAAAAGTGACGTGACATTCAGCCAAGTATGATGACCCATACTCAGAATTCATGCTCTACATTTAACCAGAGCCATACAGTAACAGAGTACATTTACTTGAGTACAGTACTTAAGTACAATTTTTAGGGATCTGTACTTTACTCGAGAATAATTTTTGGGGAGTACTCATGACTTTACCCAAGTACATTTGAGAGGCAAATATTGTACTCTTTACTCCGCTAAATTTCTATCCATAACCGTAAGTACCCGTTACTTCTTCTGCACCCTCCATACGGAGACTGAGCTAATTCTTTTTTTTCCTCGTCTCTCAAGAAATATCCTCGTCCACACGAAACCACAAAGCAATGTAGTATACATGCCAGACCAGCATGTGGCACTGTAATTCTGCCACAGATAAACCTTGTGCGTGGTACACAAACGAACATGGAAAAATACATATATTAAGCTGTGTTAATGTTAGTTAATAAAAATACAATCATTCAGTGTTTGTTCATGTTTTTGTTGCTTTTACATGACGTAGCGATGTCTGACTAGGGGCAAGACATGGACTGATGACATCATCGTTTCAGAAAATGTATGGATTCGCTGTCCAAACAAAAACGCAAAGGTTGTGTTTTTAAATGTATCCACTATGGGACCCGGTTTCAAAAAACATCGGTTTCACTCTTCCAAAACGCCGGATCCGTGCAAAATAAAAAACTCGGAAACCCTCTCAAACGTGGATTGTGCAGACCACACTGATTGGGACAGCCTATCAGCAATCACCTTCAACTTTCTGCCAAAGACTTCATGACATTTGATTGAACTGAAGTACAGTACAGGCAAAGGCAAGAGAAAATTATTTCAGCTGAATAACACCATTCTCACACACACAATCTATGTGTGACAACTATCTGTGTTGTCAGTGTGTGTGAGAATGGTGTTATTCAGCTGAAATAATTTTCTCTTGCCTTTGCCTGTAATGTCAATGCTTAATGCTGTCACTCAAATGACCTGAATAAACTTTTTCCTTCTTTGTACACTGACCTAAACACAGCTGATTGGCTGATTTTCTTTAATCATTATTATCTTCTCTTCTATGATGCCTGTATAACATGGTCATGTTTAGAGGTGTGTCAGAACATTGCTATATTGCCTTCTTTGCTGATTTAGGATTATTGATTTGATTGATGAAAAAAAAAACAGAAACTCACATGTACACACAATTGTTAGCAGAATTTTCTTTTCTGATATTATACATTAATGTAAGCAGAGTATTTCCTTTGATGTTCTTTAGTATGCAGTGTGTTTAACACAGTCAGGTTCAAATGTGGGTTCAAAAAATCCATTAAAACTCTAGCAGAGGTTTGTCAGAGCATTGTCCCACCTAGAAAAGGTAGGATAACATTCTCTAAAAACATTCTAAAAATGTCTATTGATAACATTGCTACAACATTATTCTCTAACATTCTAATAAAGCTGCCCATCACACTAGATGTGGACTGACATTGCTCAGAGGTCAAATGTTGGTTGAAAGTGAAAACCCATCCTCTGATTGGTGTCAAACTCCAGCGTAAATAACTCCAAAAACAGTATTACCAACTTCACTTATTATAAACAAGATTTATTTCATCAGGTGATTTTGGTTACTTGAAGATATTAGAACTTATTTCTTTTAGTAAACTGATCAACTGGTTTTATCTGGAGTTAAATCTATACTACTAATTTAATATTAGTGACGACAGTAGACGCAGTGCTTAAGAGCCTTCAAATTTATCATATTTTTTCTGGTTTTTTTTTATTACATGGTCAATGAAACAGAGAATGCTTAGACACACAGAGACCTCAATTATTACTGTATAGATCTCAACAATGGTGACATACTTCATGATGCAAAGCATTCTGGGTGCCATGGATGAGTTTTGTATGATGTACCTAGAATACAATGCATGACGCATGTCACCATTGTTGAGATTCATTGTTTGTGTAACAAAGAAATGTGTTTTTTTCAAAGCCTTGAAATTATCTGCTTTAAATTCAGCTGGGTCACAGGCTGTTGACCAATTGCGTCACATTAATAAATAATATGTAGCTAACACCATACATTAGACTGAGTTAAAACAGGTAGCCAGACTACATATGGGATGAATTAATCATCTGTAAGCAACCAGCATCATCTAACCACATGCTCACTTGCTGTTTTTGCAATAATAAAGATTACAGCAGTCAAAGCACATCACTAACACAA
Organism: Carassius auratus; assembly: GCF_003368295.1. Classification (NCBI taxonomy): domain Eukaryota; kingdom Metazoa; phylum Chordata; class Actinopteri; order Cypriniformes; family Cyprinidae; genus Carassius; species Carassius auratus. The sequence continues at coordinate 215,783 of NW_020528413.1, forward strand.
CAAGTTAGTGCACAACTAAACCCAACACTTACCACCATTATGGTGACATCAAACCAAACCATTACTTTTAAACAGACATCAACATCAACATCTAAATCACTGCTTAAATCTTAATAAGAATGTTAGGGGATACTGTTCTAATAATGTTATTAATAAACATTTTTAGAATGTTTTTAGAGAATGTTACCCTATCTTTTGAGAGAACGTTCTGGGAACAAAAATAAAATCAAATCATTTTGGTGTGTTCTGTGTGAAATGACAATAACATATCCATAACATTTTGTCAGCACAGTCTACAGATCATCTGATTCAATTTTGGTGAAAATCGGACTAACGGTTGATGAGCAGTTCGAAAAAGTAGGTTTACAGCATAAATCAAAATGCCGGACAGGAAGTTCGGCTTAACTCTGGCATATTTAGTATCTATGTTATCGGCATAAGCCAGGGAATATTTTGAGACCACTTTCATTGCAATAGGCTTGCATTAAAAAGATATTTGCATTGTTATAAGTGTTATTATTAACCATTAATGAATGGTGTATTACTCTTGACCAATAGGTAGCCCTGTTACCAAATTAATGCGGCATGGTCAGTGTGAAGTGCCGATGACATATACAGAGTTTGGTGCAAATATGTCAAAGCTTTGGAGAGATACAGCCTCAAATGCATTTTGGCACCCTTCCAGCAAATTTGTTGATGCGCTAAATGAGAACCATTTTGTATATCAACACGAAATCCATAAAATTTTGCGAGCATGGTCTGAAGATGACCCACGTAAAATTTGGTGAAAATTGGACTAACAGTCTAGGAGGAGTTTGAAAAAGTAGGTTTTCAACATGAATCAAAATGGCGGACAGGAAGTATGGTCAATTTTTGCATAATTGGTATTGATGCTGTCGACCTGACCCACAGAATATAGAGAGACAATTTTCATTTCAAAAGTCTAATTTATTCAAAATTTATTGCCATTTTTGTGATATTTCATTATAACTTTTGACCACAAGGTGGCACTGCCACCAATCTTTTTGAGTACCTTCAGGGCATGGAGCTGAATATTTTTGTAATTATTTTCGTAACAATACAATGCTGCGTTCAAAAAATACAGCATTTTAAACATAATTCAAAATGGCCGACGCCTAAAATGGCTGACACAGGAAAATTGGATATCATTCGACTCGACATGACTCACTGAATCTAAAGAGACCAGTTGTGTGATTTTTGGCCAAACCATTCAGAGGTTATAAGCCAAAATATGCATTTTCAATATCCCCTGACCACTAGGTGGCGCTGTGTCGAAACACTGCAGGTAGTCTCAGGTCATAGTTATTATAACAAACACCAAGTTTGGCCTCAAAATGCCAAACCGCTGCCGAGATATAGCCTCATGACAAGTCTCAGTTAGGCTAGTATAGAACGTATAGCCAGTTTTTTTTTTTGTTTTTTTTTATGAAGAGACAAGAAAAGGAAAAGTGCTGGAATTTGTTGGTTAAGGGCTGTCGAAAAAGATGAGATTTTAGATATTTCTTGAAAATGAGTAGAAACTCAGCTGTAGGATTTGAGATTGGAAGGTAGCAATGTGATCTGTGAAGCTTAACTGATGATCCATCACAATTCCTAGGATTCTGGCTGTCCTTGAAGGAGTAATGGTTGACGAACCCAGCTGTATAGAGAAGTTGTGATGAAACAATGGGTTAGCTGGAATCACCAGGAGTTATGTCTTCATAAGGTTAAGCTGAAGGTACCAAGTTTTAAATATTTTGGGCAGCACTGTCCACAACACTCAAAGAGAGACATCAACAATCAGCATATGAATCTCAACAATGGTGACAATCAAAAGGTTCATGATACAATGCATGCTGGGTACCAGCACAGGATAAAACTCATCCATGACTCCCAGCATGCATTGCGGCATGAATAAATTATGCCCCTGAATTGTTCACTAATTTTCTTGAATTCTTATGTGCTTATAATTATTCTTATGTCTTAAGTTTTAGTAGCATGTTTTGTGATCTTCAGAACTGATCTGTTTATTTATTTTGTGGATTGTCACCATTGTTGTGATTCATACGCTGATTCTTGATGTTTTTTTTTTGATGAGTTAAATTTTCTTAACAGTCTTTCATAACTTCATCAATATTCAGTAAGAGAAAGGACACAGTATTGAATCAGAAGCAATAGAGTGTTTGTTCTTGTCAATCTATAAACAACAATACCGATACTTGCTATTACAAGTTCAAAAAATGCATTGTTAAAGCATGTAAAAAAAAAAAACCTTAGTTGTTGAAAAGTCACGTTCAAGAGCCCAACTAAAGTAAACACTGATCTCCATCATGGTAGTGAAAAAAACAAACACCTAAACCTATTTAACTCTCAATAAGATCTTATGTAGACATCTGACAGAAATAAAGTCAGTCTGGTTAGTAATGTGAATCTGGTGAAGCTGTTTTAGGAGTTGTTTAATCAGATCTTGAGAGATTTGATGAATTCAAGGCTGGGGCTAAAGCCATTTGTAGCCCTTATGTTTCTCTTTCCTTTAGTGATTCTGTTTGTTAATAGCGGGTGTTCATGACTAATGCTCAATCTTCAATTAATCACAGAATTATCTCATTAACGTAACTAATTCAGTGTTACTCAAACACTCTGTAGTGTTTACACATTATAAGGGTTCACTTAAAACTGAGGATTTTGTTGTGGGGTTTAAAGGGTTAAAGATTTAAGACGAAGAAAAAAACGGCATGAATCATAATTTAACAGTAATAAACTGTAATTAATTTACAGGAAACAGACTGTAGAAAAAACAGTTATTTACTGGCACCCCTGCTGCCAGTAGATAACTGTTTTTCTACAGTTTGTTGCCGTAAATTAATGGTTGCCAGCAAAAAAAGTGGTTATCTACAGTTTGTTGCCGTTAAGTCAAGGAAAAAACAGTAATATACTGTAAAATGTAAATGTCAGATTTACCAAATGAAAAAATAAATAAATAATTTAACTAAAATATTTGTGAACATCCATACAAAAAAATATGCAAAGTCATACACTGATAATGAGAGTAAATACTGAACTCAACTGTATTAATGTGTGTTTGCACAAGAGAGATATGTTAATGTAGTTTTGTTGTTCACCATTGTGCTGGAGAGTAGAGCCTGTGCTTCAGTCAATGATGAGCCACAAATTCAGATCTTTGTTGCTTTATATAAAGACAGTTAATTTGGATATTCCTGATACAGTGGTGATCTCTGTGTTAAGTATTTCAGCACATACGTGTGAGCTGCAGTGATTTGAGTAAAAGTCATGCATTAAGTTACTTTAAAGTGTTTGCAGTTTTATATTAGGAAATATTCCTTCTCAGTGGACTCAAATGAAAGAAGTGCATAGTACTAACATCGTAGGAATGTTAGTTTTTTTTTTTCGACCTCTTTAAAGCAGTGGGAGTGGAGTTAATTTCCATGGTAGAATTTACGGTAAAATGCTGTAAAAAAAAAAATTAAGAGTGGTAAGTTAATGGTTGAGAGTTGTAAATTAACAGTACTTTGTAAATTAACAGTACTAAATTACTGTTATTTAACTGCACAATTTTTTACAGTGTATGTTTACTGACTAAATAGTTTGTAGAAGCCTTCAATACTATTGGGAAATATATTTTCTTATATTTGCGGGGTGGGGGGTATAGACATAGTCTCATAAAAATATTTGCAGGAGTCTCATTTTTCATGATATTTTAATCAGATTTGAAATAGAAACTCATGAGACATGTGGGTTTCAACCCATTAATTTTCTAGATTGCTCCAGGACTCATTTCATGTATTTTTATATCAAATAAAAAATTAAGAGTGGTAAAAAAAAAATTCAAGACACTTCAGTGTCTATAACTTTTAATATTTTTTGAGCATTATCAAATCTGGTTGATAAAAAGTAAAGCCTAAAGGGTCTTCTTTCTAAAGACACCACAATTATGTTTATAACACACTGAAGTAGGAAACTATTACAATTATAAGTTAGGTAGAGCACTTTCAGTTGTGAGTCCCATAATGGGGGGTCAGGTTAGCAGGGTGGGTTACAGTAATGGCATGTGATTCAAAGGAACCATTGCCTGTAGGTGATGGCTGAAGATCAAAATTCCATTGTTTTGATATAAGGAGACCAGTACCTCCACCCCTCCCAGTGGTACGAGGAGTGTGGGAACAAGTGAAATTAGTGGAGAGGGCTGCGGGGGTGACAGTGTTTTCAGGTTTGATCAAAGTCTCAGTCAGTGCCATGAGGTTGAAACCGCAAAGAGTAGCAATAGAAGAAATGAAGTCTGCTTTGTTAACTGCAGACTGGCAGTTCCAGAGACCAACTGGAATAGAGAGCGTAGTAGTAGAGGCCAGAGGGACAGGCCATAGGTTTGTCAGACATGCCTTCCTGCGATGTACGTAGCGTGCTCTTCGAGTGTTAGTAGTGATAGTAGAGATCTGAAAGCACATAGTGACAACAAGTGTAAGAAAAAATTGAGAACAAGCTATACAAAAAGAAGAGAAAGAGGATAAAAGCAATACTCAACTGCCCTGTCGATGTCCTTGCTCGGTGGAGTTGCGCAGGTAGAGTCAATTGTCTTTACACTCGTCGGTCTTCACACGAGAAGGATTCACACGAGGGCTGCCACGGTGAAACCTACCGCTTTTGTATTTGCCTGATTACCTGTGATTTAAGTCAGCTGGCCATGCCTCACTATTTAGCAGATCGAAACTGGGTAGTCATGGGAAACCAAGCGCCACTTTCAGCACGTATTTACCAGGGTAAGATGCACACAATTTAAACCAAAAACTTTCCTGGCAATGACGATCACACAGTAGTCTAATGAGAAAACAAGACAAAACACTTACAAGCTGCTGTCTTTCTCTGTTGCTCGGCTGTTTCTTCTGACAAGTGCTTTCAAAACAGCGAATTAAGTACTTTCACTGGCTTTGGCCACGCCTGACTATTTAGCAGATTCAAACTGGGCAGTCCCGTGATAGGCAAACGCAAAATCAAGCGCCACTTTCAGCATGTCTTTACCAGGGTAAGACGCACACAATTTTTGTGTGCTTTACGTCAAATTTGTCTGTCCTCTATCAGTGTGCCAAATTATAAAATTTTTCTACAATTGGTTCTATGGGCTGCCATAGACTTGCGTTGGAAGAAATGGAAGAAGAAGATGAAAAAGAATGCCAACGATTAAAATAGGTGCCTACACACCTTTGGTGCTTGGCCCGTAATTATACCTTTGTATGTTTGCAGTCTTGTTGCATGAAGTCACATGTATTTAACATTTTTGTTTGTTTTTGAAGAAACTATTACCTGAAAATTACTATATTGCGTAATTTAACATCAACCTAATCCACTGGTCAAAGTTACGTCCAGTGGACGTCTTTTTATGTCTTTGCAGACGTTGAAAAGACGTCCACTGAGGAGACAGAATGTTTTTATGACGTCTTTTTTTAATGTTTTTTATGCCTTCTGAACACTGCTGTGTGTGTGTGTACTTGTTTTTCTATTCTGGTGGGGACTTAAACCTGAATACACACAGACTCATGGGGTCACGGTGGGGACCTAAATTGAGGTACCCATGGGTAAACAAGCTAAAAAATTACACGGAATGAAGTTTCTTTAAAATCTAAAAATGCAGAAAGTTCCTGTGAGGGTTAGGGTTAGGTGTAGGGCTGGTGTAGGGCGATAGAAAATATGGTCTGTACAGTATAAAAACCATTACGCCTATGGAGAGTCCACACAAGGATAGCTGACCAGATATGTGTGTGTCTGTACGTACTTTGGATGGGTTAAATGTAGAGCATGAATTTGAGTATGGGTCACCATACTTGGCAGAACACCACGTCACTTTTCAGTTTTTTTCACTTAACCCCTTACTAGTAACCCCCCTTTTTTGGCATGGAGACAGAAATGACATACCCAAAATAAAAAGGTTTCAGCTCATGATTCTTTCTGACTAGATACATAATCAACATATGTTCACAAAGCTGACACTTTAAAGTTTACTGTTCAGGAATCAGAATCACCCAGACTGTTATGATAATAGAGATATATAAGCTCAAACATAAAAACAAAAATAAAAATATTAAAAACATATGTTTTAAATGTATTTAAAAAATTGTTGATGTAGGAAATGAGTTTGAAAACACAGTGTAGCTAAGGCCACAAGTCTTCCAAAACTTCATAAAAAATGTCATAATCGAATCTGTAAAACTGTGAATTTTATGAAATATTTTCTAAGGCCATGTCATGTGTGTTTTTAGAGAAGGCAAATCAGATTGATTTATGGCCCTTGTCATCTCTGTAAGATCTCACATGTAAACACTGATGTGTGTTTTATATGTGTGTTTGGCTGTGAAAACTGCCCGTTTCATGATTGTATTGTTCTCACCAAACGAGTCTTTCACACCTCCGCCAGGTATGACACATTATCCGCATTATTCTTTTATCATTATTCTTTTGTTTTTATTCCACCTTTATTAGCCTTGATTGTGGTTTTTCAGGCTTTACAAAGCAACAAAGCAGCGATCTCACTTCAGTCTCTCTTTGCATTTAGCCCTTATTTATCAAAAGTCTTACTATAAAAATACAACAAAACATTTTCTTACGACCTTACGTGAATTATTGAGACAAAAATGCATTATGAAGAAGAAAAGCACCTGCTATTAGTAGCATTGTAGCTAACGTTAGCATCTAGCTACAGCAGACAATTTATGAAATTATTAATACACTTTTACTCAAAACTCACTTTAAACGCCGATCGAGTGTTTATAATAACTTCCTTTAGCGATCAGGGGTGGAATTTGGTCGTTTACTGTTGTAAAAATATGTTATTTGTAGCCTTTTTCATCGCTGCACAAGTTAGCATTTCCCATGTACATTTTCGATTTTTTTTAATAAAAACGCCCCAGATCTCAAGAAATTCTCATACCAAGCTTTACTATCGTAATCGCGGGTTTATTATTTGGATATTTCGTGTGTACAGAGGTGTTTCAGTGTTGTTTTGGCCAGATAACTACCAGGAAGTGTGCAGGAAGCATGTGACACGATGTGGCGGTGTCCATATATGACACTGTAAGATTGACACTTGCAAGGCCCTATCAGAGTCTGAGTCACACACCGCACGAGCTGACACCACTGCGCACACACACAGATCGCTGGGAGAGGCTGTTTATCATCAGATCGCGTAAATCCGTGGAAAATGAATAGAAATGACGATTCTGTCTGAAGAAATATGAAGTAAACATCAGTAAATATATCCATATATCTCCGCAGATATGCATCTTTGGTCTAAAAATCCTTATTGACGCTGTTCAGTGAGTCTATGTGAACACAAATAAACCGCTCTTGACGTGACTGAATATGAGTGAGTGATTAATTTCTATTCAAAATGTGGCATAATACGGATTTATTATTTTGCACTTCTGACATAAATCACTAAATATCTGTCACTGCAACAATGTTTTATCAAAATATTGGTCAAATATCGAAACTAGAGTCTTTAAACTTTCCATTGATGCACAGTTTGTCCAGATGAAGTAAGACAGTGATGTTTAATGTGCTGTGAAAGTGAAACAATAATAAACTGGGGCCGTCGGCGATGTTCGCACGTAAAGGGGTTAAATTGTGTATGCTTATAGATAATAGGCCTTGTGTTTGCAATAAGTTGCCTTATTTTTTTCAGTTGACGCAACTTTTTTTTTTTTCTCAATGTAGCCATCGGACAGGTAGGATCTAATACATCTTAGAGCATGCCCCTTGAATACCTGTATAGGTTTGTAATTGTTCTATGAGTATGTCATGATCTATGGCCCCCTTCCTCAAATCTTGCCCTGAAGGTCCAATGCACTGCAGTGTTTAGCTCCAACCCTGATCAACCTCACCTGTCTGGGATTTTCTAATGATCCCAAAGGCATTCATTGGCATTGATTAGCATGCTCAGGTGTGTTTGATTAGGGTTAGAGCTAAACTCTGCAGGAAAGTGGATCTCGAGGTCCAGATTTGAGGATCCCTATCTATGGTGTCAAACGCAGCACTAAGATCAAGTAAAACTAGCAATGAGATGCAGCCTTGATCTGACGCAAGAAGTAGGTCATTTGTAATATTAACAAGTGCAGTTTCTGTGCTATGGTGGGGCCTGAAACCTGCACAGCAAAATCTCCAGTGTTAATTTAACAACTCTGAGTGTGGAGTCTGTGGACTCATATAAACTCTGAAGCGGTGTTAAAAGTAAAACACTGAAGCAGAGTTGAAGTTAATGAGATAATTAAGAAATGAATTGGGTCATGATTGACCATTATTGAAGACACCTGATGTTAACAAGCAGACTCACCAAACGAGAAAATCACAATTTGTGTGTCACCATTATAGTGGTCAGTGTTTGCTTTAATTGGGATCTTGAACCTTCAGATGTTTACTTTAGTCTTTGTGTTGCTGTGGTGACAGAATTATAACATACAGTGTTATTGATTGTGGTTTTAACTAATTGTCATGTACTGATCTGAATGTGTGAGTTCAGGTTTCATTAATGTATACATAAATTAAGTGAAAAAAAAAGATAGCAGTCCATAATTTTTGGCACAACATGACATGTTTTTAAAAGTTAGCTCTACATAAATATTTAGTTTAGAAACACAGACATCAAGAATCAGCGTGAGCATCACAACAACGGTGGCCATCAAAAAAAAGCATGTTGTAGCCAATAAAAACTCATCCATGGCTCCCATCATGCATTGCGGCATGAATAAATTATGAGCTGAACTGTCTTTTTAACTTTTTATTCTAACTATATTTTATTTTTGCTATTTTTATGTGAATTTTTAGTATCTAGTTTTGTGATGTTCAGAGTAGATCTGTTTATCTGGATATGCTGTTTGTCACCGTTGTTGAGATTCATACGCTGATTCTTGTTATCTGTGTGTGCCTAAAATAAAAATCCTTTAATTAAAAAAAACAACTTGCAATCACTTGCAAGAGATGGCAATCAAAGCGGTTACAATCAATAATGAAAGTTTTATTTAGAGAAAACACTGTAAATGAGTGCAGTAACTCAGGTCAAACAATGATTACATTAAAACATAATCATCACCACCCGATGACTTTTGCTCTTGACTTGCAAAAGCCAAAAGCCAAGATCCCAACTAAAGCAAACACTGAACACTATAATGGTGACACACAAATTCTGATTTTTCTCGGTTGGTGGTTAAGCTTGTTAACATCAGGTGTCTTTAATAATGCTCAATCATAACTCAATTAACTTCTTAATTATCTCATTAACTTCAACTCTGCTTCAGTGTTTTACTTTTAACACTGCTTCAGAGTTTATATGAGTCCACACTCAGAGTGTTAAATTAACACTGGAGATTTTGCTGTGTGACTGAAAATCTTCATACAGATTTTTTTTTTTTTTTTTTTTTTTTTGCAGGAAGGAGCTCAATTGAGCAGACACAACCTTTTCTACATTTTTTGACATAAATGGAATATTTGAAATAGGCCTATAATTTGCCAGTTCTACAAGGCTCTAGTTTTGGTTCTTAATAAGGGGCGTAATCACTGCCAGCTTAAATGGTTTTGGGATGTGACTTGAAGATAAAGACAAGTTAATAATATTGAGAAGCGGTTCTTCGGCTACAGGTAGTGATGGGAAGATGAAGCTTTAAGCTTTTCAGCCAAGAGGTTCACAAAAGGGTTAATTTCTGGAAACTTAATTTGTTCAGAATACCACCTGGTGGCCAACAAGTGTAAAAACAAGCAGATATATTACAGACAGAGGTGTAAAGTCCAGGGGTCAGAAAGTAAAATGCATGCCATATTTTTGTTCCACCCATGAATTCAGCAGCTGATTTCACCAGAGGAGGAAACGAGTCATACCTTTCAAGTCACAAACGAGTTTTTAAAAAGTTAAATCCCAAGTCCTAAAAGAGTTAAAGTTAGTGAGATAATTAGGTGACTAATTAAATGATGATTGTGCATTAGTGCTAAACACCTGTTGTTATTGAGAATTACAGAGGATTGGATGATTTATTGTTTAAAATGATGCCACCATCATGGAGATCAGTGTTTTCTTTAGTTTTTAATAATTCAAAGTAATTTGCTTTTAAACACTTGTGGTTGTGTTACATGGTAGATATTAACACATTGCAGAATTAAAAGCTTGAAATAGCAAATTAAACTGCCCTTTTATCATGTAAAACATTTAAATGACCTTCATGAGGGTGTCTCTCTTTGGTTTGTTACATGATGTTCAGCTATTACTGAACTACAACAGAAGTCTTATTAAACAAATATCATTGTAATGCTTAAATATGGGGGGGGGGGTTAAAAGTTGTACAGGCTCAGGATTTTAGACATGAGCACTTATCATATGATCGTCAACAGTGGTTACCCTAACCCTAACCCTAATCCTAACCCAATCATTTTAACCAATACAACATTATCATCTGATCCTCTTTAGCGCACAATAATGGCAGGTGTTCATCACTAATGCACAATAATTTAATTAGTCTCTTAATTATCTCATTGACTTTAACTATTTGATGACTTGGGATTTGACTTCAGACTCGTTTGTGACTTGAAAAGAATTACTTGGTTAATCATCTGATGAAATCAGCTGCTGAGTTCATGAGTGGAACAAAAATATGGCAGGACTTTTACTTTCTGACCCCTGGACTTTACGCCTCTGTCTGTAATATATCTGCTTGTTTTACAATCTGCTTTTGTTGGCCACCAGGTGGTATTGTGAGCAAATTAAGTTTCCAGAAATTAACCCTTTTGCGAACCACTGGACTGAAAAGCCTAAAGCAGGGGTGCCAAACCCTGTTCCTGGCGATCGACTGTCCTGCAAAGTTTGGCTCCAACCCTAATCAAACACACCTGAAGCAACTAATTAAGGTCTTCAGGCTCACTTAAAAATTAAAGGTTAATTAAATTTAATTTTTAAGTGAGCCTGAAGACCTTAATTAGTTGCTTCAGGTGTGTTTGATTAGGATTGGAGCTAAACTTTACAGGACAGTCGATCGCCAGGAGCAGGGTTGGGCACCCCTGGCCTAAAGCTTCATCTTCCCATCACTAGCTACAGGTAACAACTCTTTCAGTAATTTAGTGGGTACAGGATCTAATAAACATGTTGTTAGTTTAGATACAGTGATAAGTTTATTTAGCTCTTCCTGTCCTATACTTGTAAAGCACTGCAGTTTATCTTTGGGTGCGATGGATGAAACTGAAATGTTAGATGCTGTAGAATCTACATTAGCTATTGTATTTCTAATGTTATCTATTTTATCAATGAAGAAATTCATAAAGTCATTACTATTAAACATTGATTGAATATTTGAATCAGGTGGTGTCTGGTTATTTGTTAATTTAGCCACTGTGCTAAATAAAAACCTTGAATTTTTTTGGTTATTTTCTATGAGTTTGTATATATGCTCTGCCCTAGCAGTTTTTAGAGCCTGTCTATTCACCTTATTTTCCATGGCAACAACGGTGCCGCCATTGCGCTCGTTTTGTCATCTTACTTCTGGCTGAGGGACCGGATGTAACGTACCTAAGCTAGTGGCTGGCTAGATAACAGAACGCAGAACGAACAGAAGTATGATATATGCTCAGTTAGGGGTTGCATAACAATTGTATTAAAAAAAAAACAATTGCACCAACGATGTAGCGAACACATTGTGACGCGGTCGGAGTGTTGTGGTGCACTTTACAATTTACACCCACCTAAAGAAGAGAAGCACCTGAGGAAATGGATGACTGCGCTAAATTTGAAGCGCCCACCAAGCACTCTTATGTGTGTTCGTACCATTTCATGGACGGGAAGGCGACTGACGAACACCCCTACCCCGAGAAATGGCTCGACTACGATGTTCCGTTAAAGAGGTCACGCCGGGGATGAAAAGGTTGTCAGATTCGGGTAAGCTAACCCTTAACTAGCTATGTGTTTGCTCGCCTAACGTTAGATTTATGAAGTCCGTTCTATGAATACATTTATGATCAGTAACAGGCAGTTAACAAAGTACAACGAATTTTCCATGATTACCATTGTCCACCTATTTATTTAATATTTACGGTAGTACAAGATATTATAGTACATTACAATAGCTCACATTATTCCTGCTACAGAGATTGCAGGTGATAGCAGGCCAGCTAGCTTCATTTCTCATTCAGATACTGACCTACGTTTGAACACTACAGTTAACAGTGTGTATACTGTTTTTTTCTCTAATGCATCTCTCTCTCTCTCTCTCTCTCTCTCTCACACACACACACACACACACACACACACACACACACACACACACACAGTTCTAAGTTCAGGTCAAATAATATATTAATTCTCATGATGTATTGCAAGTACTAATGTAAAAATGTTTAATTATTTCCACAGATGTATCGATGACCGCCAGTCATGCAGTGGACAACTGTGAGGGTGATCAGATCCACATGCCCCTGATCTCGCTGAAAGTCACCTGAAGTTACCTGCTGTGATAGTTATTTTTTATGAACCTTTACAAAGTCACCAGAAGTTACCTGCTGTAATAGTTATTATGAACATTTACAGTGTCACCTGACATTACCTGCTGTAAATAGTTTTTATTTATCTATCTTAATTTGATATTTTTTTTTTTATCTTTAATCTCTGATTTGAAGGAATAAGTCATGTCAAGTTTGTAAGTTAATTCCATCTTGGTTTATTACATATGGAAATTAAATGTTGAAATTTTATAGGATGGTCAGTAGAAGGTGTCTCCTGCTTCCTGAAACAACAAACACTGATAAACGCATCACAAATGATTTTATACAACTTATATTAAATTATCCATGTTCTACAAAACAAATCACAGTCTGTCTCTTGTTTAACACAACTGATTTCATATAGTTAGTCTTCACCCACACCCTCTGCATCCCATCCCAATTACCTAATATCCTATCCTTATCCTAATTATTCTCATTCCTGCTTATTTACAAAGCTGCAACTATCTTGTTGAAAGCAGCAGGTAGCCTGTCTGAAACTCATCTGACACGAGGAAGCATACACTTAAAATAAAAGGTTTGTAGTCTAGCTACAGTCTTGGCACAGAATTGCTGATTGTATGTGACATGTAACCGAAGTTGCTGTGATGGAACCCAGATGAGCAGCTTACAGGTCCTCAGCTCTGTACAGAACATGGCAAACCTAAAATACATTTCAAAGCTTTCACAGTTGTCTTATTTCAGAATCATTCATTATTATTACACTTGACGTTTACCTTATTCATTGATTAGACTTGACGTACAGCTACCAAATCTTACCTTTACCTTACCTTTTGCATATACACTGTGCAGAATTAAGAGGCAAGCTGATTTACCGATCATATTATTTGGTAAAATTTACCAATTCTAAACCAAACCAATCTTAACTATTAATTTTGCATTTAATCTTTTATAAGTAATATATAATATTTTTTGGCTTGTTTTATCTGTAAAATAAAATCTGCCTAATAATTATGCATACCTGGATATAAGGCGTTTTTCACTTCCAAGTTCCAGCCTCCTCCTTTTCTAATGCATAATTGATAAACGTTCACTTACCTTACTCCACTGTGCAATTAAGTTATTAGACAAAATACTTAGTCTGATGATGGTCATCAAACACGTTATTATACTTTTAAACATTTATAACTTCGTGTATATTAACATCACACACACACACAAAACTAACCAGCACCATGCTGAGAGATTAGATTGCTCGACTGGCTGGTTGCACGTTCAATTTTAAAAACCCTCGCTGTGTAACAGTACACTACCCACTGTCTCACTATGTAAATACTGGTAAGCCTCGGTACATTTTTTTTTAATCATTTTTCCTTGCTGCTCCATCAACTCCTCCTGACAGGGCAGTTAAATATATAGGTTAACTCTGGCCACTTCTTCATATCGTCTAACATTACCCACGTTAACAGCGACGATGGATGGGACAATTTGAGACCATTTGACCATTTTTATCGTGCTCCCAATTTATAACATAACATTCTTTGTCATTTCGCCACAGTTATAGCTAGCTATAAACAATCTTACAAATACTAAACTAGTAACCGGACGTGCCGTATCGGTTTAGCGGAAGTCGGATGACAAAATGCGGAAATGCAAAGTATTAAAAGTGGGCGGGGTGGAATAAGGTGAATAGCTGGACATACTGTTTTTCCATGCAATTCTAAACATTTCTCCATTTGCATTCAAGACTATGAGTTTCTTTCTTAAGAGAGTGAATATTACTGTTATGTATGGCTTAGTACGTTTTTCTCTAACCTTTTTCAATTTCATGGGGGCAACAGCTTCTAATGTATTAGAGAAAATAGTGCCCATGTTGCCAGTCATTTCATCTAGTTCATGTGTATTTTTCGATACAAATAGCAGTCGAGATAGATCAGGCAGGTTATTTGCGAATCTGTTTTTGGTGGCTGGAACAATAGTTCTGCCAAAACAATAACGCTGAGACATATAGTTAATATCAGTGATATGCAGCATGCACGATACAAGGAAATGGTCTGTAACATCATCACTTTGAGGTACAATATTTATAGCAGTAAGATCGATTCCATGCGATATAATTAAATCTAGTGTATGATTAAAATGATGAGTGGGTCCGGTGACATTTTGCTTGACTCCAAAAGAGTTTATTAGGTCAGTAAATGCAAGTCCTAATGCATAATTTGTATTATCAACGTGAATATTAAAATCCCCCATGATTAGCGCTTTATCAACTGTAACCAGAAGGTCTGAGATGAAATCTGCAAATTATTTTAAGAATTCTGTATATGGCCCTGGTGGTCTATACACAGTAGCCAGAGCAAGAGATACATTAGATTTATTTTGCATGTCTGACAGTGTAACATTAAGCAGAAGTATTTCAAAAGAGTTAAACCTGTATCCTGTTTTCTGTGTAACCTTGCTAATATCACTATACATTGTTGCAACACCTCTGCCATGACCAGTCTGACGGGGCTCATGCTTATAACAGTAGTTTGGTGGAGTGGACTCATTTAGACCAAAATAATCATTTGGTTTTATCCAGGTTTCAGTCAAGCAGAATACATCAAAACTATTATCTGTTATCATTTCATTTACAATAACTGCTTTTGGTGTGAGTGATCTAATATTTATGAGCCCAAACTTTAAAAATTGTTTTTGTTCATTTACTTTACATTTTTCTGGTTTAATCCTGATAAGATTTTTTTCTAGATCCTACATTAAATGTATACTTTGACCTCACTATTCAGTCTTAATAGATTGTACAGTGCAAGTACGTTTATCATTTAAGCGGGTGGAACAAAACTCATCATAATAGTTATTTGAGAATTGTCTTACTAGTCACATGGAGCGAAGTGTCCTGGAGATGTTGTCAGAGAGCAGCTCCGCTCTGATTCTGCTGGGGTGCAGGCCATCAGCGCGAAACAGCCTAGGACGCTCCCAGAAAAGATTCCAATTATTAACAAATAGCAGTTTCTGTTCTTTACACCATGACAACAACCATTCATTTAAAGCAACAAGTCTACTGAACCTTTTGTGTCCTCGTCGATACGTTGGTAACGGTCCTGACACGGTGATTGTTGCCGCGGGCTTTGTGCTGCGAACCGTCTCGATCAGGCTGCTGAAGTCCCTCTTCAGCGTCTCCGTCTGCCTCAACGCGGTGTTGCTAACCCCGGCGTAAAGCACGACCGCTCTGGGGCTCTCGTCGGCCTTCAGGATCTCGGGTATCTGCGCAGAAACATCGAGAACACAATAACCAGGGAAACAATGAGTGTGCACTTTACCTTCGGCTAACATAGCACGGATTTGTCGGATGATGGAGTCTCTGATGATCACAGCATCGAATCCTGTCTCACAGAGGGGAGCGAAGCAGTTCTGGGTGGAGATCTCAAAGACCGGAGGGAGAGAAATCATCGCCCGGGCCTGGCTCGCCTCCTCCGCTGTGGATGCACCCAGGGTCCATGGTGTCCCGGCACCGGAGTGAAGGACATCATGGAAGATCACGTCCTGGGTGCACCAGGCCTGTGCAGAAAATCACACGGAGTAGACATGGTGGGACTGTTAGCAGCGTGCTGTATCCTTACCCCAGACTTGTGAGCGTCAGCCCGGGATGATTCCAGCACGGATCTCTGCTCTCTCAGCTGGTCCTGCCTCACCTCCAGGTCACGAATCTGCTTCTGTACTGAATGCAGCTCGAACGTGTTCTCACCTGCAATCAAAGGTAGACATTCATCCGCCATTAAAGCAAGTAACAGTGAGTACAGCAGTGGTAATGTGTGTGAATAGAGTATCAGCAATGTAAGCGCAGTTAGCTGCAACCACGCCGCTGATGCTAACGGGCTATAAACTAATAGCGGACCCGGGAGATCAAAATAAAACTAGTGATAATGAGGCGCTCTGATTGTTTTTGTTGTAGAATACGATACAGGATATATTCACGCGTTATAGAAACAATAGCGTATAAAATTTATTTTTATGATCAAAAATAGTCTATAAAAAGAATATAGTGACGGAGCTCAAACGCAGTGCAAACGCCAACAATAAACAGGAAGGTTTATTAGGAAAATTTCCAGGATTTTTCTCCATAGGACTTCAGTGAGACCCAACAGGCATCCCTCAGAGAGGTGCTTCAGGAGCTTCCAGGCAAGGACCAGCAGATGTAGTCTGTTACATTACTTAAATAAAGCAAATGAAATAGTTACACTACTTATTACATTTTAAAAAGGGTAACCTGTAAACTGTTACCTATTACATTTCCAAAGTAGCCTTGCAATACTGCCTAATAGTAACCATCACAGAAAACTTTCTGCAAATCAGTGGTGAATTTTTTTTTCTCCAAAATTCATGTATTTACTTGCCATTTCCACTCCCTTATGTATATAGCAATTTTACCTTGTGCTGTTGGATTTATAATTAGAAAAACACTATTATGACATTTTAAATTAAAATAAAAAATATATATGTATATATATTTTTTAAAGTACAGCACTGCTTTATATTGAAGTACAAAAAGCATGAATCATTACATATTCAGCAAAATGTAAGTTGAGCTGTCTTCCTTTAAATGCATTATCTATAACAGTAATGTCTAAGATAAAGAGTAAGATGGATTATTCATAGTAAAAAAAAAAAATCTAACAGCCAGTGGTTTAAACTTAAAATACTTTCCTTTTTTTTTTTAACAGCCTGTATGTGTTTTTCTACATTGGCCCTCAGTCAATGATCAGCATATGAACCTCAACAATGGTGACCATAAAAAAAAAAAGAAAAAAAATTCTGCAATCATCATTCCAGCATCATTTTCTTTTCTTTTTTCTTTTCTTTTCTTTCTTTTTTGTAAGGTCACCCTTATTGAGGTTGAAATGCTGACAATAACTTGTAGTTTGACATTTTAGAAATGACTGTTTTTTCTGATTTTTTTTAGGTCTGTATTATGTGGTATACTTGTAACACAGTCAATAGTTATATATATACAAAAAAAAGTATTTTATATCTATATATTTCTGTTGCAGAGAGTCTCTCTTCTGATCCCTGCTTAAACTACACTCTGCTGGATGATCCACGGAGAGCCACCAGCAATCAGTCATCATCATACTACTACTACTACAACTACATGTGTGACCAGTCAGTCACCTGGAGCGGCTGGTATCGTCTCTTTATTAACGGTCTTAGCACTCAGATCCCAGACACATGTGTTGCTGAGTACAGCTGTGGCACTCATATCCCACTGTGGATTCGAGGTGGACACCCAACAGTTCAAGATGGAGTCGTCACTCGAGGTGTCTGCGGTCACTATAACAATTACTGCTGCTATTTCGGGTCTTACCCCATTAAAGTCAAAGCCTGTCCTGGCAATTATTATGTCTATGAGCTGGTTAGTCCAACTGTCTGCAATTCAGCCTACTGTGCAGGTGATTATATTTATTATATATATATATATATTGAAATGCATAAAAACTACTTAATTAGTTAAAATAAATTCTTAAAATAGCCTTATGTGATTTTTTTTTTCCCCTTCAGAAATTCTGTGTATTTAAATTTTTCTGGTTACCAAATGAAGGCATAAAACATTAATTAAATTTATCTTTGAATTATTTAAAATTAAGCAAACTTTTTTGGTAAACAAAGGGGATTTACTATTAAAAATAAAACATGGAATAAATGTTGTGTGATTATTCCTTAAACAAATATGTTCGTTTCATTTTAATATTAGTAGTAGTGGGCTATGTACATTCTGCTGAACAAAAGTAATAGATTTCTGGCAAATGCTTTTATTTTGACGGGTTTACCTTTACAGTTCTGTGTATGTGATACTACAGTTTATGATGTGATATATGACGCTAGTTTTACTGAAATCAAATGGTCAGATGCTCATGAAGTGACTCTCAGTGCTGTTCTAGAGATGTTCTTCATGTGTTCACATCCTCATTTAGTTAGACGACAGACGCTGAAATCACTGCGAGCATCACACGTGGTTCCGTGTGTGTAATAGACTAAGACGCGCTTCTGCGCCATTCATTAACACAGACATGCAGAACATGCAGAATTCATATTTAAATAGCAGAGGTGGGACTTTCAAGTCACAAGCAAGTCTTCAAGTCATATCCCAAGTCCTCAAAGGGTTAAATTTAATGAGATAATTAAGTGACTAATTAAATGATGATTGTGCAAAAGTGATGAACATCTGCTGTTAACAATCGACATCACTGAAGTAAAGAGAAACAGAAGAACTACAACTGAATTTAGCCACAGCCTCCAACTGAAAAAAACAACAACAACAAAAAACACTATGCCACCATAATTGAGGTCAAGGCTTGCTTTAGTGAGTCTCTTGACCCTTTTAGTAATTTAAAGCAATTTGATTCAAAACAATTGCAGTATTGTTTTCGCAACAAGCATGTATGTATTGCAGAATTAAACCTTGCAGTAACTTTTATTTTATGTTTTTTCTGCTTATAACTCATGATGAATGAACATCATTAAATAGTCTTTATCTTTGGATTGTTGATTGGCACTCTATTACTAAGTAAAAAAAAAAAAAGAAGAAAAAGCTCCTCCAATAAACATCAGTGCAATGCTTCAACATTGAAAGACAAAAAAGGGAGCTGTCAGTTCAGGCTTTTAGACATGCAACCTTACCATACGATCCTCATCAGTGGTGACAGTTTTCAAGGGTCAACAGCTCAACCAAAGCAAACACTGATCTCCATGATGGTGGCATAATTTTAACCAATAAATCATCAACATCTGAAAATCTGTAATTCTCAATAACAGCAGGTGTTCATCACTAGTGCACAATCATCATTTAATTGGTTAATTAATTATCGCATTAACCTTAACCCTTTGAGGACTTGGGATATGACTTGAAGACTTGCTTGTGACTTGAAAGTCCCACCTCTGTTAAATAGGCTTTTCAGGTTTAATACTTGCAGATATTAGTCCATATAGCAATTTGATGTAAGTGTAATGACCTACTTCTGTTTAATTCATTCAAAATTTGACAAATTCCGTGACATTCCATTAAACTGTAAATTCTGTTTTTATGACTGGATTCCGTCCGCATTTTCCGCATCATGGAAATCATAGGGCCCTACAGTAGTCAACCTCCTGCTGTTCTTCCGACGCCTTAAAACCAAAGTATTTCCATACACTGTAAAAAGTGATTCTCTATATTTATTCAATAAAATTGTGTCAAAAATTTACAAGCAATATTATTAATTAAATTTAACACATTTTAATTAAATAGAAATAATCATTCAAAATGAGTAGAATAAAATGAAAAAATTAAGTAAAATTTACACAAAAATATTGATTTCATTGGACAAAAAACAAAAAAACCCTATGCTAAAGAATACTATGTTATGCATGCCAGGCCAGTAGTTGGCGATCATGAAACACCCTTCGAAAACATTATATGCATGCACATGACATCAACATTTTTACAAATTTTCACATTTTTGTTGCATACATAAAAAAAATACAGGCATCATGTTCAAAAGGCTGTGTCTTAAGGCCCCCAAAACAGAGTTATTGAAGACACCTAAAATTCACAAACAGAATCAAAGGGTAAATTATTGGTTACCATTATAGTGGTCAGTGTTTGTTTTAGTTGTGCTCTTGACCCTTGATGTTTTAACATTACTTTTAGCATTGCTGTTGTATGTCAGTTATAACAGCTAGCCAAGCTAAGAACAAAAGATGATCAGGTGGTGTTGGTTATACTTTTACATAATCTTTGTTTTACCTGAATATCTGAGTTAAATTAACATGCATTATAGCAGCTCTGTGATTTAACAATAAAAGGTCTATAGTTTTCAGAGTAAAAGGGAGGTTAAGAATTCTGAGGGGAACTTTCTTTTGGCAGACAGTGACATCAAGAACCAACGTATGAATCTCAAGAATGGTGACAAACAGCATATTCAGATGAACTGTTATAATCACAAAACAAGCTACTATAGAATTGTTGCTCATAATTTATTCATGCCGCAAAGCATGATGTGAGCCATAAATTAGTTTTGATTGGTGGCACCCAGAATGCAGTGCAACATGCTTTTTGATGGTCACCATTGTTGATGTTCTCAGGATGATTCTTGATGTCTGTGTTTTTTTTTTGTTTTTTTTTTAAACAAGGTTTTGATCAAAGGTTCTTCTAAGAATTTCTAGAATGATGCTGAAAACCCCTAAACTTATCTTGTACATCCACAGGACACCTTTCAATGATGAGACACACCCAACTCAGATCAAGTGATGATGCAAAAACAAATAACACCACCTGATCTCATTTCCATCTTGGCTTGTCTAGCAGCTGTATCACATATAACAACCCCCCCAAAAAAAATCAGTTAAAAATATTAAGGGTCAAGAGTCAAACTAAAGCAAACACTGACCACTACAATGGTAAGCAAATTAGTTATTTTTTTTTTTCCTTCAGTGATTCTGTTCGTGAACTTTAGGTGTCCTCAATAATTCTGTTTTGGGGCCTTACAACATTTTGAACATGATGCCTTTATCATATCTATGTAAGCAACAAAAATGTGAATTTGTAAAAAGCCTGATGTCATGTGTATGCATATAATGTTTTCGAAGGGTGTTTCATGATCGCCAACTACTGGCCTGGCATGCATAACATAGTATTCTTTAGAATAGTTTTTTTTGTTTGTTTTTTATCCAATGAAATCAATATTTTTGTGTAAATTTTACTTATTTTTTTCTTGTTATTCTACTCATTTTGAATGGTTAATTCTACTTAATTAAAATGTGTTAAATTTATTAATAATATTGCTTGTAAATTTTTGACACAATTTTATTGAATAAATATAGAAAATCACTTTTTACAGTATACACAGCAAAATCCCCAGTGTTATTTTAACACTCTGAGTGTGGACACATATAAACACTGAAGCAGTGTTAAAACTAACCCTGATGCAGAGTTGAATTTAATGAGATAATTAAGAAGTTAATTGAGTTATGATTGACCATTATTGAAGACACCTGATGTTAACAAGCAGAATCACCAAATGAGAAAATCACAATTTGTGTGTCACAATTTTAGTGGTCAGGGTTTGCTTTAGTTGGGATCTTGGCTTGTAACTTTTTCATTTTCAAATGTGTGTGTCAAGCCAAGAGTAAAAATAATTGAGTGGTGGTAATTATGTTTTAATCTAATTGTTGCTTGACCTTAATCACTGAACTCATTTACAGCCTATTCGCTTCTTATCAATAGTAACAGCTTTGATTCCACAACGAAAGAGCCTGTATTTTCTATACATTTTGTAGCATCTCTTGTGATTCTGTTTTTTTTTTTTTTTATTAAAGAGTTTTAGGCACAGACAGATAGCAAGAATCAGCGTATGAATCTCAACAACGGTGACAAACTGCATATTCAGATAAACAGATCTACTCTGAACATCACAAAATTAGATACTAAAAAAGCTCATAAATTATTCATGCCGTAATGCATGATGGGAGCCATGGATGAGTTTTTATTGGGGATACAACATGCTTTTTTGATGGTCACCGTTGTTGTGATGCTCATGCTGATTCTTGATGTTTGTGTGTCTAAACTAAAGAACTCTTTCTTTATATAGAACTAACTTTTAAAAGCATGTCATATTATGTAAAAAATGCTGGATCACTTTTTTATCCACCTAATTTATGTACAGAGTAAAGAAACCTGAACTCAGGCATTCAGGCCACTCCATGACAGTTAGTCCAATACACAATCAAATCCATAACATAGCCTTGGGTCTGGTCTGTCTGTATGTTACAACTCAGTTACCACAACCACACAAAATCCAAAGTTAATAACTGAAGGGTCAAGATCCCAACTAAAGCAAACACTGACCACTATAATGGTGACACACAAATTGTGATTTTATAATTTGGTGATTCTGCTTGTTAACATTAGGTGTCTTCAATATTGGTCAATCAGCACAGCACAGAGAAGGCAAACAAGCAAAGTGGCGGAATCAGAATTAAATAAAAACAATATATCTATATATATGATATGTCAAAATCCAAATCCATATATTGTTTAAAAAATATTTTGATATATTTTAAATATCGCGCAATTGCCCACCCCTAGGTTATATATACCAGTTGAAATAAGAATAGGTACCTCTTAGTTTCAAAATACTTTCAGTATATGTGGAAAATCTTTATTCCCCAAATTTCACATTTATACTTACACAGAGCTACTGAATAGGTACAATATAATTACAAAAAAAAAAAAATGTTACACTGAAAATTCTGTTTACTTGCACTGTATATATATATATATATATATATATATATATTATAACATATATTAAAGGGATAGTTCACCCAAAATTAAAATGATGTCATTAATGACTCACCCTCATGTCGTTCCAAACTCGTGAGACCTCTGTTCATCTTCAGAACATAGTTTAAAATATTTTTGATTTAGTCTGAGTGCTTTCTGTCCCTCCATTGAAACTGTGTGTCTGCTATACTGTCCATGTCCAGAAAAGTAATAAAAACATCTTCAAGGTAGTTCATGTGACATCAATAGGTCAAAAATACATTTTGGTCCAAAAATAACTAAAATGGCGATTTTATTTAGCATTGTCTTCTCTTCTGGCTCTCTTGTGACCGTGTTCACAGCACTGCAGTTTAGTGATATCTGGTTCGCAAACAAATAATTTGATTTAACTGGTGCTTCGTAATCATTGACTTGATTGCAAATAAATGCACAGACACTATTTAAACTGAACAGAGATGACATCACTGTATTCAATGATGAACTGCCTTTAACTGTCATTTTGCATTATTGACACACTGTTTTCCTAATGAATGTTGTTCAGTTGCTTTGATGCAATGTATTTTGTTTAAAGCGCTACATAAATAACGGTGACTTGGCTTGACAGTACATACACTTACAATAGAGCAGGGGTGGGGAACGTTGATCATGAAGGGCCTGTGTCCCTGCAGAGTTTAGCTCCAACCCTAATCAAACACACCTGAACAAGCTATTCAAGGTCTTCAGAATACAGGACGGTTTTTTTCAGGGTTGGAGCTAAACTCAGCAATAGAGGAACAGAAAGCTCTGGGACTAAATCTAAAATATCTTAAACTATGTTCTGAAGATGAACGGAGGTCTTACGGGTTTGGAACGACATGAGGTTGAGTCATTAATGACATAATTTTCATTTTTCGGTGAACTAGTCCTTTAAGCAACATATTTTTCATATATATGTTTCCATTACAGATGATCTCTCTGTTGATCCCTGCTTCAACTACACTGTGCTGTACGATCCACGGAGAGCCACCAGCAATCAATTATCATCATACAACTACTACTACTACTACTACTACTACTACAACTACATGTGTGACCAGTCAGTCACCTGGAGCGGCTGGTATCGTCTCTTTAT
Source organism: Carassius auratus (assembly GCF_003368295.1). Lineage (NCBI taxonomy): Eukaryota > Metazoa > Chordata > Actinopteri > Cypriniformes > Cyprinidae > Carassius > Carassius auratus. Next base: position 239,689 of record NW_020528413.1, read on the forward strand.
TAACGGTCTGAGCGCTCAGATTGCAGACACGTGTGTTGCTCAGTACAGCTGTGGCACTCATATCCCACTGTGGATTCGAGGTGGACACCCAACAGTTCAAGATGGAGTCGTCACTCGAGATGTCTGTGGTCACTATAATAATTACTGCTGCTATTATGGGTCTTACCCCATTAAAGTCAAAGCATGTCCTGGCAATTATTATGTTTATGAGTTGGTTAGTCCAACTGTCTGCTATTCAGCCTACTGTGCAGGTAATTATATTTAAATTAATCTTTTACACATTCATAGTGTTTATGGCTCAATATCTGTGTAAATATTAAGGGTGAAGCTAAGGGTGAGCCAATTTCACATTTTCAAACTGGTTAACAACATTTTCCACAGTTTAGAAAACATGAAATTTGACACTGTATGCATTAAAATAAAAACAAGATGAAATATAATGTTGAGATTAACGTTTTGTACCACTGAATATGTTTAGAGTACATTTATCATTTTTATTGAATTAACATTTTGAATTAATATTTTCATATTTTTTTTACACAGCAAAATTCCCCAGTGTTAATTTAACACTCTGAGTTTGGACTCATATAAACTCTGAAGCAGTGTTAAAAGTAACACTGAAGCAGAGTTTAAGTTAAATGAGATCATTAAGAAGTTACTTGAGTTATGTTTGACCATTATTGAAGACACCTGATGTTAACAAGCAAGATCAACAAACAAGAAAATCATAATATGTGTGTCACCATTATAGTGGTAAGTGTTTGCTTTAGTTGGGATCTTGACCCTTCAGTTATCAACTTCAAATTTTGTGTGGTTGTGGCAACTTGCTTATAACATACAGGCAGACCAGAGCAAAGGCAATCATGTGGTATTGATTGTGTATTGAACTGGTTGTCATGGATTGACTTGAATGCCTGAGTTGGGGTTTCTTTATTGTGCACATAAATTAGGTGGAAAAAAAAGAGATCCAGCAATTATTAGCATTGTGTTTTTAAAAGTTAGTTCTACATAACGAAATATATCTTTATTTTAGACACGCAGACATCCAGAATCAGCATGAGCATCAGAATAATGTTGACCATCAAAAAAGCATTTTGTAGCCAATAAAAACTCATCCATGGTTCCCATCATGCATTGCGGCATGAATAAATTATGAGCTGAATTGTCTTTGTACATTTTTATTCTAACTATTTTTTATATTTGCTGTTTTTATGTGAATTTTTAGTATCTAGTTTTGTGATGTTCAGAGTAGATCAGTTTATCTGAATTTGTTGTTTGTCACCATTGTAGAGATTCATGTGCTGATTCTTTTTATCTGTGTCTGCCTAAAATAAAGATCCTTTAAAGGGGGAGTGAAATGCTATTTCATGTATACTGAATTTTTTACACTGTTAAAGAGTGGGATTCCCATGCTAAACATGGACAAAGTTTCAAAAATTTTGTTGTACGTTTGAAGGAGTATTTTTGTTCCCAAAATACTCCTTCCGGTTTGTCACAAGTTTCGGAAAGTTTTTTTCGAGAATGGCTCTGTGTGACATTAGATGGGAGCGGAATTTCCTTATATGGGTCCTAGGGCACTTCTGCCGGAAGAGCGCGTGCTCCCGTATAGCGAGGCTGAGCACAGACATTTCACTGATCAGAGCGAGAGCATCGCGAAAAGTCACAAAAGAAGTGTGTTTTTGGTTGCCAGGGCAAGACAACCCTGCACAGATTTCCAAAAAAAAAAAAAAAAACAGCATTAATGGACCAGTGGATGGAGTTTATTTTTACAGAGCATCAACGGAGTTGCACAAGTGTTTTTGTTTGTTCCCTGCATTTCGAAGATGCTTGTTTTGCAAACAAGGCCCAGTTTGATGACGGATTTGCGTATCGTTCATTTTTAAGGATGATGCAATCCCAACGAAAAAGGGTCACGATCGTGTGTTGGAACCGCAGGCGGTGAGTAAAACTGCTTAAAATATCTCTGCCTCCTTGTTAGTGTGTCCCCTCCCATGCCGGAGAACCGGGTTCGAGTCGTTGCTGCTGCTGCTCTCGTTCAGTTTCAGCCTCAGGATCTGATTCTCGATCATAAATAAACGGCTGAATCTGACTGTAAGCCATGGTTTGTTTTGGATGATGGTTTTTCCCTCACGGTAATGTCACAGTTTCCACATGCTCTCAACGCAAAAGCCTACTGGCGCTCGTGATTCTTTAGCTCCGCCCACACATCACGCCTCCAGCCGGTCGTGTTTTTACGGGAAAAATTGGTACAGACTATCTTTCTATTATGAATATAATAAAACTAAAGACTTTTTGGAGTTATGAAGGATGCAGTACTACTCTATAGGTACTCAAGATTAACAGGATATTGAGTGAAAACGAGCATTTCACCCCCCCTTTAATAATAAAAAATAAATAAAATCAGAACCGCTTGCTGGATATGCCTACAAAATGTATAGAAAATACAGACTCCTTCAATGTAGAATCGCAGCTATTACAATCAATAATGGAAGCTTTACTGAGAGAAAAGACTGTAAATGAGTTCAGTGATTCAGGTCAAACAATGTTTACATTAAAACAATCATCACTACCCAATGAGATTTGCTCTTGACCTCCCAAACTAATTTTAAAACTAAAAAGTCACAAGCCAAGATCCCAACTAAAGCAAACACTGACCACTATAATGGTGACACACAAGTTGTGATTTTCTTGTTTGGTGATTCTGCTTGTTAACATCAGGTGTCTTCAGTAGTGGTCAATCATTACTCAATTAACTTCTTAATTATGTCATTAACTTTAACTCTGCTTCAGTGTTACTTTTAACAATGCTTCAGAGTTTATATGGGTCCACACTCAGAGTGTTAAATTAACACTGGAGATTTTGAAATATTTAGTTATTTACTGGCACCTCTGCTGCCAGTAAATAACTGTTTTTCTACAGTTTGTTGCCGTAAATTAATGGTTGCCAGCAAAAAAAGTGTTTTTCTACAGTTTGTTGCTGTTAAGTCAAGGAAAACCAGTAATATACTGTAAAATGTAAATGTCAGATTTACCAAATGAAAAAAAAAAGTTAATTTAACTAAAATATTTATGAACATCCATAGAAATAAATTTATGTAGTCATACACTGATAATGAGAGTAAATACTGAACTCGACTTTATTAATGTCTGTTTGCACAAGAGAGATCTGTTAGTTTAATGTAGTTTTGTTGTTCACCATTGTGCTGGAGAGTAGAACCTGTGCTTCAGTCAATGATGAGCCACAAACGCTGATCTTCTGCTGCTTTATATAAAGGCAGTAAATGTGGAGTCGCTGATACAGTGGTGATCTCTGTGTTGAGTATTTCAGCACATACATGTGTGCTATAGCTGATAATGAGATGCAGTGATTTGAGTAAAAGTTGTGCATTTTGTTTCTTTACTGCTACACATTAAGTGTTTACATTTTTATATTAAGAAATGTTCCTTCTCAGTGGACTCAAATGAAATAAGTTGTGATAGTACTAACATCGTAGCAATGCTAACTTTTAAACTCGAACAGTTTGAAGCACTGGGCGTGGAGTTAATTTTCATGGTAGAATTTATGGTAAAATACTGTAAAAAATAAGAGTAGTAAATTAATGGTTGAAAGCTGTAAATTAACAGCACTTTACTGGCACCCCTGCTGCCAGTAAATTGCTGTTATTTAATGGCACAATTTTTTACAGTGTATGTTCAGAGGAAAGCAGGCACATTCATCGTGGTACTCTCCATAATGGAGTCAGATGGTGACTCGGGGGAGAAGAATTGTTGAATAAAGTTGTTATTTTTATTTATTTTTTGTTCACAAAAAGTATTCTCGTAGCTTCATAAAATTACGATTGAACCACTGATGTCACATGTTGTCGATGTTCTTGGTACCTTTCTTATCCTTGATCGTGGTAGGACCCTTCAAAAATATCTTAATTTGTGTTCTGAAGATAAACAAAGGTGTAACAGGTTTGGAACAACATCAGGGTGAGTAATTAATAGGGATGGGTATCGTTAAAGTTTTAACGGTATTACTACTCTTACTGATACTGCTTAATGGTCCGGTACTTTAACAGTATTCTTATCGGTACTTTGTGTTGTGTTAAGCATGTCGAAAACTTAGCATTTTTCTGTTTGCACATAATGCACTTTTGAAAGTTGCTTTGACAGATTGCTTGTGTTTCCGCCCTTACATGCAAAAGTTTTGTTGCACTTATGACAAACCAGTGTTGTCTGCATCAACTCTAGTGAAGTATAACCACACTTTGGAATGTTTTGCTGTCTCCGCCATCGTCACTCTTTGTATTAAGCAGAAGTTTTCATACTGTAAGGGGCCGTTCACATATCGCGTCTAAAAATGCGTGGAAAACGCTAGGCACGCTCCTGAGAAGTCTGCCATTGCTAAGCAACCATGACCTGCTCTCTCCATGAAGACGCGGAAATTTCAGCAATGGATGAATGGATTTGCAGCACTAAAAACTGCTTGCAGTAGCACTGCTACTAAATTAATTAAAAAATCCACATACAGCTATCAGTTGTTCCTTCATCTTGGCTGAGCTTTCAACGATGTTACGGAAAGGGTGAGGAAGTTATATGACCTGCGATGCGCTTGTGGCATTATGAAAAGTTGAGATGTTTTTAATAACTCGAAGCGGGGCGGACGCACCTGGACAAAACGAGCTCGTCGCACCATGTGCGCGTCGTGACCGCGTCGCTTCCATTATGAGCGTGCATACCACGTGTCTACATTTGAAATAAAGAACTTGAGCGCGCAAAAGACGCAATATGTGAATGGTCCCTTATGCGTGTGTCTGCGCCGCGCTCGTTCTTGTTCTGTGTGTGACTGACAGACAGCCTCTGCGGCACGCATGAGAGATCGCGCAGATTTTAAGACAAACGTCTTAATAATATCGCAAATTAGAAATGATTGGTAAGATAAAATGTGCACGATAACATTATTAAGCAAATCTCTTCGCCATCGTCACTCTTTATTATTAAGTGGGAGTTTTCATACTGTTATGTCTGTGCATGCGCCAGGCTCGTTGTGGTGTGTGTGTGTGACTGACAGACAGCCTCCGCGGCGCCAATGAGAGATCTTGCAGATCTCACAGACAAACGTCTTAATATGATCGCACATTAGAAATGTTTGGTGAGATAAAATGTGCACGATAACATTATTAAGCAAAAATACATAGTACATACATTTTTTCCCCTCCAGTACCGAAAGCAGAACCGATACCGTCAGATCTTACTGATACTACGGTCTTTCATAAATTAGCCCCGGGGCCATTTTAATACTGGGTTTCGGTACCCATCCCTAGTAATTAATGACAGAATTTTTTTTTTTTTGAGTGAACTACCCCAGCAGGCACAGTACATCAATGTGACGTCAGGAAAACGCTGGACTCCAAATAATCCAACGTCAGTCAGTCATTTTGGTTTAAAATGAAAGTCTGGTTGATGTCTAAACCCAACTTTGTTTGACGTCAAACTCCGACATCAGTCAGACGTTGAATTTTGGTTAGAATAAGCACCACACTGCAACAATGGGTGAAATGCATGGCAGCACATTAAATATCTCTGAGCAGAGGAGGATTAAACAACTCCACAAACAACATTGCCAGATTCATTTATTACTAACCTGACTTTATTTCTGTCAGACGTCTACAAAAGCTCTTATCTCTTATTGAAAATTAACAGGGCTTTAACTCTAATATGTTTAATTTCCACAACAGCATAATAGTTAAACACCATAACAGTGATTAGTGTCTCCATTAGTTGAGCTCTTAAATCTTATTATAGCTTTTGTTTGTTTTCTTGGCTGTTGTGACTGTGTTTGTTGAGCACATCAAAGAAAGCTAAGGTGACATGAGATTGTGTGATAGCTGCTATCAGTTGATGGTTTCATAATCATCATGAAATCACCTGATTCACTGATGTTTTTTAATCTAACAATGATGTTGTTCCTTTGGTACATTCATATTACAAACCCAGATCCAGCAGCATTATAACAAACATGAGCTCAAAAAACTTAACCAAAGCTTTCAACAATCAGCATATGCATCCCAATAATGGTGACATGCTTTATGCAGCAATGCATGCTGGGAGCTATGAGTTTTATACAGCATGCATTGCTGCATGGAACGTGTCACCATTGTTGAGATTCATATACTTATTATTGATGTCTATGTATCGCGAAAGATTTTTCTCCAAAAATGTATTTAAAAATGAAAATTCTAAATGTCTGATCTGTGGCAATAAAGTAGTGGCTGAATATAATTCACTAATAATAAATTCAATGATGAAAGTTCTCAATCACTTTTCTTTATGGTGATGAAAACTATACTACCTCATCTTCATTTATGGCTCTTTTCATAATAAATTATGTGTTTTTGTAAAACTATTACAATTACCACAATCTTTCTAAGCCAAGAGTCAAACTACCCAACTAAAGCAAACACTGATCACAATAATGGTTTACATTTTCAAATAAAACATCACCATTTAAACCTCTGTTAATTCTCAAAAATAACTTTTGTAGACGTTGACAAAAATAAAGTCAAACTGGTTAGTAATAAGTGAAGCTGTTCATACGTGTACTGCCATGCATTTCACTGTTTTTATGTTATTTTTTTCATTTTATTTTTTTTTGGGGGGGGGGGGGGGGGGGGGTTATTCCAGCCAAAATTCAGCATCTGCCCAATGTTGGAGCTTGACGTCAAACAGTCGTTGGATTTAGACATCACCCCAATTTTCATTTTCAACCAAAATCCAACGTCTAACCGACGTTGGAACCTAAATCCTGTGCCTGCTGGGACGCCTTTGTGAAATCTGCTGAGTTTCCATATGGTGCATAAAATAAGTATGAATATTGAGTATGATTGTTAATAGATGCTGATCAGACTTAAAGGAGACCGAATGGCAAATTATCTACCTTTAGATTTTAATGCTTTTAAATTTGAATTTAATGTAAAAAAAATGTCAATCTCAAATGTTTTTTTTTCATTTGCTATTTTATTTTAATTTTTTCTTCCCACTGATTTATGTCATTACAGTTACAGATATTATACTGCTGGAAGGATGCCTCGTAAGTTGAGATTCTTAAATTTAAGGTTTATAGTTGGACACACAGCTTCTACACAGCAAAATCCCCAGTGTTAATGTAACATTCCCCAGTGTTAATTTAACACTCTGAGTGTGGACACATATAAACACTGAAGCAGTGTTAAAAGTAACACTGAAGCAGAGTTGAAGTTAATGAGATAATTAAGAAGTTAATTGAGTTATGATTGACCATTATAGAAGACACCTGATGTTAACAAGCAGAATCACCAACCGAGAAAATCACAATTTGTGTGTCACCATTATAGTAGTCAGTGTTTGCTTTAGTTGGGAACTTGGCTTTTTTCAAATTCGTGTGTCAAGCCAAGGGCAAATAATTATGTTTTATTGTAATCATTGCTTGACCTTAATTACTGAACTAATTTACAGTTTTTTTCTTTTTTTATTGATAATTATTGATTGTAACAGCTTTGATTCTGCAAAAAAAAAAACTGTATTTTCTATACATTTTGAAGGCTTCTCTTGTGATTCTGGGATTATGATTTTTTTTTTCTTTTATTAAAGAGTTTTAATTTTATGCACACACAGATAACAAGAATCAGAATATGAATCTCAACAACGGTGACAAACAGCATATTCAGATAAACAGATCTACTGTGAACATCACAAAACTAGATACAAAAAATTAACATAAAAACAGCAAACATAAAATATATTTAGAATAAAAAGTTAAAAAGACCGTTCAGCTCATAATTTATTCATGCCGCAATGCATGATGGGAGCCATGGATGAGTTTTTATTGGCTACAACATGCTTTATTGACGGTCACCATTGTTGTGATGATCGCGCTGATTCTTGATGTCTGTGTGTCTAAACTAAAGAACTCTTTCTTTACGTAGAGCTAACTTTTAAAAACATGTCATATTATGGCAAAAATACTGGATCACTTCATCCACCTAATTTATGTACACAATAAAGAAACCTGAACTCAGGCATACAGGTCACTCCATGACAATTAGTCCAAACCACAACCATAAGAATGCATTGGCTCTGGTCTGTCTGTATGTATGTTATAACTCAATTAACACAGCCACACAAATCTAAAGTTAATAACTGAAGGGTCAAGATCCCAACTAAACAAACACTGACCACTATAATGGTGACAAACAAATTGTGATTTTTCTCAGTTGGTGATTCTGCTTGTTAACAGCAGGTGTCTTTAATAATGGTCAATCATAACTCAATTAACTTCTTAATTATTTCATTACCTTCAGCTCTGCTTCAGTGTTACTTTTAACACTGCTTCAGTGTTTATATGAGTCCACACTCAGAGTGTTCAATTAACACTGGGGATTTTGCTGTGTATCAATAATAGTCCAGAGACATAATAAGATATAAGAAAATAAGATTTGAAATATGAATGTGATTTTATGTTTTTTATTGATGGTCCCATAAACAAATTCAGTTTGGTTTGCTATTCATATTTTAAAAAACAACAAAGTCGGTTTCATTTACTGTATAAAGCTCAATTGTGATTTCAGAACCAGACTTCTGAAATATGTCTGAAATATGTCCAAAATATTCTTGACCAGTTAGAGGACATACAAGTTCAAGTGCTTCCTTTGAGTGTAAGTCTTTAAAACTAAAATAATCAAATAATAAAATCTTTGTTATTTACATAATTAAATAGATGTCAGTGATGTCTTATTGTCTATTTTGGAATTTACATGTACAGTAACCACATTTTTCTGATCTATAAATTAGACTGTGGTGAACATTTTGAATATGGTCTTCAATGCATCAGAGAAGATTTTGGACTCATCATCATCAGCAAACCCAACTGAACTAGCCTCCTTTGGAAACCGTCTGTTAAAAGCCAGTGAGAAACTCATCTCTACATTAGTGTACCCAACAGTAACTAATGACAGTGTCAGTTTTACTCTTCCAGCTGTAGGTAAGTTGATAAACATTTATTACTGATCATGAAACTGAGATTTTATATGATGTCAGCTGAGGTGGGAAGTCCAGTGGCCAAAGAGTAAAAGTCCTGCCATATTTTTGTTCCACCCATGAACTCATAAATCATCATTTAATTAGTCACATTATCATCTCATTAAGTTTAACTCTTTAAGGACTTAGGATTTGACTCGAGACTCATTGTGACTTGGAAGGAATTACTTGGTTCCTCCTCTGGTGAAATCAGCTGCTGAGTTCATGGGTGGAACAAAAATATGTTAGAACTTTTCTCTTTGGCCCCTTGATTACCCACCTCTGGATGTGACAATGTGTGAATCTTAATGTTCTTTTGTTTGTGCGGTTATTAGTGCAACCACAAATTGTTTTTATTGGGTCAGATATGCTTATATATTCTAATTGATTTTAAATCTAATTTATTATTAGAATTTTGCGAAAGGTTAATGATCAGTTAATGAGCGTTGTCAGTCAGGAAAATTAACTAAATGTACCTAACATTTGGGAATTGGACAAGGATTAGTCAAAGGGCTGGAGAAAGGCAGGCAAACAGATGACAGACAGTAGGCGAGTGATGGTGGGAGTGGCCAGGTAGAGTTAACCCAGAGCACAGACATGACAGAGGCCCATGGAGGAGTCGAGGGAAGAGAGCCATAGAGGAGGTGAACTCATTGATACCATGGAGCTGTAGGGGTGGAAGGACAAGGCATAGCTGAAGGCCTGGAAGTTAGTGGTGATGGCAGAGCGACGATTGACCGAGGTGGAGCCGGCAGTATGAGGGAGTCTAGAGGAGCCATAAATGTGACAGCGATAGATGGAGCAGAGAAGATGAGGAGCCAAGGCAGAACCAACTGGTTCACGAGCTGAGGTGGAGCAACAGGCTTGGAGGATCGATGCAGAACACATGGGACGACACTCCAGAGTGGAGCTAGGGACCAAAAGAAGGAATAAGGCAGCTTATCCTGCTGATTGTGAACCTGAGGTGCTGAAAGGAGTCAGCAGAGGAGAAAGTGAGGAAATGGCTCGCTGGTTCCAGTGTACAATACTATGCAAGAGCAAAAAAATAGGTGAGGAAGCAACCTTAGTGTGAGACAGTGATGGTTGGGACAGTAAAAATCCAAGACAGTAATAGATTTTAAGAACATTTGGTTTTGGAAGCCATTCCAGTTGGGAACTGAAGTGCTAGAGTGTTCAGTATATAGATCTGACCTTTGACCTCAAACTGGCCTAATACTTAATAGGGTTTTAAAGGTATTTAGTTTCAGAAAAAGGGAAAAAAATTGATATAGCCCAATAACCATTTTTTTCTTCTTTTTTTTTTTGATCAGAGGGTCAAGTCTTCATGGTTGGACCACGGGTCTACTTAGATAAAATCCCTCGACTTGACACAACATATTCCTCTGTGAATATAGATCTCATTGGGATTGCAAGAAACAACAATGAAGGTATGTCAAATGCTTCTATGTGTGACTGAATTAAGAAAAAAAAAGATCTTAGATGTCATAGAATTATCACAAAACTACATTTACATATGTTTCAGATTTATTTATTTTTTTAACAGTATTTTATTTCTGTCACACAGGATCAGCTGCTGTGGCTTTCATGAGCTACAACACGATGGAGAATCTACTGAAGCCAGACTTCTTCAACACATCAAATGACATGATTAAAACCATGATGTCCACTGTGATCTCAGTTACTCTTCCCAAAACCACCAACACTAAACTCACCAAACCAGTCAACTTCATCTTTAGACACATCCGAGTGAGAGACTGAAATGTGTTTTTGACCAATCTGAGAACTGCTGAACATCCAAAAACATCTAATATTCAGTATTCTGATATTTTCTTTTTCAGGAGTTTGATCACAGTGGTTCTCTGTCCTGTGTGTACTGGAATATCAGCGAGTGGATTGTAGATGGTTGTTCTGTTTTAACAACCAACAGCAGCCACACTGTGTGTTCCTGTGATCATCTGTCAATATTCGCTCTCATCATGCAAACCAGCCATCCACACTATGACATGTTTTTTCAGAGCAACTTACAGCAACTTCTGATGATTTTTGTGTATGTGACCGTGGGGGTGGTCTTCATTTTGGCCCTGCTGACCCTTATCATTTTCATAGCAGTTTATTCCCATGTGTGATTGGATATCTGGTTCCTCTGATTTCTGAAAGCTATGGCAGTGAGCAGTATGTTGTTTTTTAGTTTATTTGTTGTTAATTTGTTTAGATGGAGGAATCATATTATAGAACTGTATATTACTTTAAATATTAATAAGCTTGATACAAAATGATATAAATGGCAACATTAATTTTTTTAAGAAGGAAGGCCACAGGTTTTATGGATATTGTGATATACATTTAAAACTAAACCATAAAATAACTCTGTGATCAGATAATATCTTATTCAAAGTAAATCTGCATTGTCATGTGGCTTGGAATTTTTGTTTTAAAAATTGTGAATGACTAGATTGTATATTACTTTTGTTCAAGTGGCATCTATTTTTTCCTGTACTATTTTAATGCATTTTTGTTACAAAATATCTTAATAAATTTATCAATAATGTAGTATTTGTATTTTTTTCCAAAAGAAAAGGACTCCCTAATAGACTTATATTTACTAATAATGACCAATTACCAGCAGCTGCCAATATTACAGTAAAACATATAAAACTTTATATGTAATTACACATACAGTATGATAGCGTAGAAGGCCACTAAATATACAATTAATAGGAATTGGACATGTGAGCTATTTTTAGGCATGAATGTGTAATTGAATTTAAATTTGAGGTGGAAATAAACATATAATCAAAGTGAATTTGTAATGCCATGTGGATTAAATTTGTAATTTAAACAAATTCAGGTTTTCCTACATTTCTTAAATGCATTGTAATAACCATTAGTCATGGCCTAATGGTTAGAGAGTTGGACTCCCAATCGAAGGGTTGTGAGTTCTAGTCTCGGGCCGGATGGAATTGTGGGTGGGGGAATAGTGCATGAACAGCTCTCTCTCCACCTTCAATACCACGACTTAGGTGCCCTTGAGCAAGGCATCGAACCCCCAACTGCTCGCCGGGCGCCGCAGCATAAATGGCTGCCCACTCCTCCGGGTGTGTGCTCACAGTGTGTGTGTTCACTGCTCTGTGTGTGTGCATTTCGGATGGGTTAAATACAGAGCACAAATTCTGAGTATGGGTCACCATACTTGGCTGAATGTCACTTTCACTTTCACTGTTCTTCTCACATGTGCGAATGCAATTTAACAGTCAGCCAAACTCCATCCATAAAGTACAGAAGAGTCAGGATTCATCTTAGTCTTTGTCGTTTTAATAAGATGCCATTGAGGTGTAAATTATGAATTAAGAGTAAAAATGTAAAAACAGTAAACAAACAATAATCAGAATAATTATAAAACAACCAAAGAATATGCATACAAGCAGATCTGACTTATTTCTGAAAAAAGGCTCAAATGTTATCAATGTACTCAATTTACTTAATGAGATTACCAGATAACAAAAAATAGCAGCAAATACTAATATTAACTGGTATTGCGAACTTATTTTAGCAAATTAGAATGAAATCAACACATTGAGTGGCATATCAAATAAAGGCTAGGCTAACAGCTAGAGGCTATTACTAAAATTACATCAAATCAAAGCTCTGAAAGGATTTTATCACAAATATGTGCAAATATATATAATCAATTATGATATAAAGAATAATTAACTTACAGATTATGCTTTTACAAACACAAATCAAAGGATGGCATCCAAAGATTGAGGAGAAACTGTATGATTGTATGAGAAATGTGCTGTACTCTGAACTCACTTTGCATAGAACTACCACTAGCCGTCGTCAAACCTATAAAAGTGACAAACTTGGAGCAGAACATGCATTTTTATTTATTTATTTATAAACAAAATAATTAACTATTATAATGGTCACTGTATCTTTTGGTCAATAGATTTTTATTTAATATTGAAATTAGAACAATAGAAAAAGTTTTTTTCTTAAAAAAAACAACAACAAAAAACAAGAATTTGGCTTAATGTTTTTTTAAGTGTGTGCAAGACAGGGGCGTAACTTGAAAGAGGCATAACTTGAACTTGTCCAAATCACACAGAACCACGCGAGATGTCAAAACGATAAGTTGTTGGCAATATGGCCGCTTTAAACAGGGCACAGAGTAGAATATTGATTACGTTTTTAAGGAAAGCAGGGGTTTTAGGCAGGATTTGATTCATGATGTGTGTATGGATATTAATGTTAGGGGACAATGTGAGTGATGTGTACATTTTAGTAGGAAAACCTATTATCTGATCCAAACTCCAGAACAGAAGGGGGCGGTAATGCACCAATAAACTGGATGCCAACCACCATTAAACTGGAAAGAATATAAATATGACCGCTTGCTGTGAGAGACAACGGTGAGAATATATATTTTTTCACAAAATAATTCTTTAAATTGAAGTGTATGTCATTTTCATAAAGTGGTATCGTTTTTGGAGTTAAAAATAAATTAAAACTAAAGTGTAAAGTAAGCAACATATAAGCAAAATGTGTAAAGAGGCTATCCCCTGGTTTTACAGACAAGGCTAGTCAAGATTTATTGAACTATGGCCTAATCCTGGCTTAATCTAAATCCTATCTGTGACCCACACAATATATCATATTTGTGATTATGCTGTATAAACACATTTTATAATGCACATGGGAGCTCCATTCACGTCTCAAAAGTGGATTTACATAAACCGTATACATCTTGAAGATGATTACTAAATGTATAATTATCATCTGACAGGATAATGTTTGACAAGTATTTCAGATGATCACATCTAACAGACATGAAACAGTGATGTGTGTGAGCTATTATGTAGAATGCATTCACTGTTGACAACACTGCTTTATATGAGTCATGTACACAAACAAATCTAGATAAAGTAACTAAACATAAGTTATCTATTTTATTTGTCCATTTTCAATATAGGACAATATCGACAAAATTAGATATGATAAAAATCTGTAGGATATTGTGCATTGCAAAACATCTGCTACAGTCATTAATATTGAACTAATAGCATAGATTAGACTCCAGATAAAACCAGTTGATCAGGTCTTTACATGAGAACATTTTTACCACCAGCAAGTAACCAACATCACCTGGTGACATTTTTCTCTGAACTGTTTTTGCCGTAACTATTGTAGTACAGCAGTTAAATGATCTGTAACACTGAAACGACTCATACTGCCTAAGTACTGATCACCATAATGTTGATGTCAAACTTAACTTTATTTATTATTTTCAATAAACCTTCAACACCTCTGTTAATCTCAATAATAACTTTTTTACATTTATGACAGAAATAAAGTCAATCTTGTTTATAATATGTGAAGTTGGTAATACTGTTTTTGGAGCTATTTATGCTAGAGTTTGACACCAAACAGAGGTTGGGTTTTCACTTTCAACCAACATTTGACTTTTGAGCAATGTCAGCCCACATCTAGTGTGATGGGAAGCTTTATTAGAATGTTAGAGAATAATGTTGTAACAATGTTATCAATGGACATTTTTAGAATGTTTTAGAGAATGTTATCCTAACTTTTAACGTAACATTGTGGGAACTGAAATAAAACTAGCAGCTGAAAACATTCCTAGAACATTAAAAATTTCAAGGTGGGTGTCTCTTGTCTGGATGTTACAGGGACAGGTGAGACGCACGTGTGTTTATCTGCTGCAGAGAGACTGATGAAGAAATGATGCCATCAAAGGATTTGTGTGAGTACAGTACAGAAATCAATTAAACCTCTTTTAAATCTTAAACTGTAGTTTATTTTAATTAGTGTAATTTTAAATAACTATTGCAGCACTTTTCTTATTCTTGTTTTCTGTGCATTTGCTGCAGATCTTTTGTGGTGGAGCAGGACATGCAAGGAAAGGTGCATTTGTGAAAAAAGGGAAAACCTGAAACAAAAGGATAAAATAAGATAATTTTGTTACTTCTAAAACAGAGATCAGATGACATTGTGCTGTTAAAATTACTTTTTGTATTGTGTGTGTGTATTTTTGCAGGATCTAAAATGTATGCAGAGGTGGATACTCCAGGGGTCAGAAAGTAAAAGTCCTGCCACATTTTTGCTCCACCCATGAACTCAGCAGCTGATTTCACCAGAGGAGGAAACAAGTCATTCCTTCCAAGTCACAAACTAGTCTCAACTCAAATCCCAAGTCCTCAAAGAGTTAAAGTCAATGAGATAATTAAGAGACTAATTAAATGATGATTGTGCATTGGTGATGAACACCTGCTGTTATTGTGCATTACAGAGGATCAGATGCTGATGTTTTATTGGTTAAAATTATGCCACCATCATGGAGATCAGTGTTTGCTTCAGTTGGGCTCTTGATCTTTGGTTTCTTATGTTAGATATTTATCTGTAAAAGTACATGTGTGTTATAAAGCAGTGATATCAGTGCTGTGCAGAAAACCGTTACTAGCTGGTTTTTACATGATGAAGTAATTATTAGGCATCAGCCTGTTTATTTCCAAAACAATTTTATGTATTTATTATTAAAAAATGTTCAGTTTTTAAATAACCTACCTTGTGGAACCGTTGGTTTAATCACTATAATGAATACATTTCCAAATGTATGTAATAAATATACATTTTTGAAATCTTTTCCTAATAAGACGCACAGACATCATGACCCAGCATATGAATCTCAACAATGGTGACAATCAACAAAACGCTTCAAGCTGAAGTGCATGCTGGGTAACACCATAGTAAAAACTCCGATTATGCACTGTACCATGTATAATTATTGTAACCACTGTTGAGGATCATATGATAAGTGCTCATGTCTAAAATCCTGAGCGTGTGCAATTTTTTTCCCCCAATATTTAAGCATTACAATAATATTTAATAGGACTTTTTTGTAGTTCAGTAATAGCTGAACATAATTTAACAAACCAAAGAGAGACACCTTCATGAAGTTAATGAAAATGTTTTATTTCAATTCAATTCAATTTTCTACTTCAAGCTTTTAATTCAGCAATGTGTAAATGTTTACTACGTAACACAACCGCAAGTGTTTAAAAGCAAATTACTTTGAATTATTAAAAGGGTCAAGAGCCCAACTAAAGCAAACACTGATCTCCATGATGGTGGACTCATCACAATTATGGGGACAAAGTTTTTTTTTTTCTTTTTTTCTTCCAGTTGATTTCATCCAAGGCTGTGCTTAAAGTCAATTGTAGTTCTTGTGTTTCTCTTTTCTTCAGTGATGTTGATTTTTAACAGCAGGTGGTCATCACTAATGCAGAATTATCATTTAATTACTCACTTAATTATCTCATTGACTTTAACTCTTTGAGGGCTTGGGATTTAACTTGAGACTTGTTTGTGACTTGAAAGGAATGACTTGGTTCCTCCTCTGGTGAAATCAGCTGCTGGGTTCATGGGTGGAATAAACATATAGCAGGACTTTTACTTTCTGACCCCTGGACTATCCACCTCTGAATGTATGCAGACTGGTGTGTGTTGTGAGGATGGAGAAATGGTCCAGTGACACAGATGAGACACTCCATCACTCCACCTTGCCATTACTGTCTCTTCTGAGCCGTGTGTTGCTGTGGTCTCTTCATCCTCAGTGACCCCAGAGCAGTGAGAGGATCTAGAGAAAGACCAAAAGAGCTTTTATCTGAAGTGATTGACAGTGATTGAAAGGAGAAGATCAATATAATTTGTTGGTTGGCATTTATCATTATTACTGCATGTAAGTGTTGGGCTGGGCAAAAGATGCAATTTATTATGGGGTAATGTTAGTTTTTAAGTAATAATACCTACATTTTTAGACTATAAAATCAACAGACTTCTCCAAACGTGAGATCTTCCGAGTCGCTGAGGGAAATTGTACTGGACTGTTGAGTTAGTGTTGCTGTGAGGTGTTAGTGCACCTGTCCCTTTTTTATTTTTATTGTCAAACTTATTACATAAAAGATCAGGGTAAGATAGTTGTATCTAACAATGAGCAATCATAATGCCATAAAACAGAAAATACAAATGTCATGTTTTCATCATAGTATGAGATTACACAAATATTCAAGAGATAATGATTTTGGATTTTCTTAATAAAAAAATGAATAAAGGATAAAACTTGATCACATTAGTGGATTTAAAAATATAAAAACTTACATTAACAGCAGAGGTGGGTAATCCAGGGACCAAAGAGTAAAGTCCTGCCATATATTTGCTACACCCATGAACTCAGCAGCCAATTTAATTCTTCCAAGTCACAAACTAGTCTTGAGTCAAATCTTAAGTCCTCAAAGAGTTAAAGTTAATGAGATTATTAAGTGACTAATTAAATGAAGATTGTGCATTAGTGATGAACGCCTGCTGTTAACAATCAACATCACTGAAGAAAAGAGAAACACAACAACTACAACTGACTCTAAGCACAGCCTTGGATGAAATCAACTGGAAGAAAAAAAAAACTGTGCCACCATAATTGTGGTGAGTATTTGCGTCAGTGGAGCTCTTGAGCCTTTAAGCAATTTTTTATAAATCTGCTTCTAGAAATTACATTATTGTTGTACAGTACACATTTGTGCAATGTCTATTCAAATGTTGATCTAGCAGGTAACTTATACTTTTGATGAATATATGATCTCTTTTTTGAAGTTTCTTGATTGTAATTTTAAATAAGTGAAATCATGGTTCAGTGGTTATAGAGGATTGCTGTCTGTTCACTGCTCTGTGTGTGCAATTTGGATGGGTTAAATGCAGAGTATGAGTTTGGGTCACCATACCTAACTGTATGTCACTTTCACAAAAAAGAGAGAAATCTCACTACGTAAATGCGACCATAACGCTTCAATTGTAAGGAATAATAATAAAAAAAAAAAAAAACGCAGTTTGGGATTAGGCTATGATGGGTCATGCGCAAAAGATGCAGCTCTGAGAGCCAATGCTCTTTGTTGATTGTCACCATTATAGAGATTCATATGCTGATTCTTGATATCTGTGTGTGTCTAAAAAGCAATTCAGAAATTCTCTCACTGTACATATTAAAGGGGGGGTTAAATGCTCGTTTTCACTCAATATCCTGTTAATCTTAAGTACCTATAGAGTAGTACTGCATCCTTCATAACTCCAAAAAGTCTTTAGTTTTATTATATTCATAAGAGAAAGATGGTCTGTACCGATTTTTCCCGGAAAAACACGACCGACTGGAGGTGTGATGTGTGGGCGGAGCTAAAGAATCACAAGCGCCAGTAGACTTTTGCGTTGAGAGCGTTTGGAAGCTGTGACATTACCGTGAGGAAAAAAACATCCAAAACAAACCATCGCTAACAGTCAGATTCAGCGTATATTTATGATCCATAATCAGATCCAGAGGCTGAAATTTAACAAGAGCAGCATCAGCAACGACGTCTCTATGTGGTATGTACTGAAACTGTATACATTTGCTTAGCGGTTTTGGAAAATGACTAAGTTCCACTTTGTCGTTTTTTTTTTTTTTATTTAAGCTGTACATGTGGAAAGTGCAGTTTGATGACAACATCGCATGTTGTTTACTTGATGTGCTTACGCGCCGATAGCTAAGTTAAAAACACAGAGATATTTGAAGCAGTTTTACTCACCGCATGCGGTTCCAACACACAAACCTTTTTCGTTGGGACTGCATTATCCTTAAGAAATAAACGATGTGCAAATCCGGCGTCAAACTGGGCCTTGTTTGTAAAACAAGCATCTTTGAAATGCAGGGAACAAACACAAACACTTGCACAACTCCGTTGATGCTCTTTAAAAATAAACTCCATCCACTGGTCTCTTAATGCTGTTTTTTTTTTTTGGTAATCTGTGCAGGGTTGTCTTGCCCTGGCAACCAAAAACACACATCTTTTGTGACATTTCGCGACGCTCTCGCTCTGATCAGTGAATGTCTGTGCTCTCAGTGCTCTGCTATACGGGAGCGCACGCTCTTCCGGCAGAAGTGCCCTTAGGACCCATATAAGGAAATTCCGCTCCATCTAACGTCACACAGACCCATACTCGAAAAAAAACTTTCCGAAACTTGTGACAAACCGTTTTTTAACAGTGTAAAAAACTCAGTATACATGAAATAGCATTTCACCCCCCCTTTAAAATATATATTTTTTTTGTGTATGCTGTAGTTTCACTGGGATTATTCAAAACACGTGAAAAGAAGAACATTATTTGACATAGAATTAAACTGGCTCATTGTGACTATATGTACTCCACAACATCATATACAGAGAGATATCTGACACATCAAGTCAAGGGTCAAGAACACAACTAATTCAAACACTGATGTCCATGATTGTGGCATCATTTTAACCAATAAAACATCAACATCTGATCCTCTGTATTTCTCAATAACAGCAGGTGTTAATCTTTAATGCACAGTCATCATTTAATTAGTTACTTAATTATCTCATTAACTTGAACTCTTTGAGGACTTCGGATTTGACTTGAAACTCGTTTGTGACTTCACTGTTAAACCCGACAAGTTAACTTAACTCAAATCGTTTGAGTAAACCATTTGCCTTGACTGTAATACCCGACAAGTAAACTTAACTCAAACGGTTTGAGTAAACAGGTATCCTTAAGTTATGTTAACTCAAACCATTTGAGGAAACCGATTACCTTAAACCATTTAAGGTGTAAAAACTAACAGTTATGAGTACTCTGAACTTAATTCAGTTGAGTTCACTGAAAAGATATACATTGCAATTAAGTGATTAACTGAGTGATAATTGTTAATTAGTGATGAACAGCTGCTGTTAACAAACAGAATCACTGAAGAAAAGAGAAACACAAGAACTACTACAACTGACTTCAGACACAGCCTTACACTGTAAAAAATTGCTGTAGTTTCTACAGCAAAATTTTACAGAATTTTACTGTATAAACATTTTACAAGATGCAGCTGTAATTCGCAATGCATTATGGGTCAAATAAGGTTTTACAGTTGTTAACAGTATATTTCCACGTCAACTGTAATTTATTTACAAGAAGCAGGTGTTTCCTACACTAATTTACTGTAGTGTGGCATTATGGGATTGCGCGCGCATCATTCAAATTCAGAAACCCAGCCGACTGGAGCAGCCCGAGAACGATTGAAGATAAGAGGCTTTATTCATAATTCCTGGTAAGTTCACTTAATTATACTTAAATATAAAAGGTTATATTTCTTAAGTTAATGTATAAGCGATTTCATGTCACAATAGCCTCCTATCCTGACATTAAGTGGCCTTGGTAACTTCTGTGCAGTAAACTGGGAATTGCTATCATAGCATAGTTATGCCAAATGTTCGATTTTTGGAAGTAAAATGTTCTTATTCAAGTTTATTTGTATAGCGCTTTTTACAAAACAAATCGAGAGAGCATTTAAAAGTAGTGTTTACCTAATGCGAACGATTGTCATAGTAACTAACGTTAATATCTATCTAAATAACTGACGAAGAGCAACATTTGAAATTTCATTCGTTTATATGTGTTCAACTATCCCATACTGACTCGACGCCTTACTATAATAAGTGAAATATCTTTATATGCCCGACTGGACAAGTTAACCTGATTAAAAAAGAAAAGAAAAAAAAGACTGAGGAAGCTTCGAAACGCGAGACTGATTCTGATTATATTAACGTTTCATTCAACATCAAAACAGGCTTAACCGCACACATAAACTCACAGAAAATACATGAGGTAAATGTTCAACTGTTGAGTTTATTTAGAACATATGACGAAGCATCACAAGTGAGCTGTTTTGCTGAGTATCACGATTGCAAATACATACTTCAATAAACAATTAGTTAACAAGTTACTTACTTTTTTAGACACAATATTAACTGTTGTTGTATTTCACCAACGAATATAGTTCCAAACAGACCAAAGCAAAACTATTTTGCTCATTCTCAAATCAAAACTCTCCAAACTTGAGCTAAATGATTCATCTTTTTGAACGAATCGGTTCAATGAATGACTCAGTTGATTCACTCATTAAGTTATTTACTGCCACCTAATGGCGGATTAGTTTCAGGTTTAATAAGCAGCATTGCATTTTTCCAACATTTATTAATTGTATTTTCAAATTTCATATAATTTTGCACTGTTAATTATTTAATTTGATTGGTGGTACAGTTCTACAATGTAATATTACAATTTATAATTATAAATTATATAATTTATAATAGTTTGTTTATTCTAATATATATGCCTTTTTGGTGGTTAATTTTGGTCTCATTTACAGTACATAATGCTTTAAAGAAATCACAAGATCATTTTCTTTATGTCTTTTAGGTGCAAAGAATAGCAGCTGATGTGAAGAAATGTTCAATGCTTCAAGACTCTGAAGCTGATTTTATTAGGTAATATAATAATTATTTAAATAATTTGATAAACTTGTAATTTAGATTACATTTTATATTGAAATACTGCATTGTAGGTTACATTATTGCTTAAATATATTCATTTCAGGTCCACCCAGTGGCGTTTGACTATTTGAGGGTCAGATGGTTGTGAATTCATACCTCAACATTGTGCATCCCGGGAGCAGGCATCTTTTGCACACTTGAATTTTTTCAAAGGTAACAAGTTTTACTTAAGTAATTTCATTCGCGAAAAAGGTTACTTATTCAAAATGAAATGTAGTCATTCCTCACTGTTAACTGTTAATGTCGTTCCAAACCTGTAAAAGCTTTGTTCATCTTCGGAACACAATTTTAGATATTTCAGATGAGAACCGGGAGGCTTGCGTCTGTCCCACTGACAGCCAAACAATTAACAATGTCTAAGCCCAGAAAAGTATGAAAAGGATTGTCAGAATAGTCCGTCTGCCATCAGTGGTTCAACTGTAATTTTACGAAGCTACAAGAATATTTTTTTTTTATGCAAAGAAAACAAAAAGAACAACTTTATTCAACAAAGTCGTTATCATAGCTGTTTTTGTTCAAATCAAAGCGTAAATAAACATAGAAAGCGTGTCCATGTGACCCATCTGACACAGAACAGGCTATGTAGTGTGTGTCCAACAGATACTCTCCAAAAATGGCACTACACTGACACAGAGGAGACTAATTATTGAATAAATTGTTATTGTTGTTTTCTTTGCATACAAAAAGTATTAATAACGTTACTGTTGAACCACTGATGGACTATTCTGATGATGTCTTTCATACTGTTCTGGGCCTTGACAGTGGTATTTACTGGAGAGTCTATGGGACAGTCACAATCCTCCCAGTTGCATCCAAAATATCTTGAATTGTGTTCCGAAGACGAACGAAGCTTTTAGGGTTTGGATCGACATGGAGGTAAGTGATTAATGGCAAGATTTTCTTTTTGGGGTGGAGTAACCTTTTAAGTACTGGTAAATGCTGATTGTATTGTATAAGTGGCATTTTTACATTTATTTTATTGAGCTAGTTTCATTCGATACTTAACTTTATCCTGATGCTTTTGCATGTTTTTATGTGCAGATGTTTTCTTGGAATCACAACACTCCCTGGATACAAGACGGACACATAGAGGCAAAACAAGTGCAAAGGTCTCAGAGAAGAGGGACAACCCTCATGTGTGTGCTCATCTCAGAAAGTTGATGGACTTTCAGTATGTATTTATTAAATTGTCTTTTGCTGAAATATTCTTAATTTAATAGCTCAAACAACAGAATTTGTGGTTTAATGTTGATTCAAGCATTTTATTTGAATCCTTTTCTTTAAAAACATTTATTTTTAACATTTTTAAATGTTTACAAAAATTATACAAATTCTGTTGATTGACCTTCATTTTTAATGAAAAGTTAATGTTCTACTCTGAATATGGCTTTTTTAAAACAGTTATTTTCTGATGCTATGCTATTTTTATGATAATATTTAACTGTTGAAAGACTGAAAATTTTATTTTACCAGTAAAAGCCTTGCAATGTCTTTCTGCCAGTTTTAATAAATACTTATTTGCATCATCATTGACTTGTTTTTTATTCATTTGTAAATATATTAAGATAGAGCCCATGATAATGCATTTATATCAGTATTTTATAGTTTACTGTTAAAATTATTTTTTAAAGCAGTTTCATTGTAAAATTATTACAACATCATATTGTATTTAGGGGTATTTACATGATTTTATTGGCAACTTTTGTTGCCAGTTAAATACTGTAATTTAATGAAATTACAAAAAAATGCTGTAAAATATATTTACAGGACTTTATTGGCAACTTTTTTGCCAGGTAAATACTGTACTTTAGTGAATTTACAAAATATTGCTGTAAAATAAACTACTTGTAAAATTCAATGTTACTGTAAAAAATACTACAAACTACTGTATTTCACAAACAACAATTAACTGTAATTTGCTTTGCAGTAATTTCCTGTAATCCATTTTACAGCAATTAACATCATTTTTACAGGATTTTATTGGCAACTTTTTTGCCAGTAAAATCCTGTAAATTCTACAGTACATTTTTTACAGTGTAGATGAAATCAACTGAAATAAAATACATGAAATCTCTCAAGATCTGATTAAACAACCTCACAAACAGCATCACCAGCTCCACTTATTAATAACCAGACTGACTCAATAAGATAAGATCTTCTGTAGATGTCTGACAGAAATAAAGTCAGTCTGGTTATTAATAAGTGGAGCTGGTGATGCTGTTTGTGGGGTTGTTTAATCAGATCTTGAGAGATTTCATGTATTTTATTTCAGTTGATTTCATCTAAGGCTGTGTCTGAAGTCAGTTGTAGTAGTTCTTGTGTTTCTCTTTTCTTCAGTGATTCTGTTTGTTAGCAGCAGCTGTTCATCACTAATTCTCAATCAGCACTTAGTTAATCACTTAATTACTTGAATGCAAAGTTTTAAAACTTACAGGGTTTAAATCAAGGCAATCTGTTTACTCAAACGGTTTGAGATAAGTTTACTTGTTGGGTTTTACAGTGTTGGAAGGAATGACTTGGTTCCTCCTCTGGTGAAATCAGCTGCTGAGTTCATGGGTGGATCAAAAATATGGCAGGTCTTTTACTTTCTGACCCCTGGAGTATCCACCTCTGGTTTCTTCACTAATGATAGTAAGGTGCTGAAGATTCTCTTCCTGATCTTGAACTCCCAGCTGGGCATCATTCTGATCTATTGTGTTCTCAATAATGGACAATAAAAAAAATGAGAAAATAAATATATTCAAGTAATTGTAGGCAAATACCATATCAAGCATTTTACAGCAGCCTTTCTGTACACAAAAATATAAACAATCTTAGAACTTAGAACAATTTTTCTGTTTCATTTTTACAATATGAGTCATACTGAATAAAGGTTTGAGGGATGGATGTTATCCATCTTATTAATGAAGTTAAGATAGGAATATTTAAAACGACTAATCAGTTACCAGCAACTATCACAATCAATATAGATTCATTATGTAAAAAAATTATAAAAACCTTATAGGAAATTAAAAGAAAGGCATAGTGTGGATGGATTTTAAAAATACACTACAGAGGAACTGCACCTGTGAGCTATTGTTATATATACATTTGTATATGAATTTGAATTTGTGGATTTGAGTTTGTCACACATTTCCTTATGACGATGATGAACAAATAACATATCTGTGAACATCTAAACACATCCATTGTTATCTTAGTTATTAGTCAGTTGATCAGTGTCTGTGAGGATCATTGTGTGTCAGCCCCCATCAGGTAAGATCTTCTTTCTACTCTGTAAATTAAACAAACTACAGCATATGTTTATGTGTTGTGTGTATTTATTTTCTGTATGACACATGTATATAAAAAAATATATGTATATGTATATAAATAAAACAAGGTACTGTATTTTAAAGGTAATTTTGTAATATCCCTTAGCAAAAAGTAGTATACTTCAAGTTTATTTTATTAAGTTTACTTAAGTAAAGTTCAAGTATACGTTTAAGTGTACTTTATGTAGCAAGTATACAAAGTGCTCTAGTGTTCTAGTAGTATACTTGTAAGTGTATTGTTTCAATACTCCTTGGGACTAAATTGGCCCACTATCTAGTATATAAAATATACTTTTAAATATACTTTAAGTATAACAGTAGCAAACTTTGAGTACACAACTAGTTTACCTCTATGTTTGTAGTTTGTACAGCAATTACAATAAAAGTGAACTTGATTTGCTGATAGTTTACTATTTAAATACTTTGTACACTTATACTGCAAGTATACTCATAAGTTTTCTTTAAGTGAAATTTATATCATACTTTGAGACTACTATGTCCCTATTTAGGTTTGAATTTGTATAAATTTTGTTACATAAATATCTGAGCATGCAAAACATACAAAGAAAGAACAGTGTATCTGCTTGTAAACAAAAACATTTCATTCTAGCTCCATGCATTCTTTTTTTAAACACTTTAATATGGGTAAGTAAAAAAAAAAAAAAAGTTGATAGATGCAGGCTATGCACACTTTAACTACACAGAAATCCTTGCAAAATTCCAATCAGACAACGGATGAGGAGATTTCGCTCAAGAGCAATTGACATGGCTAAGAAGAAAATATTTAAGTGTAGGTATTATGTTGGTTTTTATGACCTAGATGTACATTTTACCAGTTGTTACCTACAGTTTATACAAACATTATGGTCATCGACCAGTGATTGATATCTCAAACAATAATAGCGGTTAGACGTTGGATTTTGATTTTGGTTGGAAATGAAAATCGGGTTGACGTCTAAATCCAACAACTGTTTGACGTCAAGCTCCAATGTTGGCCAGATGCTGAATTTTGGCTGGAATAACCCCCCCCCCCCCCCCCCCCCAAAAAAAAAAAAAAACAAACCATAAAAAAACTGAGAATTGCATGGCAGTACACGTATTACAAGCTTCACTTATTACTAACCAGTTTGACTTTATTCCTGTCAGACGTCTACAGAAGTTTTTTTTTTTTTTTTTTTGATAATTAACAGAGGTTTAGATGTTGATGTTTTATTTGAAAATGTTTGGTCACCATTATTGTGATCAGTGTTTGCTTTAGTTGGGTAGTTTGACTCTTGGCTTAGTAAGTTTGGTTCCTGTAATAGTGTTTACCAAAACACATAATTTGTTATAAAAGGAGCCATAAACAAAGATAAAGTGATATAGTTTTCATCATCATGAAGAAAAATGATTCAGGAAAATTATTTTTGTTGTCATTGACCCAAAGTGGTTATCTATTATTAATGAGCAATATTTAAAAGACAATACTTTCTTCCCTCAGATCAGACATTCTGAATTTTTATTTTAAAATACATTTTGGGAGAAAAAGCTTTCGAGACACATAGACATCAATAATCAGTATATGAATCTCAACAATGGTGACATGCTTCATGCAGTAATGCATGCTGGGAGCCACCACAGTATAAAACTCATGGCTCCCAGCATGCATTGCTGCATGAAGCATGTCACCATTGTTGAGATTCATATGCCGATTGTTGATGTCTGTGTCTGTCAGCCTAGGTTGAGTTTTTTTGAGCTCATGTTTGTTAAAAAATTTTAACTAGGGATGGGTGATACCACATTTTTTCCATGCGATATGATACCAATACTTTTTGTTACAATTTTAATGATACTGATACCAATACCGATACTGCTTATAATTTTACAAGTGTATGTGATTTTTCAAATTAATCTTAATTTAGTATATATATATTAATATATATATATATATAAATTTGCAGTTACCATGGCTACAAGAACAATGATTTGTGGTGTTATTGTTAAAACCATGGGTAATTTTCGTAAGGGAACCTGAAAAAAAAAAAAAAATTGTGTTTGAGCCCATGTGAAAAAGTGGCACAATTTACATATAATTTACAGTTTATTTTAATAAATATCAAACATTCAATTCAATTGTGCATTATAGCTGACACCTACATGAACAATTACAGTTGTTTTTATGACTATAAGTCATTCTCCTCAAATGCTACTGACGTTAGAAAAGTGTATACCAATATTGCATGTAACTTTAGAGATGGTCCCTAAATTTGAGACTCTCGAACGTCCAACGTCAAGCCAACTTAATTTTTTCATAGTTTTCTTTTCTCTGCGCCGGATTGGTGATGTCCTTTACCCAAGCATAGATGTCCATGCATCAATTATGAACATTCAGCCGTAACATTAGGTGCGAGCGGTCGCGAGCGTGGATGGGAGAATGGTCCAGTCCAAACCCCTCCGGGATTTGGAGCCCTATGCAGACTGCGTATTCTGCGTATAGGGAGTGGCGGTACTGCTGTCATCTTTCACACAAGTCGCGACCGTGCATGCCGTGTTGTGATGGTGAATGGCACATTGCACTGCGCGCAGCCGCATACCAATCAGTCTTAACGTCATACCACCGCGACTGCGAGACCTTTTCTTTTTAGATCATACACACACCGTCCCGATTGGCCTGCACACACTGCTTAAAACATTTAGTTATAAAGAAATTATAAATATAATTAAGTATCGATACTTTGCAGAAAATATCGATACCACAATAGATGCTTCTGAGTATCGATACTGCAGCATCGATGTGCACATCCCTAATTTTAACTGATTGTTATAATACCGCTGGCCCTCATGTGGCAGAAACACAGGGTTTGTAATATGAATGTACTAAAGGAACAACATAATTGTTAGATTAAAAAACATCAGCGAATCAGGTTATTTCATGATGATTAAAAAAACAATAACAGGTAACAGGCATCACTTGAGCTCATGTCACTTTAGCTTTCTTTGATGCTGCAAATGTGATCGACAAACAAACTGTCACAGCAGCCACAATAGCCCAAACATATAATAAGTGTTAAGAGCTCAACTAATGGAAACACTAATCACTGTTATGGTGTTTAACTCTTATGCTGTTATGGAAATTAAACACATTAGAGTTAAACCCCTGTTAATTTTCAATAAGGGCTTTTGTAGACGTCTGACAGAAATAAAGTCAGTCTGGTTAGTAATACGTGAAGCTGGTAATGCTGTTTGTGGAGTTGTTTAATCCTCCTCTGCTGAGATACTGAGATATTTAATGTGTTGCCATGCATTTCACCCATTGTTGCAGTGTGGTGCTTATTCCAACCAAAACTCAACGTCTGTCTGATGTCGGAGTTTGACGTCAAACAAAGTTGGGTTTAGACGTCAACCCGACTTTAATTTTCAACCAAAATATGACGTCTGACTGACGTTGGACTAGTTGGAGTCCAACGTCTTCCTGACGTCACATTGATGTACTGTGCCTGCTGGGTGGTGTTTCTTTTTCTTCTTCACTTGTGTATTTTTTTTAAATTGTGTACAGAAGATGCATACTAGCACCCTCTATTATAAAACAATGAAAACACAGATTCTAGGAGTATACCTCAAATATATTTAGACTTTTTGTAAGTATAAGTCAAGTATACTTAAACGTAATTTTAAGTATATTCCTGAGAAGTACATAAAGAACATTTCTGAGAAGTACATAAAAAGTAAACTAAAAGTAGACTTTTTTTTAGTTTAAAAGAAGTATACTAATAGCACACTTGATTAAACTTCTTTTTCGTAAGGGATACCAATTTTACACATCGTTATTGGAAGGGATTTAGACAATGTTTTTCATGCTTTTCAAAGAACAATAAAAAATTACTGCACATGAAACCGTCATTAATGTCTCTAATGTAAGACACCCAAGACAGTGCTTCAGGGAGACAGGAAGGACAGCTAATCATCCTTGTAATGCTAGACCACTTGTGACTATATGACTATATGTATGACATCAAACCAAAATTATTACTTTTAAATAGACATCTAAACCTCTGTTAATCTCAATAAGACCTTTCGTAAATGTGTGACAGAAATAAAGTCACTCTGGTTTAAAATAAGTGAAGTTAAAAATATTGTTGTTGGAGTTATTGAAGATGGCAAAGGTTGGGTTTTTACATTCAACCAAAATTTGACATCTGATCAACATTTGAGTCCAATCCAATGCCCAATGGGACACTTCCGGTTTATATCATAATTCAAATCTCAGGCAATAATGTTCTAATAATGTTATCCATAAACATTTTTAGAATGTTTTTAGAGAACGTTATCCTATCTTTTAGCAGAACATTCTGGGAGCTAAAATAAAATTTCCTGCTGAATACATTCCCAGAACATGTAATGTTCTCGGAACATTCTTAGAACATTAACATTCCTAGCTGTGAAATTCGAGAACATGCAAGTGACTTGGTTGAAGAGTAGAGTAACATCTCAAAGCAAATTTGCTGCAGTCCTTAAGGATGAGATGTACTGTATTACTTAAAGCTGCTCCTGACACACTAGATACACACTGTAAATGTTTATATTGGTCTTCCTTTGTTAAAGGTGCTGTAGGGAACTTTTGTAAAAAAAATATTTTTTACATATTTATTAAACCTGTCATTATGTCCTGACAGTAGAATATGAGACAGATAATCTGTGAAAAAAATCAAGCTCCTCTGGCTCCTCCCAGTGGTCCTATTGCCATTTGCAGAAACTCCATCGCTCCCGGTAAAAAATAACCAATCAGAGCTGCGGTCCGTAACTTTGTTTGTGTTCAAAATGTAGAAAAATTTATATAATAAGCGAGTACACCATGAATCCATTTTCCAAACCGTGTTTTTGGCTTGTCCTGAATCACTAGGGTGCACCTATAATAAGTGTTTATATTCGGACTATTTTAGATTGCTTCGGGGGTACCGAATTCTTCATAGACATAAACAGAGAGAAGTAGTTCCGGCTACGATCTTCTTCCGCAAGACGCAAGCAGTTCTGTTTATTAACCGCCAGAGCGTCAAACGTTCCCTACGGCAGCTTTAAGGGACTTTTATTTTTTTCTGCTAATCAAATGTCTCTGAAATTTGTTCAGTTTATGTCTCAATTGTTAAGTTTTATATGTTCATACACATATAAAAATATGCTGGAATCAAAGGCATTTGGATGTGAGGAGTTCTATCTTTTCATTCAAAATATTTAAAATATACATGTTTACATTTCTCCCTGATTATAATGCTTGTAACATGTAAATGAATAAGTTCAGTGGAATTTTCCATGTGTGCTTGATACAAATAGGAAACCAAATGCAGTGCCAAAATAATTTGCTTTTTCCTTCTATGCAGTAAATAAAACTCATCCTCTAAACTGGCTTTTGGATATAAGGAAATACATTAGACTGTCTACACTGACAATGGTTTCCTCTCTTCATAAAAGTAAGTATTTTTTGCCATGATTAGTAAAGAGTAGTTCACACTGCCCCAACAAACTCCAACCTTCAACTCAACCTTTATCAGATGATGAATGCAGTTAACTTAAAGTTTTTCTTCATATATTTCAGGTTATATAAGAGCACTGACTATAATCTCTTTTATATGTAAGTGTGAAGCCATCAAGCTACGAAATCATAAGAGTATCCTAAGAGTAATCAATATGACATACATTATACAGCCATCATCCATGTCTTCTTGTCTTCATAGGTCCTTTATATGAGAAACAGACAGCAATTATATATATATATATATGCTATCTTTTCCAATGCTCTGGGATGGACTGAAAAGTCATAGATTACAAAAATTTAGCATTTTAGCCACAATGACTCAAATGTAAAAGGATTTAATGATTTTAATGTAATGTTGAAATTCATGTTTTGTACCACCAAGCAGGTTTACATCATGCTACATAGCATTTTTATTGCAGGAACTCAAAAATATTCATATTGTCATAATATATTCATTGTTGTGAATTCATTTGTATTCAACTGTCATTATGCTTTCAGTTGTTACTAACATCAGCAGCACCACTACAACAGTCACACCAGAGAATAACATAGCTGGTA
The DNA here is from genome assembly GCF_003368295.1 of Carassius auratus. Classification (NCBI taxonomy): domain Eukaryota; kingdom Metazoa; phylum Chordata; class Actinopteri; order Cypriniformes; family Cyprinidae; genus Carassius; species Carassius auratus. Next base: position 270,552 of record NW_020528413.1, read on the forward strand.
ATGTAGTCTGATGTTTCCTCTGTTTATTAATTTATATTTTTCAGTAATTATTTTTATTAAGTAGACTGAAATAAATGTTTTCATTCATCCAATCAATAAAACTGACACAGAATTTTTTTTTTCATTCATCCAATTAAAAAATTCACACTGATTTTTTTTTTTTTTCATTCATCCAATTAAAAAATAAAAAATAGGATAATGGTTCACATCTATATTTTATAACTTGAGCCAATTAAAAATAAATGGCCTATACAATATTTTCTGTCTATGGAAACTATTTTTAGTTATAAAAACTTAGAATACAAAGAACACAAAGAATATTTTTTTTGCTGAAGAAAGTTCTATTTTTGATCTAAACAGAAATATATAGATTTAATCAATATGAAAATTCCCATTTAAGAAATAATATTAAAAATTATTTGTTTTCTCTAATAAAATAGATATAGATTTCATTAAACAATTATTTCTCAATTTTAAAAATACAAGGTAATAAATATTATTTATAAAATATTTCTCTCAGACATCTACAGAAGTGCTTATTGAGGATGAATAGAGGTTTACATGTTGTCCCTTGTTTTGTTTTTGTTTTTTACCACAATGGAGATCAGTGTTTGTTTAGCTGGGCTCTTGACCCTTCACTTTTTAGCATCAACTTTTCATTGTATGTTACAACCATGTTTTTAAACACATTTGTTGTGATAAAAATGTTGAAGCAAACATGTAATATATCGTTGATTATGTTTCACTGATGGTATAATCATTAGCAGAAGTGCAGAGGTGGGTAATCCAGGGGCCAAAGAGTAAAAGTCCTGCCATATTTTTGTTCCACCCATAAAGTCAGCAGCTGATTCCACCAGAGAAAGAAAAGTCATTCATTCCAAGTCACAAACTAGTCTTGAGTCAAATCCCAAGTCCTCAAAGAGTTACATTTAATGAGATAGTTAAGTAACTAATTAAATTATGATTGTGCATTAATGATTAACACCTGCAGTTATTGAGAATTACAGAGGATCAGATGTTGATGTTTTATTGGTTAAAATGATGCCACCATCATGGAGATGGTGTTTGAATTAGTTGTGTTCTTGACCCTTTAGTTGTTGTGTCAGAGCTCTCTCTGATTGTGATGTTGTGAAGAAAATAGATGTTATATATGAGGAACATATAGTCACAATGAGCTGGTTTAATTATATCTAAAAAAATTTGATATAGCTTTTCACATATTTAGGTTTTAAATAAGCCCAGTGAACTACAGCATACACAAAATAACAATGTCCTAATACTTTACAGGGAGTGAATTTTACATTTGTGTAACACATATAGAAACCTGAACTACAGTACTTGCTTTTTAGACACACACATATATCAAGAACCAGCATATGAATCTCTACAATGGTGACAATCAACAAAATGCTTCATGTTACAATACATGAAAGACTCTCATAATGCACTGCAGTATGAATAATTATTTTCACCACTGTTGAGGATCATATGATAAATGGTCATGCCTAATCCCAATGTGCTTTTTTTCTCCTTAATGTTGAAGCATTATGGTGGAATTTACGTAATGAGATTTCTCTCTTTTTTGTGAAAGTGGCACACAGTTAAGTATGGTGACCCGAACTTGTACTCTACATTTAACCCATCGAAAGTGAACACAGAGCACTGAACAGACAGCAGTCCATTCCTTACCACTAAGCCACACAGGGGAATCCTTGTCCCCTCCGTCTCGTGTCCAGAATACGATTAACCGAATAGGTCGGTTCCCCATCATTGAGACGCGGTAGCGGGGGAACCGGGGTAGGCGGATTAATACGTGAATAAAACATGTGTTTAATTTTGGACACATGAAAAGTGGGATGTATCCTCCTGTACGCTGGAGGTAGTTTGAGGCGGACTGTCACCATACTAATGATTTTTGGTGATAGTAAACGGGCCAATGAATTTGGGAGCTAATTTGTTAGAGACGAAATGGAGAGGAATATTGTTAGTAGAAAGCCACACTTTTTGACCCACGACGTAAACGGGAGGCTTTGACTGGTGGCGATCGGCCTTGGCCTTAGTGCGCTCCCTCACCCAGAGCAGAGTCTCGCAGGCTCTAGTTCAGGTGCAGTGGCACCTCTGGACAAATGCGTGAGCGGAGGGGACCGCGACTTCAGATTCCAGACTAGGAAAAACTGGCGGCTGGTAACCTAAGCTGCACTGAAACGGAGAGAGGCCCGTGGCTGACACTGGTAACAAATTGTGAGCGTTCTCCACCATAGAGAGTTGTTGGCTCCAGGAAGAAGGATTCTTGGAGACTAAACATCGCAACGTCCTCTCTAAATCTTGGTTGGCTCGCTCAGACTGCCCGTTACTCTGGGGATAATAACCCGAAGACAGGCTAAACGACGCTCCAAGCAACTTACAAAATTATTTCCAAAATTTGGATATAAATTGGGATCCCCTGTCAGAAACCACGTCTACCGGGAGGCCATGTAACCAAAAGACGTGATCTAGGACAGTGACCGCAGTCTCCTTGGCTGTCGGTAATTTGGGAAAGGGAATGAAATGTGCTGCCTTCGAGGATCGGTCCACTACAGTCAAAATGACCATCATGCCATTAGAGGGCGGGAGGGCGGTAACAAAATCTAGTGCGATATGTGACCAGGGTCTCGAACGGACAGACAGCGGTTGAAGGGAGCCCATCAGGAGGCCGGTTAGATGACTTACCACTGGCGCAAACTGAGCAAGCCAAAACATAAATCGTGGACGTCACAAGCCATAAGTGGCCACCAGAATCGTTGTTTAACTAACCCATTGGATCGGCTTATCCCTGGATGACAAGCAACGTTAGAGCTGTGACCCCACTGAATGACTTCGGACCGTAACTCTTCCGGCATAAATAAACGATTCGGTGGGCAACCAGGCGGAGGTGTTACCCCTTCTAAGGCCGTCTTGGAACCCGGGCGGTACGACAGAGTAAAATCAAAATGACCGAAAAAAGTGCCCACCGAGCCTGGCTGGAATTGAGTCTTTTGGCAGTTCTAATATACTCTAGATTTTTATGATCCGTCCAAACAATGAAAGGTACCCCTGAACCTTCCAACCAGTGATGCCACTCCTCTAAAGCTAATTTGACGGCCAACAATTCTCTGTTACCAATGTCATAATTGCGTTCAGCAGGAGATAACCGATGGGAGAAAAACGCACAGGGATGCATCTTATCGTCCGAGGCAGCACGTTGGGAAAGAACTGCTCCTACCCTCACCTCTGATGTGTCAACCTCCACCATGAACTGCCGTGTGGGATCAGGGGCTACAAGGATGGGAGCCGAAACAAAGCGGCTCTTGAGGTTGGTAAATGCAGTTTCAGCTGCATCCGACCACCTGAATGGAGTACTGGGGAAGGTCAAGGCCGTCAGAGGTGAGACTGGTCGGCTGAAATTGCGAATGAAATGTCGATAGAAATTGGCGAACCCCAGAAACCGCTGTAGGGCCTTATGGGAATCTGGAGATCGCCAATCTATCACAGCCTTAACCTTGTCAGGATCCATATGTATTCCCTCAGATGAGACGATATACCCTAGGAAGGGAACAGACAAATTTCTCCGCCTTGACAAAAAGCCCATTCTCGAGTAATCTCTGGAGCACTCGTCTGACGTGTTGAACGTGTTCCTGGAGAGATGAAGAAAAAATCAGTATGTCATCCAGGTAAACATATATAAACTGATCTACCATGACTCTCAACACATCATTAACGAGTGCTTGGAAAACTCCTGGAGAGCCCGAACGGCATCACCAAGTATTCAAAGTGCCCTCTTGGGGTGTTAAAGGCGGTTTTCCATCCATCCCCCTTCCTGATGCGGACCAAGTGATAAGCATTACGTAAATCCAATTTTGTGAATACGGATGCTCCCTGTAACCTCTCGAAAGCTGAAGACATCAATGGTAATGAATAGGTGTTCTTTATCGTGATGTTGTTCAGCCCTCGGTAGTCAATACAAGATCGTAGAGAACCATCCTTCTTACCCACAAAAAAGAATCCCGCCCCCGCTGGAGAAGAGGAAGGGTGGATGAACCTCGATGCCAAGGAATCAGAGATGCGTTTCTCCATTCCTCCCTCTCCGGAATAGAAAGAGAGTAAAGTTTGCCTTTAGGCGGAGACTTACCTGACAATAAATCTATTACACAGTCATATGGACGATGTGGAGGAAGAGAAGCAGCACGGGACTTACTGAACACCTCCTTCAGGTCCAAGTACTCTGTGGGCACGTTTGATAACACCATGTTCTCTTTCTGAAAGACAGAAACAGGCACAATAGGACAAGCAGAAACCAGACAAGACTCATGACAACTTTCACTCCACAATGTGACAGTGTTGGAACCCCAATCCACTTGTGGATTATGTTTGATTAACCATGGGTGACCTAAAACAGGGGAGTTCATGAGGTAAAAGGATATGGTTTCAACATTGTTTGCTTGAGGTGAGCAGAGTGATGGGTTCAGTGTAGTGGGTGACGTGTGGCAGTTCCTGGACATTGAGTGCGGTGACATGGATGGGATGAGACACAGGAAGGACTGGAAGGTTCAGGTGATGTGCAAGGAGAGAGTCCATGAAATTACCTTCGGCCCAAGAGTCCAGAAGGGCGTGACTGTCGTGAGTGTGATTCTCCCACCGCGGTTTCACCGGAAGGAGAGTCGATGATGTGGTTGACGACTTTCCGGCGGAGATCCCGCCCGATAGTAGCCTAAAACTTACTACCGGGCTGGCTCTTTTTACCGGGCAGGAATGGATGGAATGCTCAGACTGAGCCACCGCAATATAAGCATAGTCCTTTGGACCTCCGCCGCTCTCTCTCCCTGCGGGAAAGCCGAGCTCTACCCACCTGCATGGGTTCATGATCATCGACGGCTCGATCAAAGACCCGTTTCATCTCATCGGAGAGGGCGTGGAACGAGGCGCAACACGGATGTTGATTCTCTCACACCGCCGTCCCCCATAAGGCGGCTCTGCCAGATAGTAGAGTAAGCGTAAACGCAACCTTAGACTCCTCTGTCGCGAAGGTGCGGGGCTGTAATGCAAAATGCATGGAACATTTGTTAAGGAAAGTCTTGCAAAAGTTTGGCTCACCGGAGTAACTCTCTGGCAACGGAAGTCGTGGCTCTGGCCGGAAGTGGTCCTGGGCGGTCTCCTGGGGGACGGTGGGCAGTGCGGTGGGCGCAGTGGGAGAGCTGAGTTGTTGAATCTGCTGGGTGATCTCGGACACCTGTGTCACCAGCGCTTGGATCGCGCATCCGGTGTTCACGATGCTCTCCTGCTACTGATCCATGCGGTTGACGCTGTGGTGAATAAATTCCGATAGTGAAGTGGTGCTCGCTGCTTCCATGGTGGGTGAGAGCGTTCTGTGACGACTGGGTGAAGGAGGAGCTGGAAGCAAGTGTGAGGCTAACAATGTTTAATGAGAATTAGAAGACAATACAAAACTGGAACACAAATAATGCTGGGAGGAAGGTACTGTCCAAGATGGTGGAGAGAAGTGATGAATCCGGAAGGCGGAGGTGAGTAGGCTGCAGGAGAGGATGGCACAGGAACTGCGGGGAAGCGAGCCGAAGGTAAGTTGAGTTGCTTAATGGTGGTTGCGAAGAGTGGACGGGGTTCTGGGGGAAGACACGGACATCCAACGCAGAAACACACAAGAAAGCAAGGCACGGGTTACAAACAGGAAACAACACTCTCACGGACACAAGACGTTAGACAAGCCATTATATAGGGATGAGTAATGAGTGACAGCTGTTGCTGATGACAATTAACGGAGACGCCCACAAACTAATCAGTGCTGACGCGTAACACACAGACTTCACCCACAAAGTGCAAAACCCAGAGACCACGGTTTACCAACCGTGACAGTGAATCGTTACATCCCTATCAGACTACATCACCAGCTGAGCTTGTCTTTTGGCATGACTGTTGTATGGGTGCTGCTGAAATAGGTAAAAAAAATACTTATGAATATTGATAATAATAATAATAATGTGTTCAAAGGGTTTGTGTAAATACAAATCCAATTCCAAAAAAGTTTTGAAACTGTACAAATTTTGAATAAAAAAGGAATGGAATAATTTACAAGTCACATAATTTATAATTTATTCAAAATAGAATATAGATAACACATCAAATGTTGAAAGTGAGACATTTTGAAATGTCATGCCAAATGTTGGCTCATTTTGGATGAGAGCTACACATTCCAAAAAAGTTGTGACAGGTAGCAATAAGTGGCCGGAAAAGTTAAATGGACATATAAAGAACAGCTGGAGAACCAATTTGCAACTTATTAGGTCAATTTGCAACATGGTTGGGTATTAAAAGAGCCTTTCAGAGTGGCAGTGTCTCTCAGAAGTCAAGGTGGACAGAGGATCTCCAATTCCCCCAATGCTGCGATGAAAAATATTGGAGCAATATCAGAAAGGAATTTCTCAGAGAAAAATTGCATATGGTTTGAAGTTATCATCATCTGCAGTGCATAATATCATCCAAAGATTCAGAGAATCTGGAACAATCTCTGTACATAAGGGTCAAGGCCAATGCTATTGTAATAGAAATCACAACATGGGCTCAGGAATACTTCCAGAAAACATTGTTGGTGAACACAATCCACCGTGCCATTCGCTGTTGCCGGCTAAAACTCTATAGGTCCAAAAAGAAGCCATATCTAAACATGATCCAAAAGCACAGGCGTTTTCTCTGGGCCAAGGTTCATTTAAAATGGACTGTGGCAAAGTGAAAAAAAAAAAATTGTTCTGTGGTCAGACGAATCAAAATTTTAAGTTCTTTTTGGAAAACTGGGACGCCATGTCATCCGGAATAAAGAGGACAAGGACAACCCAAGTTGTTATCAGCGCTCAGTTCAGAAGCCTGCATCTCTGATGGTATGGGGTTGCATGAGTGCGTGTGGCATGGGCAGCTTACACATCTGGAAAGGCACCATCAATGCTGAAAGGTATATCCAAGCTCTAGAACAACATATGCTCCCATCCAGACGTTGTCTCTTTCAGGGAAGACCTTGCATTTTCCAACATGACAATGCCAGACCACATACTGCATCAATTACAACATCATGGCTGCGTAGAAGAAGGATCCGGGTCCTGAAATGGCCAGCCTGCAGGCCAGATCTTTCACCCATAGAAAACATTTGGCGCATCATAAAAAGGAAGATGTGACAAAGAAGACCTAAGACAGTTGAGCAAGTAGAAGCCTGTATTAGACAAGAATGGGACAACATTCCTATTCCTAAACTTGAGCTACTTGTCTCCTCAGTCCCCAGATGTTTGCAGACTGTTATAAAAAGAAGAGGGGATGCCACACAGTGGTGAAATTTAAAATCAACTTATTTTTCCATTAAAATGATACATTTTCTCAGTTAAAAAATTTGATATGTCATATATGTTGTATTCTGAATAAAATGTAGAAATTTGAAACTTCAACATCATTGCATTCTGTTTTTATTCACAATTTGTATAGTGTCCCAACTCAACCTCAACAAGCCGTAAACATGAAACTTGTACTGAAAATCATAAATGTAGTTATTCTCTTGCAAAGCTACTGCCAATTGGAAAACATATAATTCTGAAAGATTTAAACTGCCAGATCCAGTACTTCATGCTTGAAGCCGATAGTTTTTTATTTTTATTTTTTTATCAGGTAATGTTTAATTTTTAAATTTGAAGCAAAAACAAAATGGCCTGACATCCTTTGTGAAATTATGCTACGTAAACTTAAGAACTAAACAAAAAGAGCAGACGGACTAAATGAGAATGCAAAAGGCAGTGACACTGCGTTTACTTAGTTACCACTGTAAAAGAAGCATTTAGACAAAACAGTTTAATATGCATTATACGGAGGCAAAAAAAAAAAAAACAGCAACAACATCGAAACATTTCTGAAGACAGTCAGTTCCCCTCAGAGATATATTCATACAAACTCCCAAACCAAATTCTATCGCAATTTATTTAACATCTCAACCTACTGAATATAACAAAAGCAGAGAGAACAGACAGAACATGACACATTTGATCAACGATGCAGATTCCGTACTTTTGAATCTGTGTAGTGCTCTGGTGGTCTGCTCAAGATTATATGACTAATTTTGAAATATGACCCTCCATAATAGCTATTTTCATAAAGAACACAGCCTCTGAGTCTGAATTAACATTTTTCTACATGTTGTTGTTGCAGTAACATTATATTGGGAGGATTCCACATCATTTAAAAGTTCCGCTTCATCAGGTAAGGGTAATGCTGGACTGGACTGTAATATTGAAACGTGACTGTCCATAATCAGTGTCTTCATGAGGAAAACAGTGTCATAAATTGGATGTGGTAATCACAAAACAATGACGGTATTAACAAACAGTAATTTAAAAATTGCCAAAGATAAATCCAGGATCAGGTACAGGACAAGCACAATTATAACATAGATGAGACCAGACAAAGTGAACTGAAACAAGGGGAACTTAAAAACACAGACTAAAGAAGGTCAATTAATGACGAACACCTGAACAGAATGACACAATCAACTCGTTAACACTGACAACTAAAGATTGTAATTGAGTCTAATTTAACAACTGTTTCCATTGCCATCTGGTATTGTTTCAGTTCCTTTAATATCTTGTATTCTGATATTTCCTCCGTTGATTGTGTTTTAAATGAATGTTTGTGAATCTGTAGAACTGGACATATATATTAGTGTGTTTCTATGTAAAAACAATAGACAAAAGAGAGTGAAATGTGCAGTTGTAGATAATTGCAGACATTTTAATGTGTATTTTTGTTTTTCTTATTGTGGATTAATTTATATTCATCAGTCATTATATTTGTTAGCTTTTACTAACATCATCACCATTGATTCAACAGTCACACCAGAGACGAGCCCAGCTGGTAATGTAGTCTGATGTTTCCTGTTTATTGTGTTTTAACTGAATGTTTTTGGATCTGTAGAACTGAACAGGTGTGTGAGTGTGCTTTTGTCTCTAGGTGAAAAAGTGGATTAAATGTGTGTAAGATGTAGGAGCTGTGTTAGAAATGTGCTTATTAATTACTGTTCATTCAAACTTTTAGGTGTTGACATCATTAACACCAGCTCTACAACAGAAACACCAGTGAACATCTCAAATGGTAATGTAAATCACTGTACCCTTAAGACCATGAGATGAGGTTACTTATTTAAGGAAATATAAAAGAAGTTAAAGGGCTCCTATTATGCTCTTTTACAAAGTCTTGATTTTGTTTTGGGAGAGTACTAGAACAGGCTCTCATTCTCAGTTTTCAAAATCACGTTCTTTTTCACATATTTTACATTATTACAACACCTCTCTCCCCAATCTGGCATGAATGTTTCGAATAATTCCTGCAAAATGTGCTGTGATTCGTTAGCTGCAGCAGTGTGTGTTGTGATTGGCAGCACTGGGCACTTGGTCGGGAAATGTTACGCCTCTTACCTGCAAGCTTCATTGTAAATATTGCATCATAAATCAAATTAACTTGAGCGCAATTTAAACCTGGATGATTGTAAACACTCTGAGTGCCTTCTCTAGTGCAGCTCAAACAGGTATCATCCCATTCGTTGATATTTGTGATATCACAAATCCCGGAAAATATGCTTTGCAGTCCAAACAAATTGTTTACTGTAGTTAAATGGATACTCCACCGTGTTTTCATATTAAACTATGTTTTTCCCTTACCTAAGACGAGTTGATACATACCTCTCTCGTCTCAGTGCGTGCACTCAATCGCTTTGGCGCGCGGTGACACTTTGAAAGCACTTAGCTTAGCCCATTCATTCAATATGGGCCAAGCAGAGAAGCTACCAAACACCTCCACGTTTTCCCTATTTAAATACAGTTACTCGCGTAGTGTAACTCGACCTAGGACGGTAACACAAAACAAAACGTTGCGCTTTTCTAAGCGTGTAAAATGGATAACTATATTGTGTGGCGGAATACCATGGCAAGTGCTTGTAAGCACTTCGTCTTGGCGCAGTAATATCTTCACTCATGAAAAATCCTCTCACAGGCCCCCGCTCCCTCTAGTGAAGATATTACTGTGCCAAGACGAAGTGCTTACAAGCACTTGCCATGGTATTCCATGGTATTAACACTACGCGAGTAACTGTATTTAAATAGGGAAAACTTGGAGGTGTTTGGTAGCTTCTCTGCTTGGCCCATATTGAATGAATGGGCTAAGCTAAGTGCTTTGAGTTTGAGTGCACGCACTGAGATGAGAGAGGTATGTGCCAACTCGTCTTAGTTAAGGGAAAAACATAGTTTAATATGAAAACACGGTGGAGTATCCCTTTAAAAAACTGATTTGTTTAATAAAGTATCCCCTTTTGAAATGGACTTTGAGCTCTGTGACTTTTCAGATATTTTTATGCTCAAACAACAACATTATAGACTTACTAAAGTTAAATTTTTTTTTTTGAAAAAGCATAATATGACCCCTTTAAAGGGATATTCCACCCCAAAATGAAAATTTTGTCATCAATCACTTACCCCTATGTTGTCCCTAACCCGTAAAAGCTTTGTCCATCTTTGGAACACAATTTAAGATATTTGGGATGAAAATTTTAAAGGGTTAGTTCACCGAAAAATGAAAATGATGAATGGGATACTATCCATGTCCAGGAAGGTAATAAAAACATCTTCAAAGTAGTCCATGTGACATCAGAGGGTCAGTTAGAATTTTTTGAGGCATCGAAAGTACATTTTGGTCCAAAAATAGCAAAAACTATGACTTTATTCAGCATTGTCTTCTCTTCCGGGTCTGTTGTGAGCGAGTTCAAAAGACAGCAGTTTAGTGATATCCGGTTCGCGAAAGAATCACTCGATGTAACCGGATCTTCTTGAACCAGTTCACCGTATCAAACTGAATCGTGTAGAGTCAAGAACCGGTTGCATCGGTTTTCGGATCACCAGTAGTGATGGGAAGTTCGGTTCTTTACCGTGAACCGATTCTTCCGGACATTCCAATTCAATAAACCGGTTGAAGAAAACGGTTGACCATTACTTTTGCGCTCGATGTAATGACGTCACTGGCGATGACTGCCCTTGATTCAAGCCTTCGGTTTACCTGTGCTCAAAACATTAGCACAGAATCACTTCAGAATCAATCATCAAAAGAATCAGTTCGGTTCAGACAGGACAGATAGCAGATGTTAATCATTAATGCACAATCATCATTTAATTAGTTACTTAATTATCTTATTAACTTTAACTCTTTGATGACTTGGGATTTGACTCAAGACTAGTTTTTGACTTGGAAGGAATGACTTTTCTTCCTCCTCTGGTGAAATCAGCTGCTGGCTTTATGAGTGGAACAAAAATATGGCAGGACTTTTACTCTTTGGCCCCATCATACAGGTTAGTATGATGCTGGACTTCCTTTCATCCAAGTTTTAGTGCTGATTTCTGCCTCATTCATGTTAACAGTCACTAGCACATAAGGGAGAGTGGTACACAACCTAACAACTCCTTAGATGAAAACTTTTTCAAAACTGAGATGAAAATTTTACTTTTTTTTTTCAAGATATTTTTTTAATTTTGGTGCACTTTTTTCTCTATATAGTGTTGATATGACCACAGGTAAATACCGTAAATTGTTATGCTAGCATGTCTGGAAATATTAAAACCACGTGTGTTACCATTAACTCCACATTTGTTTTTAGTTTTTTTTAACTACCTTTTTTTTGTGCTATTTAACTAATTTTGAATGGTTAATTTCTAAGCATCTCGTTTGATTAATTCTTATGAATTCGGACCCACTTTATATTAAGTGGCCTTAACTACTATGTACTTACATTTTAATTAATAATTTAGTACAATGTACTTGTTGTGTACATACATGTTTTTACATTGTACTTATATTTAAAAAAAAACAACATGTAATTACATCTGTATTTAATTTCTGTAATTACATTTATAATTACACTGTTGACCCATACTTTACACCTTAACCCACACTTAAACTTACCCATACCTCCAACCCTCTCCCTAACCTTACCCCTATCCCACCTCAATAGCAGCAAAAGTGTTTTACAATACAATATGAACACAATAAGTACATTGTACTTATTTTTATATGTAAGTACATAGTAGTTAAGGACACCTAATATAAAGTGGGACCATGAATTCTTATGTGTTTAATTTAATCAATAATATTGCTTGTAATCTGCCACAATTTTGTTAAGTAAATATATTGTATTATATTTAACAGTGTACTTTCAGGCTGTGATGCATATACAGCAGATTGTCCCGACAAAGTGGCAACTGCTCCGTCTTTCAGTAAAAGCTTTTTGGCAAAACCAGCACTTGCATCATCATTTTCAAACTTATCCACTTTGGAGAACATTTTAAAAAAGCTCAGTTTTCCTTGACTAAAAACGCTGTCTCAGTGTGGACGGATTGCCAAAATGGAGACAAAAAGATGCGTTTTTAAACTTAAACATATTGGTTTGGACAAGGCCTAAGTCACCTTATATATTGTAGCGTTCTCAGACAAGGACGAGGCGTTTTAATAAACAAGGGGTGTTTATTTGGGCTGTTGTCGGCCACAACCCACGCCCCGACTTCCAAGAGAACCACACTTGAACCAGCGAGGCACTCTTCTCCCCCTCGTTTCTCTTCATTTCCCCTTACACACACACAGGGGCGGAGCCTCTTTTCAGATCCAACTTGAACATCCAATAACAGTTTGCAACACAAAAAAGAATAAAGTGCAACATTAACATAAAGCACATTGTTATCTACAACACAACAAGATTTTGAACATGCTACACTACCCCCTCTTACTGAAGTCCTCGAGCCCAAGGACAAAGTCTCTAAATCTAACTGGGGGTCTCTTCTGCCTCCTTGGACGCCCCCTGGGGAGTGTGTTTGCTTGGCTTTCCGGTAATGATTCCTCCGATCCCTGTAAACAATCACCCTGAGGGGCGTTGGACAGCGATGTCACCTGCTGGCCACTACTAGCCATATCAGCTGAGCCGATAAACACCTCTGACCCCTTTGGAGTCCCAGCATTTTGTGACAGAAGTACTGTGATGCCCTGTGGTGTTGCAGCGCCCCGGTAAGGAGCCAGCCATCTCGATGCAGTACCACTTTGCAACTGTACACGATACACAACCTCCCCCAGCTTTTCCAATACTGGGCACGGCTGTCCAGCTTTGGGGCACCTCCCTTTTTTCCTCACTGGATTGTAAACCCAAACTAGCTCCCCCACCCCAAAGTCATGACCCCGGGCATGCAAGTCATAAGCCCTCTTTTGCCGCATACCTGCAGTCATCAGCTGCCGCCTGGCATATGCATGGGCAGAGTCCAAGCAGTCCTGGAGCTGTCTAGCATATTCAGGTCCAGCATGAACAGGTGGAGCATCCAGGGGCCGACCAAAGGCCAACTCTGCAGGGGTCCTAATCCAGAGCGACATGCCATTAAGACCAGCGGTAGATGGGTGTCCCAATCGTGTTGATGAGTGGATGTTAAGCTGGACAACTGTTCAGCTAGCGTTCTGTTGAATCGCTCGACAAGCTCGTCGCTTTGGGGGTGGAGTGGGGTGGTGTGGGTCTTGTTGATCCCCAAACACTCACACATGGAAGAGAACACCTTGGACTCAAAGTTTCCGCCTTGATCACTATGGATGCTCTGGGGAGCCCCGAACCTACTGAACATGCCCTCTACCAAGGCGTTGGCAACAGTCTCAGACTCCTGGTCAGGCAGCGCAAAGGCCTCAGGCCATTTTGTAAAGTAATCCATAGTGGCCAAAACAAAACGAATCCCCCTCTTGGTGCGAGGAAATGGCCCCATGATGTCCACCCCCACCCGCTGCATCGGCTCCCCCACTGGAAACTGCTGTAGCTGGGCCCTAGACTGACCCTGAGGCCCCTTCCATGCTGTACAAAGATCACAGCGCCTACAGAAGTCCTCAACATCCCGCCTCAGCCGTCCCCAGTAGAAGGCCTGACGCAGATGTCGAAGTGTCTTGGTCACCCCAAAATGGCCTGATCGAGCAGAGCCATGCATGGCTTTTAACACTGCTTCTTGCATGTCCCGAGGCACCACGACCTGCCATCTCTTTTCCCGTTGCTGGCACCACCCATGCCCGCTGGAGAATCCCCTCAACCAGCCGTAGACATTTGAACTTGGCCCACAATCCTTTTGTGAATGGGGAGAGGGCCGCTACCTCCTCCCTTGGTGGCCGCTGCTGAGTTAGAGTACCCACACCATCACCGGCTGCAGGTCTGGGTCTCGTCTCTGATTCTCCATCCATTGAGTGACATCCACATTTTGTAGCTCCTGGCAGACCAGTTCGGCCCCACCGCTTCCATCCACCTTCAGGCTAAACTCCAGCTCTCTGGCTTCTCTACGCTCACAATACTTGCATTCCTGGAAATGACATGGCCGTCTTGATAGAGCGTCGGCATTGCCATGCATCTTTACACGCAGACAAAATTGACTACAGAAGCAAAAAGGGTTATTTAATGTAATTTAATGTTGCAATATCCTCTGATGTACACTTTGCAGGGCACTTCCAAACATTGGAAGCAAAACATACAAAATGTGCAGAGCAGGGGGTTTGAGGACCAGGATGATTAACTTCTGTTCTAAACTGAATGTGGCTTCATAAAAGCAATTCCTCTTGATGATTTTTTTTTTATTTTATTTTTTTTATGAAGAACACAGTAGTTCATCATCTGAGTCCAATTTTGTTTCCATCTGGTATTGTTTCAGCTCCTTTACTCACGGTCACTTCCCCAACATCTACCAGTCCCACTATTACAGGTGAATGTGTTGCCGAACTGTAATGTGGCCTTCAAAAGAATCTTCTCCTAATTACTGTCTTCATGAAGAACACATTTATCGAGCATCTGATTTAATATCTGTTTCTACATTGTTGCTTCAGATCATTTACAACCATTCATGTCCACAACATACACTAGTTCTACTTCAACAGGTGAAAATGATTTAAGACTATTTAAAATAAATCCCTCAATGACTTTCTTTGTTGCATAACACAGTACTTCATCATCTGATTCTTATTTAACATCTGTTTTTGTTTCAGTCTCTTTACAGCCAGTCACTTCCACAACATTTACTGGTTCTACTTCTACAGGTCAGGATAATTATACTGTAGATGGAATGTGTTTCTTGATGATTTTCTTTATGAAGAACATTGTTCATCATCTGAGTGTGATTTTATATCTTTTTCTATCTGGTATTGTTTCAGCTCCTTTACACACGGTCACTTCCACAACATCTACCAGTCCCACTATTACAGGTGAATGTGTAGCTGAACTGGAATGTGGCTTTCAAGATAAGCTCCTACTAATACCCGTCTTCAAGATAAACACAATGTTTAAGCAGACTTAAATGCTGAATTTCTGCTTCCACATGTTTTGTTTCAGTTAATTTACAACCAGTCACTTGCACAACATCTACTACTTCTACTTCTACAGGTGATAATAATTTTAGACTAAATGTGACCTTTTAAAATAAATCCTTCAATGATATCCTTGTTGCTGAACACTCTTTTTTTTCATCTGATATATATTTTTTTAAATAGGTCCTATTATGCTCTTTTACAAAGTCTTGATTTTGTTTTGGGGGGCATTAGAACATGCTATACTGCTTAGTGGTTCAAAAAAAAAAAAACACATTATTTTTCACATAATTGACATTATTACAATTCCTTTCTCCCCAGCCTGGCTCAAACAGCTTGATTAGATCTTGTCCACCTTCCAAAAAACTAAATGTGTTTGTGACTGGTTAGTTGTCCCAGTAAGCTGTGATTGGCGAACAGTTTAGATGGTGTTTCAGTATTGCCCCACCCCTTGCCAAAGCAGCTGTTAGCATAATGTCAATATCAGCATACCATTTTGAGCCGGATTCATACCCCGAGAATATTGACCAAGAGGATAGATCAGAACCTTTGCATGCACAGATATTGCAAGACATATTGGAGTGGTAGCGTAAATTATTATTGTTATTATTATTTTTATTTTTTTGGCTAAATAAAATTTTAGATACAATGTCAACTACCACTTAAAAAATCTGAATTTACTATGCAAAGGTGAGCGCATTAATAATACGTATTACATTGCGGAAACACCATAGAACTTACATTTTGAAACATATTAAAACACACAACAATAAATAAAGCAGCATACTTTCAGGCTGTGATGCATATACAGCAGATTGTCCTGACAAAGTGGCAACTGCTCCGTCTTTCAGTAAAAGCTTTTTGGCAAAACCAGCTCATTTCAAATTTATTCACTTTGGAGAACATTTTCAAAAAGCTAAGTTTTCCGCTGTCTCAGTGTGGATGGAAGGCCAAAATGGAGACAAAAAGATTTGTTTTTAAACTAAATCATATTAGTGTGGACAAGGCCTAAGTCACTGGACTCAAATAACCTCCTCATTAGAAGAGAGCTCCATGAATAAACTGTGTTCAGATGGACATGGTTTCTTCTCATTATTCTCCGCTCTCTACTCTCTGCACACAGGAACATTGGCTATAGTTTGCTCCAATTAAACAGCAACTTGTGCTACACCACTACTTGCTGCATTTTTACACACAGACAAAATCGACTACAGAAGTGAGAAGGGTTATTTAATGTAGTGATGTTTGCATAGTAGTCAAGTCTTTCATGCTTTTAAAGGAATATACACTCCTTTTGAACCGCAAACATGGTTGAATATCCTTTGAATTGAACAAACCTTGGAAGTGAAATTAAATACAACTTGTGCAGAGCAGGGTTGTGAGGACCAGGATTATTAACTTCTGTTCTAGACTGAATGTGGCTTCATAAAATTTAATTCCTCTTGATTATTATTTATTATTTTTTTTTCATGAAGAACATCGTAGTTCATCATCCAATCCAATTTTGTTTCCATCTGGTATTGTTTCAGCTCCTTTACTCACGGTCACTTCCACAACATCTACCAGTCCCACTACTACAGGTAAATGTGCTGTCAAACTGGAATGTGGCCTTCAAAAGAAGCTTTTCCATCTGTTCCTGATTTAACATCTGTTTTCACATTGTTGTTTCAGATAATTTACAACCGTTCACGTCAGCAACATACACTAGTTACACTTCAACCGGTGAAAATAATTTTAGACCTTTAAAAAAGAAGTCCCTCAATTTCTTTGTTGCATAACACAGTACTTCATCGTCTGATTCTGATTTAAAATCTGTTTCCTTCTATTTTTGTTTCAGTCTCTTTACAGCCAGTCACTTCCACAACATTTAGTAGTTCTACTTCTACAGGTGAGGATAATTATAGATGGAATGTGTTTCTTTTAAAAGGGATTTTATCTTGGTGATTTTCTTCATGAACAACACCGTTCATCATCTGGGTGTGATTTTAACATCTGTTTCCATTTGGTATTGTTTCAGCTCCTTTACACACAGTCACTTCCACAACATCTACCAGTCCCACTACTACAGGTGAATGTGTAGCTGAACTGGAATGTGGCTTTCAAGAGAAGCTTCTCCTAATACCTGTCTTCATGATGAACACAGATGTTAAATCAGTCTTAAATGCTGAATTTCTGCTTCCACATGTTTTGTTTCAGTTCATTTACAACCAGCCACTTCCACAACATCTACTACTTCTACTTCAGCAGGTGAGAATAATTGCTGAACACTTTTTTTTTCATCAGATTTTTTATTTATTTATTTAGGTTCTTTAAAGACATCCTATTATGCTCTTTTACAAAGTCTTGATTTTGTTTTGGGGGGCATTAGAACATGCTCTAATGCTTAGTGGTTCAAAAAAACACATTGTTTTTCAAATAATTTACATTATCACAATTCCTTTCTCCCCAGCCTGGCTCAAACAGCTTGATTAGGTCTGGGTTTGATGAAGGCGCACCTTCCAAAAAACTAAATGTGTTTGTGACTGGTTAGTTGTCCCAGTAAGCTGTGATTGGCGAACAGTTTAGATAGTGTTTCAGTATTGCCCCACCCCTTGCCAAAGCAGCTGTTAGCATAATGTCAATATCAGCATACCAGTTTGAGCCGGATTCATACCCCGAGAATATTGACCAAGAGGATAGATCAGAACCTTTGCATGCACAGATATTGCAAGACATATTAGAGTGGTAGCCTAAATTATTAATATTATAAAAAAAAAATTTTGCAAAATAAAATTTTAGTTAAAATGTCAACAACCACTTAAAAAACTGCATTAACTATGTACAGGTAAGTGCAATTATAATTATAATAGAACTTACTTTTTGAAATGTAATAAACCACACAACAACAAATAAAGCAGCATTCTTTCAGGCTGTGATGCATATACAGCAGATTGTCCCGACAAAGTGGCAACTTCTTCGTCTTTCAGTAAAAGCTGAAAGAAAGGGCTAAGTCACCGGCCTCAAATAACCTCCTCATTAGAAGAGAGATCCATGAATAAACTGTGTTCAGATTGACATGGTTTCTTCTCATTGTTCTCCACTCTCTACTCTCTGCACACAGGAACATTGGCTATAGTTTGCTCCATTTAAACACCAATTTGTGCTACACCACTACTTGCTGCATCTTTACATGCAGACAAAAAAACAAATCCCTCAATTACTTTGTTGCATAACACAGTACTTCATCATCTGATTCTGATTTAACATCTGTTTCCTTCTATTTTTGTTTCAGTCTCTTTACAGCCAGTCACTTCCACAACATTTACTAGTTCTACTTCTATAGGTGAGCATAATTATAGATGGAATGTGTTTCTTTTAAAAGTGATTTTATCTTGATGATTTTCCTCATGAACAACACCGTTCATCATCTGGATGTGATTTTAACATCTGTTTCACTTTGGTATTGTTTCAGCTCCTTTACACACAATCACTTCCACAACATCTACCAGTCCCACTACTACAGGTGAATGTGTAGCTGAACTGAAATGTGGCCTTCCCAAGAAACTCCTAATCTGAGTCTGATTTAACACCTTTCCATGTGTTGTGTTTCAGTTCCTTTACCGCAAATCACGTCCACAGCATTTACAGGTCATACTTCTACAGGTTAGTATGATGCTGGACTTCCTTTCATCCAAGTTTTAGTGCTGATTTCTGCCTCATTCATGTTAACAGTCACTAGCACATAAGGGAGAGTGGTACACAACCTAACAACTCCTTAGATGAAAACTTTTTCAAAACTGAGATGAAAATTGTACTTTTCATCTCTTACATTTCTATTTAAGATATTTTTTTAATTTTGGTGCACTTTTTTCTCTATATAATGTTGATATGACCACAGCTAAATACCGTAAATTGTTATGCTAGCATGTCTGGAAATATTAAAACCACGTGTGTTACCATTAACTCCACATTTGTTTTTTGTTTTTTTAACTACTTATTTTTTGTGCTATTTAACTAATTTTCAATGGTTAATTTCTAAGCATCTCATTTGATTAATTCTTATGAATTTTTATGTGTTTAATTTAATCAATAATATTGCTTGTAATCTGCCACAATTTTGTTAAGTAAATATATTGTATTATTTTTAACAGTGTACTTTCAGGCTGTGATGCATATACAGCAGATTGTCCCGACAAAGTGGCAACTGCTCCGTCTTTCAGTAAAAGCTTTTTGGCAAAACCAGCACTTGCATCATCATTTTCAAACTTATCCACTTTGGAGAACATTTTAAAAAAGCTCAGTTTTCCTTGACTAAAAACGCTGTCTCAGTGTGGACGGATTGCCAAAATGGAGACAAAAAGATGCGTTTTTAAACTTAAACATATTGGTTTGGACAAGGCCTAAGTCACCTTATATATTGTAGCGTTCTCAGACAAGGACGAGGCGTTTTAATAAACAAGGGGTGTTTATTTGGGCTGTTGTCGGCCACAACCCACGCCGTACACATCCCGACTTCCAAGAGAACCACACTTGAACCAGCGAGGCACTCTTCTCCCCCTCGTTTCTCTTCATTTCCCCTTACACACACACAGGGGCGGAGCCTCTTTTCAGATCCAACTTGAACATCCAATAACAGTTCGCAACACAAAAATTAATAAAGTGCAACATTAACATAAAGCACATTGTTATCTAAAACACAACAACATTTTGAACATGCTATAATATATATAATAACCACCTCTTTAGAAGAGAGCTCCATGAATAAACTGTGTTCAGATGGACATGGTTTCTTCTCATTGTTCTCCGCTCTCTACTCTCTGCACACAGGAACATTGGCTATAGTTTGCTCCATTTAAACACCAATTTGTGCTACCCCACTAGTTGCTGCATCTTTACACGCAGACAAAATTTACTACAGAAGTGAGAAGAGTTATTTAATGAAATAATGACGTTTGCAGAGTAGTCAAGTCTTTCATGCTTTGAAAGGAATATACGCTCCTTTTGAACTGCAAACATGGTTGAATATCCTCTCAATGGAACAAACCTTGTGAAACATACTAAATACAACTTGTGCAGACCAGGGGGTTGTGATGACCAGAATTATTTCCTTCTTTTCTAGACTGAATGTGGCTTCTTAAAGTTAATTCTCTTGATGTTTTTTTTTTTGTTGTTGTTGTTTGTTTGTTTTTTTTTTGTTTTTTTTTTCATGAAGAACAGCATTCCATCATTTGAGTCTGATTTTTTTTCCATTTGGTATTGTTTCAGCTCCTTTACTCACGGTCACGTCCGCAACATCTACCAGTCCCACTACTACAGGTGAATGTGCTGTCAAACTGGATTGTGGCTTTAAAAAATAATTATTGTCTTCATGAAGAATACAGTTATCGAGCATCTGATTTAATCTGTTTATACATTGTTGCTTCAGATCAATTACAACCATTCATGTCCACAACATACACTAGTTCTTCTTCAACAGGTGAAAATGCTTTAAGACCATTTAAAAGAAATCCCTCAATTACTTTCTTTGTTGCATAACACAGTACTTCATCATCTGATTCTTATTTAACATCTGTTTTTGTTTCAGGCTCTTTACAACCAGTCACTTCCACAACATTTACTGGTTCTACTTCTACAGGTCAGGATAATTATACTGTAGATGTAATGTGTTTCTTGATTATTTTCTTTATGAAGAACATTGTTCATCATCTGAGTGTGATTTAATATCTGTTTCTGTCTGGTATTGTTTCAGCTCCTTTACACACGGTCACTTCCACAACATCTACCAGTCCCACTATTACAGGTGAATGTGTTGCCGAACTGTAATGTGGCTTTCAAGAGAAGCTCCTACTAATACCCGTCTTCAAGATAAACACAATGTTTAAGCAGACTTAAATGCTGAATTTCTGCTTCCACATGTTTTGTTTCAGTTCATTTACAACCAGTCTCTTCCACAACATCTACTACTTCTACTTCAGCAGGTGAGAATAATTTTAGACTAAATGTGACCATTTAAAATAAATCCTTCAATGTTATCCTTGTTGCTGAACACTTTTTTTTCATCTGAGATTTTTTTTTTTTTTTTTTTTTTAAGTTTCTTTAAAGAGGTCCTATTATGCTCTTTTACAAAGACTTGATTTTGTTTTGGGGGGCATTAGAACATGCTATAATGCTTAGTGGTTCAAAAAAACACATTATTTTTCACATAATTGCATTATTACAATTCCTTTCTCCCCAGCCTGGCTCAAACAGCTTGATTAGATCTTGTCCACCTTCCAAAAAACTAAATGTGTTTGTGACTGGTTAGTTGTCCCAGTAAGCTGTGATTGGCGAACAGTTTAGATAGTGTTTCAGTATTGCCCCACCCCTTGCCAAAGCAGCTGTTAGCATAATGTCAATATCAGCATACCAATTTGAGCCGGATTCATACCCCGAGAATATTGACCAAGAGGATAGATCAGAACCTTTGCATGCACAGATATTGCAAGACATATTAGAGTGGTAGCGTAAATTATTATTATTATTATTATTATTATTATTATTTTGGCTAAATAAAATTTTAGATACAAAGTAAACAACCACTTAAAAAACTGCATTTACTATTTACAGGTAAGCGCAATTATAATATGTATTACATTGCAGAAACGGCATAGAACTTAAACTATGAAACGTAATAAAACACACAACAACAAATAAAGCAGCATACTTTCAGGCTGTGATGCATATACAGCAGATTGTCCCGAGAAAGTGGCAACTGCTTCATCTTTCAGTAAAAGCTTTTTGGCAAAACCAGCACATTTTAAATTTATCCACTTTGGAGAACATTTTAAAAAAGCTCAGTTTTCCTTGACTAAAAATGCTTTCTCAGCGTGGACGGAAGGCCAAAATGGAGACAAAAAGATGTGTTTTTAAACTAAAACATATTAGTGTGGACAAGGGCTAAGTCACTGGCCTCAAATAACCTCCTCATTAGAAGAGAGCTCCATGAATAAACTGTGTTCAGATGGACATGGTTTCTTCTCATTGTTCTCCACTCTCTACTCTCTGCACACAGGAACATTGGCTATAGTTTGCTCCATTTAAACACCAATTTGTGCTACACCACTACCTGCTGCATCTTTAAACGCAGACAAATAAAGAAATCCCTCAATTTCTTTGTTGCATAACACAGTACTTCATCATCTGATTCTGATTTAACATCTTAACTTCTGTTTTTGTTTCAGTCTCTTTACAGCCAGTCACTTCCACAACATTTACTAGTTCTACTTCTACAGGTGAGGATAATTATAGATGGAATTTGTTTATTTTAAAAGGGATTTTATCTTGATGATTTTCCTCATGAACAACACCGTTCATCATCTGGATGTGATTTTAACATCTGTTTCACTTTGGTATTGTTTCAGCTCCTTTACACACAATCACTTCCACAACATCTACCAGTCCCACTACTACAGGTGAATGTGTAGCTGAACTGAAATGTGGCCTTCCCAAGAAACTCCTAATCTGGAGTCTGATTTAACTCCTTTCCATGTGTTGTGTTTCAGTTCCTTTACCACAAATCACGTCCACAGCATTTACAGGTCATACTTCTACAGGTTAGTATGATGCTGGACTTCCTTTCATCCAAGTTTTAGTGCTGATTTCTGCCTCATTCATGTTAACAGTCACTAGCACATAAGGGAGAGTGGTACACAACCTAACAACTCCTTAGATGAAAACTTTTTCAAATCTGAGATGAAAATGTTACTTTTCATCTCTTAAATTAAAGGAGGAGGGGGGGGGGTGAAATGCTATTTCATGCATACTGAGTTTTTTACACTGTTAAAGAGTTGGATTCCCATGCTAAACATGGACAAAGTTTCAAAAATTAAGCCCCGCTCGGAGCGATTCGTTGCTGCTGCTGCTCTCGTTCAGTTTCAGCCTCGGGATCTGATTCTGGATCATAAATATACGCTGAATCTGACTGTTAGCCATGGTTTGTTTTGGATTATGTTTTTTTCCCTCAAGGTAATGTCACAGCTTCCAAACGCTCTCAACGCAAAAGCCTACTGGCGCTCGTGATTCTTTAGCTCCGCCCACACGTCACGCCTCCAGTCGGAAGTGTTTTTCCGGGAAAAAAACGGTGCAGACTATCTTTCTCTTATAAATATAAAAAAACTAAAGACTTTTTGGAGTTATGAAGGATGCAGTACTACTCTATAGGTACTCAAGATTAACAGGATATTGAGTGAAAACAAGCATTTCACCCCCCCTTTAAGATATTTTTTTAATTTTGGTGCACATTTTTCTCTATATAGTGTTGATATGACCAAAGGTTAAATACTGTAAATTGTTATGCTAGTGTGTCTCGAAATATTTAAACCACGTGTGTTACCATTAACTCCTCATTTGTTTGTGCCCCGCACTCCCCTATTCATTTAATTTGTACAAATGAGTTAAATTTGATTTTTTTTTTTCTTTTCTCTTCATGTTACATATAATATTACTCTCCTTACTTAAATGAACGTACTCTGCAAATAGGGCTTAACTTTGTAACAGGGTCATTAAAAATGGGCAAAGCACACAATCACAGGATTTGTATTACTTGGTGATCTCTGGTCATTTGTAATAATTTTGGAGGTTGTCTGTAATCTTAATCCTGTGCCAATTGGCCAGAAAAAAATCCCCTGCAAACTACCTACCATATTTCACTGAAGACCGAGATCCTGTGATAATATTAGTCCCATGCAAATCAGCATCTTTGTGATTTGGCCATGATCTTGCGGGATAGTATATAATTTTTTCAATGTTTTTGTGTCCTGTGTGCCTTATCCATTCTTCACAAAAATTGATAAGGCACACAGGTGGAGTGTTTTGATAGTGTTTTGGGTGCTGGATCATATCGCTATACACCAAACTACAATTTGCAGAAAGAGAAGCTGAAACCCATCAGAAGAGCAAAAGCAAAAGAATGATGACATGTATAGCAGCATGCGGAACATTCTCCTTTCTAAGATATAATGTTACAGTACACAAAGTCTTCACATCATATGTAGTTGATAAGTCAGTAAATTCATGTAGAATCACAGGCTTTGTTTATCCCGTGTGAATGCACCACACAAAATTATGTGTGTGTGTGTGTGTGTGTGGTGGGGAAATCACACAAGGTACTCAGATAATGCTGATCCCATGCGAACTGGGAATTAGTCTCATCTTCAGTATTAAGAATTTTTTTTTTTTTTTTTTAATGTAATTAGCTATGCTTGTATATATTATCATGCTTTAAGATAAAGTGTTTCATAATTATTACATATGGTTTCACATTTTATCTGATTTCAGTTTGAAGCTTTCCGATTGAAGTTTGGTGTCTTTTATCTCAATGAGACATTATTATTTTTTGCACATTTTAGAAAAGACACATAAATAAATACATAACCTACTTATATCACTGACTGTAAAAGTATGTTCCATTTTGTAGTGTAAGATCCCCTATAGTAAGGACGACCCACTGGCCCAACAACGTAATCCAACAATGCGTGTAGGTCTTTTACTTAATTTATCAGTATTTAGTTTAAATTTTATTAGCTTGGTTTAATTTTACTCAAATGTTCAGTGATCATTAAATGTAGGCTGTATTCCTAAGAACTGATCACAAATATTGTTTTTGTATTTATCTAGATATTTGAATAATCAAATGTCCCATGTTACCCAATGTCGCATTTGAGTTGCGTGGATCTCATGATCACAAATTTCCCAGTCCGATTTTAGTCGGAGGGTGTAGGTTGGCTAATGACCTCTTGATCAAAAGTGTAGCTTACTTGGTCTTGTCCCATTCAACTTAAATCAGTGACAGACAGAAATCAAAAGGTCTCCAATGATATGCCTACTACTCCATTCATCCAAGAGCCTTCAGTTTGCTTTAATTCTGGCCATAAATTTGAGGTAACACTTGTAATTTACAGGTCCTTCTAAAAAAAATTAGCATATTGTGATAAAAGTTCATTACTTTCCATAATGTAATGATAGAAATTAAACTTTCATATATTTTAGATTCATTGCACACCAACTGAAATATTTCAGGTCTTTTATTGTTTTAATACTGATGATTTTGGCATACAGCTCATGAAAACCCAAATTTCCTATCTCAAAAAATTAGCATATCATGAAAAGGTTCTCTAAACGAGCTATTAACCTAATCATCTGAATCAACTAATTAACTCTAAACAACTGCAAAAGATTCCTGAGGCTTTTAAAAACTCCAGCCTGGTTCATTACTCAAAACTGCAATCATGGGTAAGACTGCAGACCTGACTGCTGTCCAGAATGGTAAATGGTAAATGGACTGCATTTATATAGCGCTTTCAACAGACCACATGGCCATCCAAAGCGCTTTACAATTTGCCTCACATTCACCCATTCACACACACATTCACACACCGACAGCGGTGTCTGCCATACAAGGCGCCATCCAGCTCGTCGGGAGCAGCTGGGGTTAGGTGTCTTGCTCAAGGACACCTCGACACTTGGTCAGGTGGAGCCGGAGATCGAACCACCAACCTTCCAGTTTATAGACAACCTACATGAGCCACTGCCACCCCATCATTGACACCTTCAAGCGAGAGGGTAAGACACAGAAAGAAATGTCTGAATGAATAGGCTGTTCCCAGAGTGCTGTATCAAGGCACCTCAGTGGGAAGTCTGTGGGAAGGAAAAAGTGTGGCAAAAAACGCTGCACAACGAGAAGAGGTGACCGCACCCTGAGGAAGATTGTGGAGAAGGACCGATTCCAGACCTTGGGGGACCTGCGGAAGCAGTGGACTGAGTCTGGACTAGAAACATCCAGAGCCACCGTGCACAGGCTTGTGCAGGAAATGGGCTACAGAGAAGCAGCACTGGACTGTTGCTCAGTGGTCCAAAGTACTTTTTTCGGATGAAAGCAAATTTTGCATGTCATTCGGAAATCAAGGTGCCAGAGTCTGGAGGAAGACTGGGGAGAAGGAAATGCCAAAATGCCTGAAGTCCAGTGTCAAGTACCCACAGTCAGTGATGGTCTGGGGTGCCATGTCAGCTGCTGGTGTTGGTCCACTGTGTTTTATCAAGGGCAGGGTCAATGCAGCCAGCTATCAGGAGATTTTGGAGCACTTCATGCTTCCATCTGCTGAAAAGCTTTATGGAGATGAAGATTTCGTTTTTCAGCACGACCTGGCACCTGCTCACAGTGCCAAAACCACTGGTAAATGGTTTACTGACCATGGTATTACTGTGCTCAATTGGCCTGCCAACTCTCCTGACCTGAACCCCATAGAGAATCTGTGGGATATTGTGAAGAGAAAGTTGAGAGACGCAAGACCCAACACTCTGGATGAGCTTAAGGCCGCTATCGAAGCATCCTGGGCCTCCATAACACCTCAGCAGTGCCACAGGCTGATTGCCTCCATGCCACGCCGCATTGAAGCAGTCATTTCTGCAAAAGGATTCCCGACCAAGTATTGAGTGCATAACTGAACATAATTATTTGAAGGTTTACTTTTTTTTTGTATTTAAAACACTTTCCTTTTATTGGTCGGAAGAAATATGCTAATTTTTTGAGATAGGAATTTTGGGTTCTCATGAGCTGTATGCCAAAATCATCAGTATTAAAAGAATAAAAGACCTGAATTATTTCAGTTTGTGTGCAATGAATCTAAAATATATGAAAGTTTAATTTTTATCATTACATTATGGAAAATAATGAACTTTTATCACAATATGCTAACTTTCGAGAAGGACCTGTAGCTTTTTATTTGTCAAGTAAACCTGTATCATGTCAATTACAGAATTAAACAATTATAAGCCAAATCAGAAAGGATAATGCATATGTGAATCACATCGTATCCGCATGGAAATTCTATGCTCCTGTACATGGATCACTGCACCTATTGGGCTAAATGTTCCATGTACCTAAGACTTAAACTACTTCAGTCTGTGTGCATTTAATTTATTTAATACACAGGTTTCACAATTTGAGTTGAATTACTGAAATAAATGAAGTTTTCGACGACATTCTAATCATGTGTGATTCATGAAACACTCATATGCCAACAATCCCATCATACGAATGATCATGCATTGATTGATGTGGCAGCTAAAACTAACATAATTTTAATATCACGCCCCTAAAAACACCCCGGTTTCTAAGCCTTGCCCCTAGAGTTTATGACATGGAGAAATGTGACCAGGCCAAAAAGAGGAAATAATCTCATGAAAAAGAAATTGATCTTACTACAGAAACACCCACTTAAAACTTGAACTTAAATAGTTTAAGTATATTAATACTGCAAAATACAGTACAGAAGTTATTAAAAGTTCAAATTAAGGAGGGGAAGGAGTATTTGAAGTTAAAAATGGACCAAAAATTAAAACAAAATAATGTGAGAAAGGCATGGAATGAATTAAACAGGATGTATTGTAATGGAAATAGAGTACAGGGATATACTGCCTCTGGTGGTCAAATGGGGATGGATGAAATTAACATATATGTTTGAATAGATTTAATGGAGGATCTAGTGTTTTAAAATTTCCCTTCTGGATGGTATATGGCTGAGCTCCTATTTAGACCCCCCTTCAGTTTTAAGTTTGCCGTATTGATGGAACAAGTAAGAATTAGGTTAAGGAGAATTAAAAAGAAGAAATCTGCTGGCCCTGATGGTATCAGTGATGGAGTTCTTCAAAGCTGTGCTGATCAAATCTGCTGGGTGATTTATTATTTTAATTTGTGCTTGTGCTTGGAAAGGGTACCCGTATTATGAAAGAAATCCATAAAATGTCAAATGTGTAGTACCAGTCCTTAGGAAAATTAACCCCACTTCTAGTGCATTCAACACTATCCAGCCAGCATTACTCAAGAATAAGTTAGAAAATACTGTATTACACCAGATAAATGAGACGAGTCTAAATAAATAAAGATAATCATTTTAGAGTTAACCTGTTTAACTCCTAACATTGTGAATGGCTAACGCAAATTTGTTTTCATCTTCTTCAAAAATGAAGGGCATTTTCTCAGTATCACTGAGTTCAGTACATGATGGAATCAGTGCTTCAAATCCTGGGACAAATGTTCCCCTCACATTGTGATATTAAGGACAAATCAGCGGAAAGTTTTTCTCGTCCTCTATTTGTTGTAGATCACCGAGTCTACAGATCCTATGCTATTGCTCTGTATATGTCTGTCTGTATTCTCTCTATTTCTAAATCATGGTTACTTAATCTGTATTTGGAGAGGATTCGACTTTCTTTTTAAATGGTTTTATGAATAATTGGCAAATTTAGTGGTTCTGTTTTGGGTTGAGCAACATTGGAGTTTATTTTGAGTCATCATATTTTAATACCAAAATTGATATTTAGTATTTTGGAACATCTAACACCAGTCCTTAGTGGGCTTGCAAAAACATGTAAATAATCTTGTTTTTATTTAGGACTTACTTTCTGTTTTTGTTTTTCTCATAAAAGTAATATCTCTGTCTTATCCAAATTTAAAATGAGAAAATTATTGAAATATATAGTTGAGTGTCATCATGAATTCATGAAGACTATTCCCATTGCAGGTCTGATCCTCATGTCGCTAGAAGAATGCAGGGTAAGTTGTTGCGGTGTTAATTTCTGAAATTGTAATTGGAGGGTTGGAATTATATTAATCAATTGAAACAACACCACAATAAAACCGTATAATGTGTACCGTTTTGTATTTTTGTTATTGTTGGTTCTTTGCATATACTTTGTAGACACAATTCATTTTTAAAACCGTTATCAAAATCACAAAATACTCCATAGTCCACTTTCAAATTAATTTATAAAGCTAATTTGTGATTTCAGACCACAGGACGGTGTAAAGATCTTCTTGACAATATAGAGAACATGACGGCAGAAGTGCTTCCATTGACAGTAAGAAAATAAGACAACATAATCACTATTTGTCACTTAAAAGAAATTATCATGCAGCAAAGCTTTACAAATAATCCTGTTTATATGATCTCTAAAATAGAATGTGACCAGCATTTTGAATGTGGTCCTCAAAACGTCAGGCATGATTTCGGAGTCATCATCAGCTGACAAACTGATTTCAGATGGAAACCGTTTTTTAAAAGCCAGTGAGAAACTTGTGTCCATGCTCGTAAAACCAACAAACATAAGTGACAATGTCAGTTTTACTCTTGACACTTTGGGTAAGTAAAAAGCTAAATGTGAATAAACAGTGAAATTACTGACTTAATGTGATTAAGTCTAGAAATACTTTTAAATAACTTCTGACATTTTCAGATGACCTTATTGTAAATACATTTTCATTCACACATCTGTACTTTTTAATCAGAGGTAGAAATCTTCATGGTTGGACCACAGGTAACCCTAGAGAAAATCCCTAGACTTAACACAACAAAATCTTCTGTGGACATCGATCTCATTGGTATTGCCAAGAACAACATTGAAACAAGTATGTTAAATATTATGTGAATTTATATATATATATATATATATATATATATATATATATATATATATATATATATATAAATATATATTTACTTAAGGTTATTTAATGTTTAGTTGAATTTAAGTTTTTATTTGAAATGGTATTTATGTGTTTCTGTCACTCAGGATCAGCTGCTGTGGCTTTCATGAGCTACAACACGATGGAGAATCTACTGAAGCCAGACTTCTTTAACACACCAGAAGACATGTTTAAAACCATGATGTCCACTGTGATCTCAGCTACTCTTCCCAAAACCAACTACACTAAACTCACCAAACCAGTCAACTTCACCTTGAGACACATCAGAGTGAGAGACTGAAATGTGTTTGTCCAACTTGAGAAATAATGAAAAAATCTGAAAATACTTATTCAATCAATCAATCACCTTTATTTATTTAGCGCTTTACACAAAATACATTGCGTCAAAGCACTGAACAACATTCATTTGGAAAACAGTGTCTCAATAATGCAAAATGATAGTTAAAGGCAGTTCATCATTGAATTCAGTTATGTCATCTCTGTTCAGTTTAAATAGTGTCTGTGCATTTATTTGCAATCAAGTCAATGATATCGCTGTTGATGATTCAGTACTTATTCACTTTTATATTATGTTCCTTCTTTATTTTGCAGGATTTTGATCCCAGTGGTTCTCTGTCCTGTGTGTACTGGAATATCAGCGAGTGGATTGTAGATGGATGTTCTGTTTTAGAGACCAACAGCAGCTACACTGTGTGTTCATGTGTTCATCTGTCCACATTCGCTCTCATCATGCAAACCAGCTGTGCACCAGAGGTACTGAACATTTCTAGTGAACTAGTGAACACTGAAGAACAGCACAGATTTGGCACTCATGAACTCTGACATGTTTCCACAGAGTGACCCACTGCTGGATCTGTTGAATTTGGTGTGTGTGATCGTGGGGCTGGTGTTCTTCAGTTTGGCCCTGTTGACCTTTGCCTTTTGTCAGTGGAGCCCTGGAGTGAATAATGTGGCTCGAATCAACATCTGCATCAGTCTTCTGCTGGCTCACCTTCTGTTCCTGCTCACACAGCAGTTCCTGAATCTCATACAGCGTCAGAAGGTGAGAATGATGAAGAAGCCCTACAGCTCAACACAGCATCACTGAGAATCATCATAACCCTCTCTCATGATCTCCAGGTGTTGTGTGCCGTGATCTCAGGCCTTCTGCACTTCCTCTTTCTCTCCGGCTTTGTGTGGATGTTCATTGAAGCTGTGCTGCTCTTCATCTGTGTGAAGAACCTATCACAGATCAGCTCCATTAATAGAAAGGTTCTTAGCAGTGGATTCCTGTGTGTGCTTGGATATTTGGTTGCTCTGGCTGTGGTGGCCGTGTCTGTTGTGGTGGATCCTAATGGATATGGAAGTGAAAAGTGAGTTTAAATTGAGTGACTCATTGCTCATCATCTTTACCCATGTTTGTTTGCTGATTATTTTATGTATCTCCCCCCAAATAGGTGCTGGATGAAAATAGATAAAGGCTTCATTTCAAGATTTCTGGGACCTGTTTGCATGATACTAATGGTAAAAGCATTGCTCACGAGTTTGTATTAGATAGAAAACAATAAAATTATATATGTGTGTGTAGAGTGCATTCAGAAATTATTCAGACCCGCTTCACTTTTTTCAATTTTGCTATGCTGCAGCCTGATTCTACATTTGTTTAAATATTTTTTTTTCTCATTAACTGTGCACTCCATACCTCATAATGAAAGCAGAATTTTAGAAATGTCTTTTAATTTCTTAAAAAGAAAAAACTGAAATGTCACATTTACATAAGTATTCATACCCTGTACTTAGTTGAAGCACCTTTGGCACCAATTACAGCCTTGCGTCTTCTTGGGTATGACATAACCAGCTTTACACACCTGGACTGGGGGATTTTCTGCCATTTCTTTTTTGCAAATCTTCTCAAGCTTGGTCAGCTTTGATGGGGACCTTTATGGACAGCCATTTTTTAGGTCTCTCCAGAGATGTTCGATAGGGTTCGAGTCAGGGCTATGGCTGGGCCACTCCAAGACATTCACAGAGTTGTTCCTAAGCCTCTCCTGTGTTGCCATTGGCTGTGTGCTTAAGGTCATTGTCATGTTGGAAGGTGAGGCTTCAGCCCAGTCTGAGGTCCTGATCATTGTGGAACAGGTTCAATGAGGATATCTCTGTACTTTGCTTCATTCAGCTTTCTCTCAACCCTGACCAGTCTCCCAGTCCCTGCCACTGGAAAACACCCCCACAGTATGAGGCTGTTAACAGCATGCTTTACTTTTGGGATGGTACTCTGCAGGTGATAAGCAAATGAGTCCCAAATGTGTGTAAGTACATCTTCGTTCTTTCGGTTGGTGTCATTGTCATTGACGCAAGTTGTTTTCAGATGATGCTTAGAATTGAGGTTCATCAGACCAGATTATCTTCTCAGAGTCTGAGGGTCCTTTAGATGTTGTTGGGTTTTTCTTTTTTTCTTATTTTTTTTTTTTTGCAAAGTCCAAGTCTGTTTTCATATCTCTTCAGTGAGTAGAGGATTGAGTTTGGCTACTGCCATAAAGCCCAGATCGGTGAAGTGTTGCAGTGATGTTTGTTCTTCTGTAGGTTTCTCTCATCTACATATGATCATGGAGCTCAACTATAGTGACCATCCGATTTTTGGTCACTAGTGTAGACTATGCCTTTCCATGAGTTGTTCAGTTTGGCTGGGCATCCAGCTTTCGGAAGAGTCCTGGTTATCCCGAACTTATCACAGAAAATGATGTTTCTACAATATTTAATCGTAGCTTATAAGTGGTGATCAGTTTATGTGCAAATGACAGGAATTTTCAGAAAAAGTTATACAAGACAGAGTCAACCAGACGATTAACATTATTAACAGCAGTTATAATGTGATTGTTTAGTAAGTAGCAATATTTGTTAGTTCTGTTTGTTGATTCAATGTTAGCATCATCTGAGGTCCTCTGAGGGTCAGCATCATCTCTTCTCAGGTGTTCTGGATCCAGACTGGAGCTTGTGTAAATCTGTGGCAAAACAGAGAAACAAATAGAGACATCATTAGCATAGCTGCTGATCCAACAAAGTAAAATTAATTATTTTCACTCAAGCTAAAGAATAAGAATGCGCGTTTGATCAGATACAACTGCAGTCACTAATTATGAGATGCATTATTCAAATACTTGCCAAAAGAGATGTGTTTTTAATCTAGATTTAAACAGAGAGAGTGTGTCTGAACCCCGAACATTATCAGGAAGGCTATTCCAGAGTTTGAGAGCCAAATGTGAGAAAGCTCTACCTCCTTTAGTGGACTTTGCTATCTTAGGAAGGATAAGTCCTAAGGCTAGTTAGCTACGCAGGAGCTAAACCATTAAGGGCCTTATAGGTAAGTAATGGTTTAGCTCCTGCGTACCTAACTAGCCTTATACCACGTTACAATCCATCACGCTCCCTAAGGTCTCAAAACGCTGATACAGAACTTAATAGGTAGCCAGTGCAGAGACTGTAAAATTGGGGTAATATGATAATATTTTCTTGACCTGGTAAGGACTCTAGCTGCTGCATTTTGGACTACCTGTAGCTTGTTTATTGAAGATGCAGGACAACCACCAAGAAGTGCATTAAAATAGTCCAGTATAGAGGTCATGAATGCATGAACAAGCTTTTTTTTTTTTTTTTTTGCATCAGAAACGGGTAACAGGTTTCGTAGCTTGGCAATGTTTCTGAATCATCAGTGCCACAGAAATTATTTTGTAACCTTCCCCAGATTTATGGCTGGATAGGATCCTGTCTCTGAGCTCTGCAGGCAGTTCCTTTGACCTCATGGCTTGATTCTCGCTCTGATATGCATTGTCAGCTGTGAGTCATTTTATAGAGAGGTGTGTGCCTTTCCAAATCATGTACAATCAATTTCAATTACCACAGGTTGACTCCAATCAAGGTGTAGAAACATCTAAAAAAATTATCAAGAGAAATGGGAGGCACCTGAGCTAAATTTCAAGTGTTGTTGCAAAGGGTCTGAACACTTATGTAAATGTGATATTACATTTTTTTCTCTTTAATAAACTTACAAACATTCCTAAAATTCTGTTTTAACTTTGTCATTATGCTGTACGGAGTGTAGATTCATTAGAAAACAAATGAATTTAAACAATTGTAATCTCAGGCTGCAACATAGCAACATTTAAAAATATAATTTCTGAATGTACTGTGTGTGTGTGTGTGTGTGTATATATATATATATATATATATATATATATATATATATATATATATATATATATATATATATATATATATATATATATATATATATATATATATATATATATACTGTATGTCCAATAGCACTGTGATATACATATTATTATTTTTATATATTTTTTTGCTCTGCAGTCAAACATGATTCTCTTCATCAAAATCATCATCAGTTTAAACTCAACTCTAAAAAATCTCAATGCCGAAGTCTCACAGATGAAACAAACCAAGTAACAAACATTTATGATTTAATAACTCTATAAAAATAACATATAGAAAATGAGGACATTAACTTTCTCTGTTTCTCTGCAGGGTTATGGTGTTTAAAACACTTGGGCAGTTTGTGGTTCTTGGTTGCTCCTGGATTCTGGGTTTCTTCACTAATTGCAGTAAGGTGTTGGAGATCCTCTTCCTGATCTTGAACTCTCAGCAGGGAACCTTCATCTTCCTGATCTACTGTGTCCTCAATAATAAGGTTACACATGTTTCCATCCTACTTAATAATAAATCATTTCATTTGTACCACAGACAGTAAATGAAAGAAAAGTAAAGCAGCAGTATTTACTTCTCAAAATTAAAATCTAGTCGTTAAAAAAAACTTTCTGTTTACCTTTTTAATGTAAAAAAAAAATGCAATGCTCCAGTTGCTAATGTAACCAAATGAATGAAATTGCATGAAACGTCCTTTGGGAGAAATTCTGTTTCCTCTTAAAACTGAAACCTGATTTGTTAAAGTTCATGTAGCTGCACATAAAAATGGCATTTCTGCCCAGTAAAATGGGTGGGGCCAACTGCATATATAAAGCTGGCACTGGGTGTCATTTCAGAATCTTTCGACTGATGACCAACTGCGTTGACTTGCTTTTTCAGCTTCATAGTATGTACACATTTTTACCGTTCTCATTCCTATTATCTCAGGAAACCAAGGTTACATTGTAACCAAAGCATTCCATCTCAAAATGTTCTCTCACATTGTGTGAACAACATTTTGGGGAACAATTTCCAATAGCACTGTGCTTAAGAATGGGTGAATGAGAGAGTGCTCCATGTGCCAAGCTCCAACGAGCCTGATATGAGAGTCCTAAAGGAAGCATGAGCACAACAGGCCTGGAATCAGTCAGACCCTATAAAAAATATCCTTGACCACTAGCAGGGACACAGGATGACTAGCTGTACAAAATCCATGCCTGAAGGGCAGGGACCTCTGGGTTATAAAAGGTAGGTAGACAGGTAAACAGGAGATGATCTTCATGCTCAAGGAAAAAGATTCTGATGAAATGGCACTCAGTACTGACTTGCAGTTGGTCCTACCCATTTTGAAAGAATACAATTCTATTTGTTCATGCAGCTACATGAACCATTAACAAATCAGGCATTATTATTGGGAGTAAACAGAGTTCCCAAAATGCTTTTTAAAAGGGAACTTCATTTTTGTTCATGAGTTTTATAAGTCACTCAGCTCCTCTCGTCTCATTCTTGTCCAGGTCAGGCAGCAGTACAGGAAGTTCTTCAGATATCTTTGCAGTATCAAACAACAGGACTACAGCATAATGTTCAAGAAGTAAAAAAGTACTGCTAAAGTGTCAATAATATACAGGTTAATGTATGTTTCTTTTTAAATACAAAGCATAATTAATGTTTTTGAATAATGTTATTCAAAACTTTATCTTTTTTGTTAATGTTATATTAAATAAATATATTACTAGTGTACTTATAGTAGAGCTGACTAATAATGGCAAAAAAGAGGGCAACCTTTTCACCTTGAAAAATCTTACTAAATAAATTTAGTTTTCTTAACATAAAAGCTTTGTTTACTTTATATAAACCTTATATTAATTATTGAATAAATGCTTTAATAAAATGCCCATGCTCATATGACTTTAAATACACACAGCAAAAAAATCTGAGTGAAACTAACTCTGCTGTGAGTACATGTGAGACCGCACTCAAGAGTGTGAAAGTGTTAAAATAGGAGTGTTAAATTTACACTGAAGCAGAGTTAAAGTTAATGAGATAATTAAGTGATTAATTGAGTGATGATTGACCATTATTGACGGTACCTGGTGTTAACATGCAGAATCAACAAAGATGAAAATCACTATTTTAATGGTGTCACCATTATAGTGGTCAGTGTTTGCATTAGTTGGCCTCTTTACCCCTAAAATGTTAAAGTCAGATTTTAATTGGCTGTTATAACTGAGTTATAAAACTGATGGACAAGCAAAGACTATTGTTATTCCTGAGCTACTGAGTTAAAGTTACACTGTTAATTATTGCAGCCCTATGATTCTTCAACAAAGTATTTCCAGCATTTTAAATACAATCTGAGGAAAGTTGTTCAAAAATCTTTCAAAAGAGTATTTCCGTTAGACATGCAAACATCAAGAATCAACCTGTGAATCTCAACAATGGTGAAAATCAAAAAAAAGCATGTTGCAGTGCATTCTGGGTGCCACCTATCAAAATTAATCCATGACTCCCATGATGCATTGCGGCATGAATAAATTATTAACTGAATTGTTTCAGTAACTTTCTTTATTCTTACTAGTCTATTTTTTATGTTCCTTTTAGTAGTTTGTTTACTAATCACAAGGTTGTTATAATCAATGAGATCAATCAAATCTGTTTAGGCATTAATTAAGTTTGGTGAATGCCCATGTTTTGATTTTTTTCTCGTCTGTTTGTTACAATTCAGCTGTAACAGCCAAACCAAATCTGACTTTAAAAATGTTAGGCTCAAGAGCCCAACTAAAGCAAACACTGACCACTATAATGGTGACATAGAAATAGTGATTTTCATCTTTGGTGATTCTGCATGTTAACATCATGTCTCGTCTATAATGGTCAATCATCTCTCAATTAATCACTTAATTATCTCATTAACTTTAACTCAGCTTCAGTGTTAATTTAACACTCCTATTTTAACACTTTCACACTCCTGAGTGTGGTCTCACATGTACTCCCTACAGAGTTAATTTCACTCTGGATTTTTTGCTGTGCAGGATCATTGTTAAAAAAAAGTTTAGATGTTGTATCTCAACAACTCTACTCACGACTTAAATAGTTTTAAAACATTTTTGTATATTGAAAGGGACTTTGAAAATATGTTTTCCAGCTGAACAATTTATTAAACATGCTGTACTTGTACCTTAGCCATGTTTTCATGAAAAAATAAATATGGCACTACCTTGACTAAGGTTTATTTCATATTACTTTGTATTATGTTAATTATCTTGTATTCATTATAATTTATTTCAGATATCTTGGTCTTTATAACCGTAACATGGTAGTCAACCAAAGCTGGTAATGTATTGCTGTGGTGCTGTGAAGGAGCAGATCTGCAGATTAGAATATAATCTTTGGGCAGAAAAAAAATAAACAAAAGATGTTTCTGGTGATTCTAGTAATATTGTCTAAATTTCTGAAGGATACTGCATGCATGCTAGTAATGTCCATTTGTACCATATAATTAAAGGTTGAAAAGATTGCATCCTTTACACCATGTAAGACCACCGCTGTACATGCTCATACTTTTCAGTTGGACACGATTTCTAAAAATCCTTTCTTTGTATTGGTCTTAAGTAATATTCTATTCTTCTGAGATACTGAATTTGGGATTTTCCTTAGTTATCAGTTATATAATCATCAAAATTAAAGAAATAAACATTTGAAATATATCAGTCTGTGTGTAATTAATTAATATAATATACAAGTTTCACTTTTTGAATGGAATTAGTGAAATAAATCAACTTTTTGATGATATTCTAATTTTATGACCAGCATCTGTACTTTTAAATAACAAAAAAATGTCATGTCATCATACTGAGCATGCATTATCTGCAGGTTATTATATTTGCATGAGCTCTTTCTAAACCTTTATCTTTAGAATTCTGTTTTTGGACTTTTTGTTGTTGTTACAGTCGCTCTATAGCATCACTGTTTAAGAGTAATTGGCTAGCGAATTTGATTTACATATTGTAGGATTAACAACAGTTACCATTGTAATATTTGAAGTGAATGTCATAACAAATGTCAGTAGACCAGGGAAATTTGTACAAACTTATTTTTGGGCTGTGTAAATACAAATGGGAGACAGGAGAAAATGAACACCGCTGAAAAGGGGCAGAGCTACAAGGTCTATTGCATCTTGAGTTTTGTTTTGACAACATTGCCCTCATGAAAATCAACCATGGTTTTAGATTAGTAAGTATAATTCTCATAAGTGGATGTCTCATAAATGTATCCTAGTTTAGTTACTTGGTGTTTAGTAAGGAAAGGCCTACTTTGCATCAGCAACACAGACTCAGTGACAAATAATTCATAAGAAAACTGATGGCATCTGTATTGTCAACTAGTTTCTATGTTAAATAATTTATTGAAGACACCAGATATTAACAAACAGAATCATTGAAGGAAGAAATTTTAGGTTACCATTACAGTGGTCAATGTTTAGTTGGGCTCTGGGCCCTTGACTTTTTAACATTATATATAGTTATCTTATCCATTATAGCCATTCTGTGATTGTACAATATAAATCTGGAATTTTCAGCGTAATCAGACATTTTTAAAAAGCTACTCTGGTCAAAGAAAAAAATAATCTTTATCTGAATAAGCTGTTAGTCATTGTTACTGAGATTCATACGCTGTTTCTTGATGTCACCGTGTGCCTTCTTCTCTTCTGTCTCCACTTTTTTTTTTAATCTGAACAATTAAAAGTGTATATAAAAATCTTTTAGGTTATACATAAAATGATATGTCTTATACTGTAGAATCACAAGGCTGATGTAATCCATTTAAATCTAACTCAAACATAAAAACATAACCAACACCACTCAATCAACTTGTCTCTTGGCTTCTCTAGCTGTAATATCTCAGTTACAGCACCCAAAAAAAAGCTAATGTCAAAAAGTCACGGGTCAAGAGTCCAACTAAAGACCGCCATTGTTGAGATTAATATGCTGGTCTTTGTGTGACAAATAGAACTTGAGTTAAAACATTTTATATGCATTACTTAGATTTAAAATGCAATCACCATGACTGTTACTTTTTCTCTTTGTATGTGGAGACTACGGGGTTTTCCTGCAGCGTTGAAAGGGTTAAACGTACAATCAGAAGATGCAACCACAAAGTAATAAACTGTAAATGAGTTTTATGGCAAACACACTGTAAAACAGTAATACACTTGCAACACTGTTGTAAAGGCAAGTAAAGGCAACAATGCACTGTGAAACCTAACAGCGATTTGAACTCAATAAAAGGAGAGTAAATGCTGAAATTAAGTATCTTTCTGTTGTCTTCAAGAAAAACAGTTTTTATATTTGAATGATCGTGTTTCATTCAGTTATTTCTGCTTTAAGATTTATTATTTCTAAGTTGACTTAAAGGGGGGGGGGGGGGGGGTGAAATGCTATTTCATACACACTGAGTTTTTTACACTGTTAAAGAGTTGGATTCCCATGCTAAACATGGACAAAGTTTCAAAAATTAAGTTGTATGTTTGAAGGAGTATTTTTGTTCCAAAAATACTCCTTCCGGTTTGTCACAAGTTTCGGAAAGTTTTTTTTTCGAGTATGGGTCTGTGTGACGTTAGATGGAGCGGGATTTCCTTATATGGGTCCTAAGGCACTTCTGCCGGAAGAGCGCGCGCTCCCGTATAGCAGAGCACTGAGAGCACAACAGACTTCACTGATCAGAGCGAGAGCGAAATGTCACAAAAGAAGTGTGTTTTTGGTTGCGAGGGCAAGACAACCCTGCACAGATTACCAAAAAAAAAAAAACATCAATGGACCAGTGGACGGAGTTTATTTTTACAGAGCATCAACGGAGTTGTGCAAGTGTTTTTGTTTGTTCCCTGCATTTCGAAGATGCTTGTTTTACAAACAAGGCCAAGTTTGACGCCGGATTTGCACATCGTTTATTCCTTAAGGATAATGCAGTCCCAACGAAAAAGGGTCACGATCGTGTGTTGGAACCGCAGGCGGTGAGTAAAACTGCTTCAAATATCCCTGTGTTGTTAACTTAGCTATCGGCGCGTAAGCACATCAAGTAAACCTCTTGTACACCTTTAAAGAAAAAGAAAAGACGACATATGCCGCGTTTCCACCGAAATTACCCGGAACATTTTTACCAGGAACTTTTTTTCCCAGGAACTTTTTTCCCCCCAGACCTGTTGCTTTCTGCGTTTCCACCGCGGTGTAAAGTACCGGGAAGATTAGGCAAATAGACTGGTGACGTAGGTCTGCGCGCGTTTCTCAATACAAACTGCTGATTAAAAAAATAATAATAAAAAAAAAAAGTACACTGATTTTGGACGTGCATCCTCGGTAGTTAGTTCTGACTTCGTGCATTCGACTGGGGAGTGTGATGTCCACGACAACGCAAGTCCGGTAAATCTATAAACAGCAGCGTACTTGATAACTTCAGTCAGCTCGTCATGGCTACTGCAATTTTCCTTACTGTATATTTACAATAAAACGAAATAGGATATCAAATACCACTGCCTCCTTTCGTTTTCATTTAAGCATAATAACAGCTGCAGAAATGTACTTAGTTCAGGGAAATGTGTATATGCAGCCATTACAATGAAACGAAATATTATATAAATTTGCCTTTTTTATTTTCATTTTAACATATAGATAAATTGAATACAGACCAAAGAAAACCTGTTAGATTTACCCCGCAGCTGAATTATATGTTATGTTTAACCACTAGAGAGACATCGGAGCCAGCGGCACATATCAGAAGGTCTACCCGAGGTTAAGCTGCTCTCTGCGGATACATGAGGACTGAGCTCCCGCTGATCGAGTGGAGCTCACCGTCTCAGAGATCGGCGAAACACATTTTTTAAATAGGCACGGTCTTTATAAATAAACCATAGATTTGAGTTTTAAACAACTACTTCTCGCCTGAAATACTTTTAAAATTACATTTCATGACACAATAACAGTAATATTTGAAAATGATCCGAATAAATGGTGTTTGAACTCAACCAATGCTGCGTGAGATCGTTTTGGCTACTGCAATTTTCCCCTCAGTATATTTACAATAAAACGAAATAGGATTTTAAATACCACTGCCTCCTTTAGTTTTCATTTAAACATAATAACAGCTGCAGAAATGTACTTAGTTCAGGGATATGTGTAATATACAGCCATTACAATGAAACGAAATATTATATAGACTTGCCTTTTTTATTTTCATTTTAACATATAGATAAATTGAATGCAGACCAAAGAAAACCTGTTAGATTTACCCCGCAGCTGAATTATATTTTATGATTAACCACTAAAGACACATCAGAGCCAGCGGCACATATCAGAAGGTCTATCCCAGGAGAGGCTGCTCTCTGCGGATACATGAGGTCTGAGCTCCCACTGATCGAGTGGAGCTCACCGTCTACGAGGTCGGCGAAACACATTTTTAAATATGCGCTGTCTTTATAAATAAACAACAGATTTGAGTTTTAAACAACTACATTCTCGCCTGAAATACTTTTAAAATTACATTTCATGACACAATAACAGTAATATTTTGAAAATGTTTATCCGAATAAATGGTGGTTGAACTCAACCAATGCTGCGTGAACTCAACCAATCAGCATGTGTAGTGCCAAAGTCCCGCCCCCGAAAGTTCCGGAACTTTAAAAAAGTACCACCTCGCCAGCAGGGACTTTGTGGGGGGCATTTTTTTACCCGGAACTTTTATTTAGTTCCTGGTTCCTGCGTTGGAAACACACCAAGTACCGGACCAAGTCCCTAGTTCCTGGGTAAAGTTCCTGCGGTGGAAACGCGGCTATAAAGTGGAACTTAGTCATTTTCCAAAACCGCTAAGTGTAATGGAGGCCAGTGAGTTAGTGCTGTGCAGGTAAACTTCCCCGATCTAAAGAGATGCACTAGCAACAGATGCTAGTGGCTGTAGCCATTTAGCCTCCTTGTTAGAGGGGACCCGGGTTCGAGCCCCGCTTGGAGCGAGTGCGAGGAGTGTCAGAAAGGACCCGGGAGAGAGGGGTTACATAAGCAAATATATACAGTTTCAATACATACCACATAGAGACGCTGTTGTAGTTGTTGCTGCTGCTGCTCTCGTTCAGTTTCAGCCTCTGGATCATAAATATACACTGAATCTGACTGTTAGCCATGGTTTGTTTTGGATGATGGTTTTGTCCTCACGGTAATGTCACAGCTTCCAAATGCTCTCAACGCAAAAGCTTACTCGCGCTCGTGATTCTTTAGCTCCGCCCACACGTCACGCCTCCAGCGGCTCGTGTTTTTCAGAAAAAAATCTGCACAGACTATTTTTCTCTTATAAATATAATAAAACTAAAGACTTTTTGGAGATATGAAGGATGCAGTACTACTCTATAGGTACTCAAGATTAACAGGAGATTGAGTGAAAATGAGCATTTCACCCCCCCTTTAAGTAAATTTGTTCAATGTATTAATGTTTGTGATAAAAATATTAGTTTATAAACTTAATAGTAGTTTGCTAATTTAAGGAAGTCAGTTCCTAAAAAATGAAATTAGTTTTAATTTAGCCCATGGTATTTTTACAGTAGAATACTGTAAACTAGACTACAGTAAACAACTGCACAATTAACAGTGAATTGCTAGCAACAGTGTTGCCAGTATTTTACTCTTAATTTTCAGGGCAAGGTTTTAGTGTAGATGTTTGACCTACAGTAACCAGACGGCAACAGTGTTGCTAATATATTACTGTAAAATTGTCTGGGAAGGTTTAACAATGTGAGGCATGAGATGTTAATTTATGTTTATTCGCATTAAAACTAGTAGTACAGAGGAAGAAAAGATAATGGTGTTTATACCAGCATGTTTCTGAACCGTCCCAGAAGCAGCGACAGATACAGTGATCTGTCATGCCACAATAAAGACTGTCAAAATGCCATTTATTGTTTGAATTTCCCAGGGGAAAAAATGCTGTATTTGTTCGGTACAACCAAAAGACCCGAACCGAAAATATTTGGTACTACGTCTACCATTACACACCTAGTATTCAGTGATGTTAACTTTTAAAAATGTAAAAGATTAGATGGCCAATAATTTTCTCGTATTAAATTTGATAAAACATTTATATTACTTTCAAAAAACTGTACACAGTACTGTCTGATTCTTTGCAATTACTGAGAAACTACTGGTAAATCATAAATGGTTAATGTTTGATCAGATGACGTCAAACATTCTTCTATTCCTGGGTGGATTTGCATCTTTGATGCAAGATGTAAAGTAGTGGGCATATCTGTGTTTATCTAGTCTGAGCAGAATGGAAATAAAATGATAAGGTTTTTCTCCAGTAAAAGGTGAAGATCTGGGTCCAAAGGTTTAATGCATTAAAAAATTTATAGTGTCAAAGTCTTCTTATGATCACTTTGGATTATAAACAGAGTGAAATTCACATTCAAATCAAATCAGTGATAATTAAGATTATTCACATATAATGTGATCATCTGCAAAGACTTGGACTCTTGGTATCTTGATATCTCTCCTGGTGTTTTCCAAATAAATAAATAAATTGGTTCAGTGTTTTTATGAAGACCAGTTTTTGATCACTTTTCTAGCTGAAGTCATTGAAGATGGATGTGGAGCTGTTGTAAAGGAAATGAGCCAAACTGGTCTTTGTATTCGTGTTGGTTTCATATAAAATCATCTTGGTGTGTGTTCTGACTTTGTGCATACATTTGAATACAAATTTTAATTTGAGCAGGAGGAGGTTACAAAATGTGCTTCCTCAGGCATAACGTCATATAGATTCATAAAAATGCTATATAAATTTCTGAAGCAAACATTTTCATGTAGTCGGGTGAATATCAAATCAAGAAAAACGTACACCAGGTAAGATGCTATTGAAAAATATCTCAACTATAAATTACTTTTAGTTTTGATCTTTATTAGCTGTTTGTGAGGAAATCCTCATCTACAGATCATCTAGCCTAATCTCTGGTATTCATTATGATGATGAACTATCATCATAATTTTCAAAACAATTATACTGCATCATGTGTACTTAATGGATTAATGTGTTAGAGTTTTATTCTTAATAACAAAGGTAATATAAAGTTGTTAATATCGAAGTTGACAGTTTTGTTTTGTTTTAAATTGAGAGAGTGAACTGTCACAAACAATTTCAGGCACTTCTTTACAAACCCATACCATTTAGATCAATAGGTCTAGCTGTTAATGACTAGTTTTAATTATGGTTATAACTATTTTGCAATGCGGAAATAAAATATTTGTGTGGCTTTCAATTTATTAGTCGCTATAAGGTAAATAACAAGTAAATTAATTTCAATAAACGGTAAAACTACAAACCAGTGTTGATTTCCTACACTATGCTGACCCCTAAACCTACCCCACACCTGACCCTAACCTCAACCAGTGAAATTGACTGCATGACAGGATTGGACCTGAAAAGTCTGGTAATAAAAGTTGTAGTTCAGGAGATAAAGTGTTAATAAGATTATGTGATTGTTCCATAACTCCCCAAATGGACCTCTTTAATTTTTTAATGTTCTTTAATGTTATCCTTTTTATGATTTTTATTTATTTATTTTTATAGAAGCATTGGTTCAGGCACCGTTTAGACACCGGTATCG
The DNA here is from genome assembly GCF_003368295.1 of Carassius auratus. Classification (NCBI taxonomy): domain Eukaryota; kingdom Metazoa; phylum Chordata; class Actinopteri; order Cypriniformes; family Cyprinidae; genus Carassius; species Carassius auratus. Next base: position 315,272 of record NW_020528413.1, read on the forward strand.
TTTTAAAACTCAATTGATACCCAACGCTACCTGGGACACCCCCGTTGTTTAAAACAAAGCGATATAGTGAAATCTCTCCCCTGCGCTGCACCAGGACGGCTTGCAAGGAGAGGACGTGGGTGGTCCGAACACCACTGGCCATGAGCCTTTGGCTCTGCTCTCACGGATAATATTTATTTATATAGCATATTTATTTTCAACTACAAACAGTGTTTTATTTGCTAATTAAAATGTTTAAAGAGTTTTCCCTCTTTAATCTGTAATGAGGGAATGTCCTCTTATTTTTATTTATTAATTTATTTATTTTAGATAAAGAGATAAAACACACTGGACAGCCAAAATTTACAATGGCGTCTTCTTTTCATAAAGGTGAGTATATTGAAGAAGTGGTTCTCACTGCCCTAAAAACTATGACATAATCTGCATTGATATTATTAATGTCACAATCTCAACATTGCAACTGAATCCATTTTTTCTCCCTTAATATTTTATAACAGGTTTTACAAGAGCACAGACTATCTTCTTTGTTATGCTGTGTAAGTCTGATCAGTTTTATTGGTTGTGGCTTATTTTTTGTGAATGCAACAAAAACAGGCCCACAATGTGTTAGTTTAACAAATATAATGACTAATTTGATAAGGTGTTTCTGGTCTGAATATTTTACTGTTTAAATTCTATCCAAAATCAACTAAGATGCTTAATAAGCATTTATTTATTTATTTTGGACCTGCACAGATCTAATGATCCTACAATGTAATTGATAATTTTCTGGGGAGTAACAGCTTTAAATGAATCCCTTAATGTGTGACACACTTCATTCAGATGCTTAAACTGTGGCTTTAATGTGCTGAAAAGCAGAGAGTTTAATATTTCCGATATATATTGCACAATTTACAATGTTTTAATTAACCAGTATTCTTTCTTTTCTTCCTTTATCTCAGATGTCTTTACCTCTATAAGACAACAAGAGACAATCACAGTTGGTAATGTATAGTGCTGTGTTGTTTTTGATTTTTAGAGGTGTGTTGAGCTGATGTACAAACAACCAGTTTTCTTAGCCCAATGCGATAGCATTAACCCTTTGTGCACACTATGGGTCTAAAGTGACCCGACTGCCTTTTTATTTTATACATCTTTGCAAGAAATGAATTTCATCATTGAGTATTCCAGAAATTCCTCATTTAACTTATTCCAGGGGCAGCCAACATCATTCCTGGAGAACCAAACTCAGAGTTTATTTCCAACCCTAATTAAACACACATGAACAAGCTAATCAAGGTCTATAGGTCATTACAAAGCTACTAGCGGGTGAGTTTTTATCAAAGTTTGGAGCAAAACTCTGGCTCTACAGGATCGACGTTGGTCACCCCCGGCCTACACCAAGTTAACTGTACAACACCCTGATTACACGGGTGGTGTGACCAATGCATGACAGCTATTCGTCAATGAGCTGGTCAAAGCTTGTCGACTGAATGTGTCAATCTTAATAAGTGCTAAAATAATTATTTTAAAAACATGTTGTCTTTTTTCTTTTGTTTTATCACATTTGCGTTGAGGTAATTTATTTTACCCGTGTGTATAAACTTGACATAGTGACGCAAAATAAAAGTAAAAATTCAAATAATTATTGATGTTCATTGAAAACAATATATTTAGAATATTCTTGCATAATTGAATTCCTAGATAAGGGAATAGTAAATGCTGAAATAAACTGATTTCAAAAGATGTTATTTTTTTTTAATGGCGTGTCATGCATGAAATAACATAGGAAATTAATGTGGGTAATTTTAGACCCATGTTGTTCATTAGAAGGGGTTTGCATAACTTGAGCATCAAAGGATGAAGTCAAAATTTCAAGAGGAAGAAAATTCTCTCTGGGTCAAAATGACCTGAACACAACCTGAAAGTTAAGTATGTTTCTTGGACTGGTTTGGTTTAGTTGGTAACGTCACCAGGCATTGGTAAGAATGCACAGAAGTCCATGAGTCCAATTACTGTTTTTAATAAAGCCAGCTGACGTACACAATGCAGCTATGATTGTGTATGGGTTTAAAAATGTGTTTGGTTTTCTATATTAAAAACAGAAATACAATAATAAATTCACAGCAATGAATGTCAAACAACACCTATATAAAATATACAAACACATGAGGAAACATGACTACGTATACATAATCGATTAGTAATGTACACAATCATCATCTTATAACTCCTTCTCAATTACACATAATCTTATCAATCCACACATATGGCTCACTGACATTTGTACAATGTATACATTAAAGTTTCGTATTTGGCACCTAAACTCTGGAATAACCTACCTAACATTGTTCGGGAGGCAGACACACTCTTGCAGTTTAAATCTATATTAAAGACCCATCTCTTTAACCTGGCTTACACATAACACATGTGCTTCTAATATCCAAATCCGTAAAGGATTTTTAGGCTGCATTAATTAGGTAAACCGAGAACACTTCCCATAACACCCAGTGTTCTTGCTACATCATTAGAAGAATGGCATCTACGCTAATATTAGTCTGTTTCTCTCTTATTCCGAGGTCACCGTAGCCTCCAGATCCAGTCTGTATCCAGATCAGAGGGTCACTGCAGTCACCAGGATCAAGTACGTATCCAGACCAGATGGTGGATCAGCACCTAGAAAGGACCTCTACATCCCTGAAAGACAGCGGAGACCAGGACAACTAGAGCCCCAGATACAGATCCCCTGTAAAGACCTTGTCTCAGAGGACCACCAGGACAAGACCACAGGAAACAGATGATTCTTCTGCACAATCTGACTTTGCTGCAGCCTGGAATTGAACTACTGGTTTCGTCTGGTCAGAGGAGAACTGGCCCCCCAACTGAGCCTGGTTTCTCCCAAGGTTTTTTTCTCCATTCTGTCACCGATGGAGTTTCGGTTCTTTGCCGCTGTCGCCTCTGGCTTGCTTAGTTGGGGTCACTTCATTTATAGCGATATTGTTGACCTGATTGCAAATTAATGCACAGACACTATTTAACTGAACAGAGATGACATAACTGAATTCAATGATGAACTGTCTTTAACTGTCATTTTGTATTAATGACACACTGTTTTCCTAATGAATGTTGTTGAGTTGCTTTGACACAATGTATTTTGCTTAAAGCGCTATATAAATAAAGGTGACTTGACTTGACTAAAGTAAAATAAAATACAGTAAAATATGAAATATTATTCACAATTGTTATGCTGGATCGTTGCATCAAACTATGGGGGGCGGGACTATACTGCGCTATTAATAATTTACCATCCACCAATAAGATTAAAAACAATTAAAAAAAACAGTAAAACTTAGCAAACCTTTTTAGCTCTATGGTTAAACTCAAGGTTGGCAGTTCTGTTTCCCATACTATAATAATTTGTTAATTATGTTAATTCTTAAGCTGCATTTCTGAAAATATTTTATAGCAACACAATTTTCAGAAACGTGATGATGTCTTTTAAATATTTTCTTAACAGCTAATCTGTCTGACCCCTGCTACAACTACACTGTGCTGGACAATCCATGGAGAGCCACCAGTAATACACATGATTCAGTCAGGAGTGACACCTCAGTCTCCTGGAGCGGCTGGTATCGTCTCTTCATTAATGGTCTGAGCACTCACGTCCCAGACACATGTGTTGCACGTGGTAGCTGTGGTACATTTATTGCACTGTGGATTCATGGTGGACACCCAACAGCAAAAGATGGCGTTGTCACTCGAGATGTCTGTGGTTACTATGAAAATTACTGCTGCCATATCGGGTCTTTTCCCATTAAAGTCAAAGCCTGTCCAGGCAATTATTATGTCTATGAGTTGGTTAGTCCAACTGTCTACAATTCAGCATACTGTGCAGGTAATTATATTCACATGAGTTCTTTCTACAAATTCATGATATTTGTGTCTCTATTCATTAATCAATATTCAACCAAAATTTCAGATGTTAGCAGCTTTAACAGCAGCTCTACAACCATCCCACCAGAAACCATCTCAACTGGTAATGTAACACAATGTGACTCTATTGGCTTATTTTTTGGCCTGATGAATGTGCAGATCTGGACTACTGAATAGATGTGTGAGTGAGCGTGGTTGTGTCAGTTGATGAAAATGTTAGAAATGTAGATAAGTTTACAATACGAACAATACAATACGATACAATACAATACGAACTCCGCTTTCATTTTATTTCTCTTTGTAGTGTTACAAGCTCTTTGTGCATAGATAAGATCCCTAAAGTTGCAAAGACTAAAGTCTCAAACCCAGAGAGATTTAAATCCTGGGGTTAATTAGGGTTAAATCCTGTAAGAGAGACGTCAATAGTTATGCAACTCCAGTAAGTAAAGCTATCAGCTATTTTATTCACTTAAACATCGGATAAAGTGATTATTTTCTCTTTACTATATGATGTCAATGTTTTTTCGGTGAGTCCGAAATAGAAATAAGAACATTACCTGCTTGACGGAAAGGGTTGCCAGGTGTTCACAACAAAATCTTCCCAGTTGCTACTCAAAATTAACCCAAACTAACTGCATTTTGAGGGGGGAGGGGGGTCACCCTCTAAAATTCACATTATTGGGGTCGCTTCAACCTGCGACAACAGGGATAATGTAGCCCAATTTCACAGGGAAACCGCGGACTTGGCAACACTGTGGATAGTTTAGTAATGGATAGTAATGTCAATAATGGACACAAGCCCCTGCTCAAAATGTGTAACACCATGTAACCATGTAATACCTAATAATGTAGTGTTCTTAATCGCAACAGCTTTGTCCACTGAGGTTACGGGGAAACAGCTATAATTCATTTTTTTTTTTTTTTAAGCAACACGTTTGTTTAATGTTTTCATAACAGCTTACCCCACTGTTGACCCCTGCTACAACTACACTGTGCTGGACGATCCATGGAGAGCCAACAGCAGTCAGCTATCAAACTCCCAAAAGTGTGACCAGTCAGTCACCTGGAGAGGCTGGTATCGTCTCTTTATTAACGGTCTGAGCGCTCACATCCCAGACACATGTGTTGCTCAGTACAGCTGTGATACTAATATCCCACTGTGGATTCGTGGTGGACACCCAACAGTTCAAGATGGAGTTGTCACTCGAGATGTCTGTGGTCACTGGAAAAGTTACTGCTGCTATTACGGGTCTTACCCCATTAAAGTCAAAGCCTGTCCAGGCAATTATTATGTCTATGAGCTAGTTAGTCCAACTAAATGTTCTGCATACTGTGCAGGTAATTATATATGCAGGAGCCCTTTATTATTTGTGTGATTGGTGATTCCTTAATATTCATAACTCTTTTTTTTTCTAGCTCACACAACAGTCGCTCCAGAGACTGGTAATGTAGCCTGATGTTTCCTCTGTTGATTGTGTTTCAACTGAATGGTTGTAGATCTGTAGAATTTAACAGAAATTAAAATGTAGAGTTATATTATAAAAGATGAACATATGGATTCTTCCTGAAATAACTGTTCTGATAATAATAATTCTGTTTATTTATTCATTATTTATTTTGTATTATATATATATATATATATATATATATATATATATATATATATATATATATATATATATATACAGTCTTGTTCAAAATAATAGCAGTACAATGTGACTAACCAGAATAATCAAGGTTTTTAGTATATTTTTTATTGCTACGTGGCAAACAAGTTACCAGTAGGTTCAGTAGATTCTCAGAAAACAAATGAGACCCAGCATTCATGATATGCACGCTCTTAAGGCTGTGCAATTGGGCAATTAGTTGAAAGGGGTGTGTTCAAAAAAATAGCAGTGTCTACCTTTGACTGTACAAACTCAAAACTATTTTGTACAAACATTTTTTTTTTCTGGGATTTAGCAATCCTGTGAATCACTAAACTAATATTTAGTTGTATGACCACAGTTTTTTAAAACTGCTTGACATCTGTGTGGCATGGAGTCAACCAACTTGTGGCACCTCTCAGCTGTTATTCCACTCCATGATTCTTTAACAACATTCCACAATTCATTCACATTTCTTGGTTTTGCTTCAGAAACAGCATTTTTGATATCACCCCACAAGTTCTCAATTGGATTAAGGTCTGGAGATTGGGCTGGCCACTCCATAACATTAATTTTGTTGGTTTGGAACCAAGACTTTGCCCGTTTACTAGTGTGTTTTGGGTCATTGTCTTGTTGAAACAACCATTTCAAGGGCATGTCCTCTTCAGCATAGGGCAACATGACCTCTTCAAGTATTTTAACATATGCAAACTGATCCATGATCCCTGGTATGCGATAAATAGGCCCAACACCATAGTAGGAGAAACATGCCCATATCATGATGCTTGCACCTCCATGCTTCACTGTCTTCACTGTGTACTGTGGCTTGAATTCAGAGTTTGGGGGTCATCTCACAAACTGCCTGTGGCCCTTGGACCCAAAAAGAACAATTTTACTCTCATCAGTCCACAAAATGTTCCTCCATTTCTCTTTAGGCCAGTTGATGTGTTCTTTGGCAAATTGTAACCTCTTCTGCACATGCCTTTTTTTTAACAGAGGGACTTTGCAGGGGATTCTTGAAAATAGATTAGCTTCACACAGACGTCTTCTAACTGTCACAGTACTTACAGGTAACTCCAGACTGTCTTTGATCATCCTGGAGGTGATCATTGGCTGAGCCTTTGCCATTCTGGTTATTCTTCTATCCATTTTGATGGTTGTCTTCCGTTTTCTTCCACGTCTCTCTGGTTTTGCTCTCCATTTTAAGGCATTGGAGATCATTTTAGCTGAACAGCCTATCATTTTTTGCACCTCTTTATAGGTTTTCCCCTCTCTAATCAACTTTTTAATCAAAGTACGCTGTTCTTCTGAACAATGTCTTGAACGACCCATTTTCCTCAGCTTTCAAATGCATGTTCAACAAGTGTTGGCTTCATCCTTAAATAGGGGCCACCTGATTCACACCTGTTTCTTCACAAAATTGATGACCTCAGTGATTGAATGCCACACTGCTATTTTTTTGAACACACCCCTTTCAACTAATTCAACTAATTGCCCAATTTCACAGCCTTAAGAGCGTGCATATCATGAATGCTGGGTCTCATTAGTTTTCTGAGAATCTACTGAACCTACTGGTAACTTGTTTGCCACGTAGCAATAAAAAAATATACGAAAAACCTTGATTATTCTGGTTAGTCACATTGTACTGCTATTATTTTGAACAAGACTGTATATATATATATATATATATATATTTGCTAGGTTTAATGTATTATTGTCTTCATGCTGATTTCTTTCATTGCAGGTATAAATATAACGCTGCAGGAAGGATGCACTGTAAGTTGAGTTTCTGAAACTGAGGTTTTTGAGTTTAGAGCTTCTATCAATTATAGTGCAGAGAGCAGTGAACTAAGATGTGCATTGTGGATATTTTTATATTAATTTGACTTTCTATTTATTCTTTATTCGTGCTTAAACTAATTTTTGTTTGCCATTAATACATAAACCTGATCAAAATCATCAAATTCTGCTTACACAATCATGATTTCAGGAACAGACTACTCTAGAATGTCTTCAAAATCTTCTTGAGCAGATCGAGAACATCACAGTTCAAGAGCTTCCTGTGAATGTAAGTCTTCAAGAGAAAAATGATAAATTAAATTTAAATCTCGAAAGAAAATAGATGATCGACATAGCAGTGCAGTCTCGTTTGCTTTCTTTACATTTACGTGTAAGGTAACTGTATTTTTCTGTTCAATAAATTAGACTGTGATGGACATTTTGAATATGGTCTTCAACACTGTAGAGAAGATTTTAGAGTCATTATCATCAGCAAGCCCAGCTGAACTAGCCTCCTATGGAAACCGTGTGTTACAAACCAGTGAGAAACTCATCTCTACATTAGTGAAGCCGACAGACACAAATGACAGTGTCAGTTTTACTCTCGCTGCTCTAGGTAAGTGGAGAAACAGTTATTATTAATGATGAAACTGAGATTACATATGATGTCCATGACTTTTTAATGTCTATAAAGCAGTGGTGGATCACAAGTGGCAGAAAGTAACAATGCTGAATGCAGCACAGAAACTATTTAATTGTGTATCATTATTAACTAATTTAATAAAAGAGTGCAGGAAAAAAAATATATTCTTGTATTGTGCTCTGTCCCATTAGAAAGATGTCAACATAGGCAGGTCAAGTGACATATTCATGCTTAAAAACATGTTCAAAGAAAATATAACCCAGATTATATGAAATGTTTCTGAAATGTTTCCCTTGTTTTTTAAACCAGAGGTAGAAATCTTCATGGTTGGACCAAATGTCACCTTAAAGAAAATCCCTCGACTTGAAACAACAAATTCCTCTGTGGACATCGATCTCATTGGAATCGCCAAGAACAACAATTTAACAAGTATGTGAAATGTTATAGACAACATAAAAGATGAAAAATTGAAGAACAAGACATATGTACAACTAAATAATGAAGAGTTTTCCATTGTTGTATTTCACATTACACATCACATTTCTGTTTCTGTAACTCAGGATCAGCTGCTGTGGGTTTCGTGAGCTATGTCACGATGGAGAATCTACTGAAGCCAGACTTCTTCAACACATCAAATGACACGATTAAAACCATGATGTCCACTGTGATCTCAGCTACTCTTCCCAAAACCACCAACACTAAACTCACCAAACCAGTCAACTTCACCTTCAGACACATCAGAGTGAGAGACTGTAATGTGTTTGTCCAACATCTGGAAACATCTAATATTCAGGTTTCTAATATTTTCTTCATCTTTTCAGGAGTTTGATCCCAACGGTTCTCTGTCCTGTGTGTACTGGAATATCAGCGAGTGGATTGTAGATGGTTGTTCTGTTTTAGAGACCAACAGCAGCCACACTGTGTGTTCATGTGTTCATCTGTCCACAATCGCTCTCATCATGCAAACCAGCCGCCCACCAGAGGTACTGAACATTTCTAGTGAACTAGTGAACACTGAAGAACAGCACAGATTTGGCGCTCATGTTCTTTGACATGTTTCCACAGAGTGACCCACTGCTGGATCTGTTGAATTTGGTGTGTGTGATCGTGGGGCTGGTGTTCTTCAGTTTGGCCCTGTTGACCTTTGCCCTTTGTCAGTGGAGCCCTGGAGTGAATAATGTGGCTCGAATCAACATCTGCATCAGTCTTCTGCTGGCTCACCTTCTGTTCCTGCTCACACAGCAGTTCTTGAATCTCATACAGCGTCAGAAGGTGAGAATGATGAAGAAGCCCTACAGCTCAACACAGCCTCACTGAGAATCATCATAACCCTCTCTCATGATCTCCAGGTGCTGTGTGCCGTGATCGCAGGCCTTCTGCACTTCCTCTTTCTCTCCGGCTTTGTGTGGATGTTCATTGAAGCTGTGCTGCTCTTCATCTGTGTGAAGAACCTATCACAGATCAGCTCCAAGAAGAGGGAGGTGCTTAGCAGTGGATTCCTGTGTGTGATTGGATATGTGGTTGCTCTGGTTGTGGTGTGTGTGTCTGTCGGTCTGGTTCCTGAAGGCTACGGCAGCGAACAGTGAGTTCAGAGAGTTTTTTCCCCCTCAAACTGTATCATTCCTTCATGAACTCCAAACTGTATCTTCTTCCAAACAGCTGCTGGATTAAAACAGATAAAGGCTTCATCTGGAGTTTTCTGGGACCTGTTTGCATCATACTTGCAGTAAGCATGTTCCATTTTCATGATTTTTAATTGTATTACAAGGATAACATGGTGATTAATTATTGTTTTTCTACTTCGCAGTTAAACGTGATACTCTTTATCTGCATCATCATCTGTCTGAACTTATCTCTCACAAAACTGAACGCTGATGTTTCGCAGTTGAAAAAAAACAAGTAAAAAATAATAATAATGTAAAATAATAATAGTATTTTTATTATAGCCAATAAAGATACATTATCTCTGTTCCTTTCTCCTAGGACAATGGCATTTAAAACTCTGGGTCAGTGTGTGGTTCTTGGTTGCCCCTGGATTCTGGGTTTCTTCATTAATGGCAGTGAGGTGCTGGAGATCATCTTCGTGATCTTGAACTCCCAGCAGGGAACCTTCATCTTCCTGATCTACTGTGTCCTCAATAATGAGGTCAGACATCACATACTCCACCAAACAATCAGCTTTACCCACTCAGTCTTTTTCATCTTCTGAAATTAACCAGTTGGGTAAATATATCACAAACAGGTGCAACATTTATTTCAATATTATTTTACAGAAAAATGACTAAGCATTTTATTTTCCCTTTTGGCAAAAAAAAAAAAAAAATGTTTTAGTATATCACAAGAGCAGTGATTAATTATTCATTTTCAAAATGACAACATTCCCAAAAGTTAAAGGTGCACTAAGCATTTTTTCCACGTTTTTTTTTTTTTTTGTAAGCACCAAAACAAACACGCACGTACCCCAGCAGGACCTCACACATATTTTGATATCCCCGCCCCACTCGCACGTACACAATCCTGGCATAATGACATACACTGAAGGGAAGATGACACACAAGCTTATTCAAACAAACTCAACAAAATCTGTTACTCACCTATCAAAAAGAAACGACACAACCTCTGCATCCGATTCGAGCCCTTCCTGCTCCTTGAGTTCTCTCCACCGCTGGAAAGCTGCTCCAACATTTACACAGATCCTACCTCTTGCCTAACGTGATTTTGCTTACAGATTGACGTGAAATCGTGACCTCCCAACAACCACGCTATCTTAAAAAACCCAACATCATGCTAAGGTTGCTTTCAAGTAAGCGAACGAATCCGATGCTTTGAAAACATCTGTTTTGCTGGAAGGGCAAGGAGTAGCAACAGGACAACAGTACAGAGACTGACAGGTCTGATGGAGGGGCTAACGGGATATTTTACAGGAAAATATTAAAACGGGAAGACAGCGGGAAAAGAGCACAAATACGAGAGGACTCTGAAAAAAAAAAAGCGGGAGGGTTGACAGCTACTAACTACACTTTTGAAACACATAGTTAAAAGTACATGTGTGAATCGTTGTTAGAACTAACGAATCAACGTTACGTGGAGCGCAGCTTACCTTTGTCCAGAATACTGTATTACTGTATGCTGTTTGTCGGCTTTATGATCTGCAGCTCCTGAACCCATCCATTTTTGAACCGCACATGAGACTCCAATGACTTGTAGCTTCTGAAGTGTAGGCGCTCCCAAAACAAACAAGAGGGCCGAAGATATCTGTAATGCAAAAGTGTGGCAGCAAGTCATCGTCGGTGCTCCATATGGATCCAAACCGTTAACCGTGCTGATTTTGTCCACATACCGGTCCCTAACATCCTTCTACAGGGATACCCCTAGCATATCCCTATAAATCCCACAACATTTTCGCGATTTTAACATCTTTTTTTTCTCCCAACTCTGCTTCTTCTCGTTCGACTTGCTGTATGTTTACATTCGCCAGGCCATCAACATGGCCGCCACGTCCCAGAATGCAACGCGGCGCCCAAGCCCTATATCCTTGCTGTTCACTCAAATTGAGCGTTCCTACAAGACACGCCCCTTACTGCTGATTGGCTGCAAGTGTGTTTTGGGACTCGGTCTGACACTAAAAACACTCAACTTGCTTAGAGCACCTTTTAAGTTTAATACAGCACCTTTTTTGTTGTTGTTGTTGTGAACCTGGATATGTTCTGATTTTTAACCAATGTTAAAATTGAATCACGTCTCATTTTTGTCCAGGTCAGGCAGCAGTACAGGAAGTTCTTCAGACGACTTTTCTGTGGACACAAAAAACACTGAGAACTACAGCATTGTGTTCAGGAAATTAGTGAAGTGCCATTATTATAAAAGTGATTCATCATTATTCAGATGTTATATTAGTCTCAAATATAAATTTCACTACTTTTTTTTTCTTTTTCATTTTACAAGTGTCATTTCTCTGATATTAACCTATAAAATGATCCATACTTAATGTTTTGGTGAAGGGTCTGTTATTATTGTTTTAGAGCCCTGAATACTTGAAATAATATTATAGCAAGTTAAAGAATGTAATGTTTTTATTATTGAAAAAAAAAAATGTAAATGTAACCGTTTTTCTTATGTTCTGTTAAGCAATCAATTTATACCCTTTATTTAAAAAAAAATATTTGGCACCACAGTATCACACAAAACCAAGTTCAGCTACTGCTTTTATGCAAGATTTAAAAGAGAAAATGAGAAGAGTTATAGAATAGAAAAAAAAAAAAACTGGGTGTCCCACATACAGTTTAATATCAACAATGTGAAGCAACAAATTCACTTTCACAGAGACAAACGTCAAAACAATTCATAACATCAGTTAAGTAACAGAAAAACAGTCCAATGTCTGACATGAGTACTCCTTTTTACATTTATAAAAAAAAAAAAAAAAATCTAATTTCTTCTGTAAAACTGCTGTCCAGGTGATTACTTAGATGAGGGATGATCCAAGCAGGGATCACTTTGGGCCACCACTTCATTGTGAATGACTTTATGACGTTACTAAACGTCTATATTAGACTCTAATGGAAGAACAATTACAGGCAGCTTTCACAGAAAGCCTTTCCTGAGGGATCACGTTAGAAAAGAAGCCACATGTATCCCCAAACATCACAACATCCTCTACTGTCCATCTCTGGAACAAGTCAACAATGTAAACTTAGACATGTGTAGTGCACAACCAAACACTGGCCCAGAGCCCACAGCTGGAGACTTTGTGCTGGACTAGACCCAAAGGAAACATGAGTTCATGACACCGATAGATAAACCAGTTCAGTCCAGCTATGTTTCGGTTCAGATAGTCTCTCAGTGGCAGTATGTTATAGAATAACAGTTTTGTTTTGCAGCAGCAAATGGGCAGCTTATTGGGCTGAGCTCAAATTTTCATCTTTAAATGCTATGAAACCAAAAATCCCCAATAGCAATGGCTCCAGCGTTGTAATACATAGGCAGCTCAAGGAGACGGCAAAACATTTGCGATAGTGTCTTTGGCACTCTGACTCAACCTTTCAGGAAACATGACCTCGTATTCAACAACCAAGTCCCCGCGGCGCTCTGGGGATTTCGGAAGAGGGAGACCCTCCCCAGTGACACGCCGTTTCATCCCAGGACGAATTATTTCCTGAGTGGTCAACTTAATTTTGCGACCATCCAGTGTTGGGACGTTGATTGCGCAACCACAAAGTGCCTGAGAAAGTAGAGAAAAAAAAAGGGATTAGAAAGATGCAAAGAGATAACAAATTTAGATTAAGAAACCTTAAAATCCCTGTCTTACCTCTTTGAGTGTAATTTTTGCAGGATATATAACATCTGATCCGTCTCGTTTGTACACGGGATGTGGTTTATCTTTCACCACAAACACTATGTCTGCAGGGATGTTTGTTGGCGTCTCATCACCTTCCCTGGGGAAAGTTATCTTGGTCCCTTCCTTCCAGCCTTTCTTCACCTCCACGGTAAGAATCTTGTCCTCAGTTCGCGTTGTTCTTCCGTCGGGGTTCAGGCGTTTGCGTGAGATCTTCATCTTCTTGGTGCAGCCAGTGAACACTTCATCTAGACTGACCCTCAGGTCGTGGGTCACCGGAGGGTCCTGTTTTTTCTCCAGTCTCCCGCCGTGACTGCGTGTGTTAAAGGAGCGGGGGAAACCGCCCATGCCACCCATGCCAAAACTGGCAAACGGGTCATCGGTTTCCATATCCTCATCCATGCCACCATTGCGTCCGAAAAAGTGTTCGAAAGGGTTCTGTCCTCCAAAAAACTCAGAAAACATTGCATGAGGATCGCCTTGGAAAGTGTAGGTGAAATTACCGCCAGCACCTCCACCGCCGGGGACGCCTCCCTTCAGTCCTGTGTATGACAAACACAGAGGTCACATAACAGAATTTATGACATTTACTGGTTGCAAAATCAACACTATATAGAGCAAAAAGTGTTCCAAATTTTAAAAATAATAACCTTTTGAAGATATCACTGATCATTTGTTTTACCAAAGTAAAAGGAAACGTCTGTCTTAAGTGAATTTTTCATCTCATTTTATTTTTGGATTCATTTAAAATGCAATAAATCTGCTATTATTTTAATTTTCCAATCTGTTACACATCAGTTATTTTTTTTAATTCATAATTTTATTTCAAAGCCAAATTATTTTAATCTTTTTTTTTTTTTTTGATTAGCTACGATAACATTATAAGGTGTCATATGGTCATGTTACAAATGCTTGCGTCTAAGATGTACCCCACTTACAGGGCATGTCACATTTCAATTACACTTGTTGAGGGTAAAGTAAAAAAAAAAATAATAATAATAATTATACACCGTATTTTTGCAACAAATCGACATATTTGTAGTAGACAGGTGTGGAATTACTGAGGATAAGGATTTACACAAACTGAGAAAGTAAAAGTGTTAGGTTGTATCCTGTTCTCCCCTACATTTTCTTCTTGGAAAAGATACAAGTCTAGGGTTGCGTCCAAATTTCTAGAATGGGACTCAACCCAAGGGCGAGCTGGCACTAAACACACAGAACTGCTGACAGCACGCAGACGCTCCGCCTCTTTCTACCACGTGACCATCAGAATATTCCAGCAAGAGCGCGCTTCCACAAAGCCCCAGTGAGGCAGCCAATCAGAAAGCAGCATGACAATCGTTTCTATTTACAGTAATGTACAGACTTATTAACATTACAGTAGTTTCACTTATGGTTTTCGCTCAATCGAGAATAAACTACAGTTATCTATTATATTCAATATCGTGTACGTTATACAAAATCTCATACAGAAAAAAAAAATCCTAATCCAGTCAGTAAACTCATATAATCTATAGTCGGATAATCTCTGAACACAGACGGACACGACAGTTTAAGATGTGAACTGTTATATGATTTGACACAAATTGCTAAAAATGTCTAATCTGTGTCATCAGACATGTCAACGCTTTATAGAGTTAGAAGCACAAGTGACACACACGCTTGCATCATTTTACTCACCTTCTTCACCGAATCGGTCGTAAACGTCTTTCTTCTTCGGGTCGCTCAGCACGTCGTACGCCTCCGCGATCTCCTTGAACTTGTCCTCGGCGCCGGGAGACTTGTTTTTGTCCGGATGGTACTTGAGCGCTTGTTTGCGGTACGCTTTCTTGATCTCGTCGTCAGATGCGCCTTTCTGGATCCCCAGCACACTGTAATAATCCTTCCCCATCTTCACCATTGAGAGTTTCTTTTCTGGTCGATAATCTTCAGAAGACAAACAGCGGGCTCAGAGAAAGTCCTGCTTGCGTCGAGGCGGTTGTTTATCCGTCTAGTTCAGTTCACAACAACTCTAAACAAATCTTTTCTAACAGCTCGTGGGCTGATTTCATCGGAGAGCTGTTGTCCCGTCCACCTGAGGTGTTCTCTGTGCCCCTGTGTGGCTGTGGTTCCGCCCTATTTGAAACGGCGAGGAAAGATCGAGAAGTTTCTCAAAGTCGCTGGCTGTTTTTCACACTCGAGCCACGTGGATGTGCTGCTGCTGTTGCTCCACCCGTAGAGCTGCTGCTGGATAGAAACGGTCAATTCAACACGTAACTTAAAAAATAACAATAATAATAATAAATTAAAAAACGGTAATAAACGTGTTTGCGTGACGTCATAACGGACGCTTCTCATTTAAATAGCCATTACAGCTCTGAGCGCGTGACCGTCTCTATCCAAAGACAGATGGTCGATTCTTTTAGTGCATACTTTTTTTGTCCATTAAATTTATTTATTTAGCTACTTATTACTCGATACATGTATGATATGTTATAATAGATTTAAAACTTTCTTTGTGCGTATTTAACTTACTTTTTTTTTTTACCCCTAAAAGGTTTGATATCAAGTTAATTTGCCGAATACTAATTGTATTTGTAAAACTTTATAACTTAATTATATGTTTCTGAGCCTCTGTTTTGTCTTGTCCCTCATCAAGACAATTTGTGAGTGTGTGTATATATGGATTCAAACAACCGATCTATAATAGAGATCAGTGATTCAAACACATTTTCAGTTTGCTATGGACAACTAAGTATATATATATATATATATATATATATATATATATATATATATATATATATATATATATATATATATACACTATGCATACAACTGTATAACTGTTTTATAACAAAGAATCGTTGTGCTCACATTGCTGCTGTCATCATTTCCACCACACACAAGCGTTGTTTAGAACAATCGAGTGTTTTCTGCCGCATCAACACTAGGTGGCGCTCGTGGTGTTTATTTAACGCATCTTGGTTCTAATCAGTCTCTGATTGGTTGGTTATAAGTCGTCTCTGATGGGTCTCACCCAATGACGCGCTCGAGCGCAGATCTCTGTCTGTCTTCCGCTCTTCTTGATTGGGCCTCGCGCTCGTCTCTCACCTGACCTGGATAAGCCATTCAAACTGCAACAATGAAGCATTACGAGGTAAGACATTGTTACTGGTTTTTCAGATTTCATCAAATCGCATAAGCGTTCAGAGACGCTTTTCCTGATGCGCTTCAGATCGAGAAGTGATCGTGCTGTATGGAAATGAATGAACTGCATGCGTTATAATGACACGACTGAGGCTGAAGATGAGAGAAACGCGCCACAGTGTGACAGCACTCGGCCTGAGAGGAAGAATAACGAATAAAACAAGAAACGCGTTAGATGACAGATTATAAAGAGCTTGAAGCCTGCCTCGATCCAGAGTCTCAAACAACCCATGGCCCAGATTACAACACAGTATGTGCAATAGGAATCTCGCTTGCGACATAATGCGTCCTCGAGGGAAGTCTAAAAATCAACGGCATTTCACAAACGAGATTTATTTTGAATGGGAACCTCATGTGCACTTGACTGACTCATTCATTCAAGCCTAAGCACCATTAAGTTATGTTTTCTGACTGTGGGTGTCTTTGATTGTAGAGAATTAAATCACAGCTCTGCTCTCCATAAACCCGGAAGTAGTGGATGCTTCTGTGTTTAAAACTGTTATTGCACATATAATCTGGCCAGTGGATATGAAACGAATGGCTAAATGAATATGAGTAGTTTTTAAAGACATTGTACACGGTGATGCAACTCTCTTGGCTTGCTGAACATGTGGAACAGGTTCGGTCAAAGTCGCGTTGATAAGACTGACATGAGCTGTGTTTGTGATGATCACGAGAGGGCGCAAAGAGATTTTAGGATATTTCGGGTGTAATTCAGAGCAGTAAAGTAACTAATAGATTAAGAAATGAACCGAGAAAGATACAAAAACCGACGTAATTACGCATAATAATTAAAATATATACATGTCTACTACTAGCGAAGTGAACTCACGCGCTTCTTCAGACAAACAGGAGTTACACAGGGATCCTGTCAATGTATTCCACCCACTGATCTATATTATAGATATATCAGTGATTCCACCCAGTTCTCTTGGTTGGAGTTTCTCTCATTGGCAGTGGGTATTTATTTCCTCCAGTATCATCCGCTCGTGCCTGCCTTTCTAAGTTATTAATAATCTCTCTCCCCCTTAAAACAGCACGCGCTACCGAGATTGCAAATATTAATGATGGACGATTTGGTCATTTGTCATGAAATGGCCTAATTGATATATTTCATTATTTGTTTATTATTCTATTTAACAATTTTAATCATGTTTTTATTCCATTCAGTAAAACTGCAATTAAGTTATTTGGATTAGTAAAAAAAAAAATGCAGCAAACTAACACAAAATTATCTGTTTTTGCCGATAAACACACACACACACACACACACACACACACACACACACACACATACATATATATATATATATATATATTATAATATGTATGTATGTGTGTTTGTATATATATATATATATATATTTATGTGTATGTATGTGTGTGTGTATGTATATGCTCCCGGGTAATTATTATTATAATTTTTTTGGAGAATAATTTTTACATAAAGTCACTCTGTGTGTGATGTTGTTGGGTTTGTGTAAATATTGGTTGTCTCTACATGAGGAGATGGCTGGACTCTGTTACACGTGTGTGTGTGTGTGTGTGTGTGTGTGTGTGTGTGTGTGTGTGTGTTGGGGCGAGCTATAATTAGCACATACTGGGATGACTGGTGAGGGGTCCTGTTTCCTCTGGAGGTTCAGAAGTAAAATCGAAAAAAAGAGAATAAAGTTAATGTGAGTGAGAGAATGAGATACCAGTTTTGTCGATTTGTTTACATGAGTTTTTAGGGGGTCCGGGGACATATGTGTTGATGAATAACAAGAGGGGGACAACACAGACATGGGAGGGTCGAGTCAAAGAAAGAGAGAGAGAGGGGTGGGGGCACAGACAGAGAGATTTATTTCCACAGCTGACATTTAAGCTCCCGTCCCACACTCGTTTTTGGAGGTGAGAGGGAGTAAGAGAGGAAAGAAGTGAAAGACTCAGAGAAAGTGGACAAATTAAACAGACAATATGGACACCTTGGCTTTAGAGGCCACACAGCCCAAAAAGGCTCAGAACGGAGCCGTGTCACTCCTGCCCGGACCCCCCACCCCTGCCAAACGCAAACCTGCTAAAAAGACTAAGAAAGCTGTGGTCTTTTTCGAGGTGGAGATTCTGGACGCCAAGACGAAGGACAAGCTCTGCTTCCTGGACAAGGTACGAGAGATTTTACCCTCATTTTCACTCTATGCATTACTTGACTCCAAATCATCATTTACATTAAATTAATTCATTGAGCAGACGCTTTTATCCAAAGCAACTTGCAGTGCTTTCAGGTTATACTTTATTTATTTATTTTCTTAAACCGTTTCGCATAGCATTAATATTCTATAGCTATTTTTAAAACTTTTTTTTTCTGTCTTAAAATGTTATTTTATATTTAATGTTTCAGTAATTTTGCTGTGTTTTTGTATTATTTAGTACTTTGACTTCAACTAAATGAAAATTAGAAATGTAGTTTTGGCATCCATTCGAAATAAAATACATTTTTATAAAATACAAAATCAGTTTATTTTGAGAAACTGAAATGTTTTGCATCAGTTTTATTTAACAATGTGCTGCAGAGAAATTTATGAAAATTGCAATTAAAAAGCTCAATTGCGTTTAAAAAAGTGTGAATAACTTCAAAGAAATGTTGTTAACCTCATATCAGTGTTGGTTATCAACTATCCATGTACAGATACTGGCTGGTAACATTAGCTTCAAGTCCGTTCTCTCTTTAATAACTCTTGCTCATGTTCAAATGAAAGCACATGTTTTTCCCGCTGTAAGACGCTCATTCCTAGAGCGGTGCTATCTATAGAAACCCAGCGTTGTGGTGTTCTTCCTTTGAGGAGGTGCCTGTCCTGAAGCCTCCAGAATCCCAGGATTATTGAGCATTGCACACGTATGTCCTCGGATTAGCCGCCGCTTCCCCTGTGATGTCACTCTGTCGTCATGACATCACAGAGGAATGGAAGCCTCTGACGATGACATCATTCACAAAGGGAAAGATTCCTAGAGTAGCTCCAAACAACTGAAGATTAAAAGGCTTTTGGAGGGAAAATGATTTAAATTTATACTTAATGATAACGTTCACAGAAATTGCCATTGCATTTATTCATGATGCTTCTAAGTGTATTGTATTCGGAAGTTATATTTTATGATGCATTGTAAAAAATAAAAAATTGCCAAGTGTTAAATGCTATTTCAGCTTTTCTGCTTCAAAATAGCTCTGTGATAATAGCTTTTTTATAGTGT